>NC_092134.1:139048567-139349123 GCF_043159975.1 Macaca nemestrina
AGGAGGGGAGAGAAGTGGGAAAGGACTCCCAGTTCTCACTGTGGGCCCTCTGCTCTCTGCTCTCGGATTCGCTCCGATTCGAGTAGTTTAGTACGAAGAGTGGGGTCCTGGCTTCCAGGCCTCCCTCTGCCCTTGACTTACCATGTACCTCGGGGGAAGCCCCTCATCTTCTGAGCCTCAGTGTCCCGGGATGGAAGATGAAAGCATTGGCAAGGTCATTGCTGTAGTCTCTTATGAGACAAACATTCTGTCACTTACTTTCCAGAGGGGATGTTCATGAAAGGTATGGTTTTGGACATTTACTAGTTGGACTTTTTCTACTATCGATTTCAGGAGGCCAGAGGCTTCTAGATAATGAGTTCTTCGCAGGGAAGTGAACCTGTCACTTTCAGGTCATGCCTTGGGTGTGAATGATGTAAACAAGGCCAGGAAGTCATGGCCTCTTAGCTTAGGTGCTCAGTGCCACACACTGGACCCACAGCTACTGAGCCCGCCAGGACTGAGCGGGGAGGAGTCAATTTCCTGCTTAAACGTGTGATGCTCTGTATCACCCGGTGATCTGTCTCCGTGGGCAGCTCCTAGGGAAGCCATAATTCATCTGTTGCTTCTCTCCACTTGTCTACAGATCCCTGAATATGTAGGAATTCAGTTATCACCTTACCCTCATCACTACAGAGTGACCAGATGGGATAGGCTAGTAGGAAGCTAGCTCCATAGCTGTGCCTCCATACAGCTTCATGCTTGCTCTCCGACTATTCATTCATTCCTAGCACACACCTGACTCCGTGTCACATGTGTGCTAGGCATCGGCAATTCACTAGTGAACAAAACCAGAGACAGCCTCTGCTGTTAGGGAGTTTACAGTCCAGCGGGAAGGCAGATATTAATAAAACACACAAACACTGAATCTAAGGAATGGGTAACTGTGAACTAGGGGAAGTGCTATGAAGGACAGGGAACAGCTCCGTGAAAGTCGATGCGGCAGAGGCTCATGGCTGCTTCCTCAATATCCAGTCTCCTCTCTTCTTTCCTCATTGGATCCCTATTTGGTTAGGGAGAAAAAGGGGTCCAGCTGGAATGCTACGTTTTTCTTACCCTCCCCTGGAGCAGTTATTTAGCTCATTTGAGGTGAATAAGCTATAGTAAAATTCTTTTCTTTTCCCTTTTCTTTGAGATAGGGTCTCACGCTGTCACTCGGGCTGGAGTGCAGTGACATGAACGTGGCTCATTGCAGCCTCAGACTCCCCAGTCTCAAGCAATCCTCCTGCCTCAGACTCCCTAGTAGCTGGGACTACAGGCCTGCGCTACCATACCTGGCTAATTTTTTTTCTTTTTTTTTTTTGAGACGGAGTCTTGCTCTGTCGCCCAGGCTGGGGTGCAGTGGCCGGATCTCAGCTCACTGCAAGCTCCGCCTCCCGGGTTTACGCCATTCTCCTGCCTCAGCCTCCCGAGTAGCCGGGACTACAGGCGCCACGCCACCTCGCCCGGCTAGTTTTTTGTATTTTTTTAGTAGAGACGGGGTTTCACCGTGTTAACCAGGATGGTCTCGATCTCCTGACCTCGCGATCCGCCCGTCTCGGCCTCCCAAAGTGCTGGGATTACAGGCTTGAGCCACCGCGCCCGGCCAATTTTTTTTTTTTAAAGAGTAAAATTTCTGGAGCAGGACTTCTGGGGAAGCTCTCTACTAGGGAGTGAATGCAGTGCTGGCCAAGGCCCCAGGAAGGTGAGCCTGAGGAGGAGACCTCTGCACAGGGTACCAGGTGGGCCTGCCTCCACTGCCTACCTCTGGGCTGCTGGCCGCATGAGAGAAAAGGACTCCCCCACTGCCACCTGGTGCTCCTACCCGTTTTGGTTAAGCCACCATTGGGAAAGGAATCTTAATTGCTCAGAGATGAATGTAACTCCCAATTGATAGAGTGTTTACATGGAAACCTGACATAGATGGAGGTGTGAGGGGAGGGTGTCGAGTATCAAGGAGGAGTGGGGGCAAGTGGCCAGGTGCTGGGGCAGAGGGCTGCAGGGTTTGGAGGGGGGGTCAGCCTAGGTAGAGGCCCCACGGGGACAGCAAGCACAGCGTGGAACAGACACTGGAAGCCCAGTGCAGGGAGGATGCAGATCGGAGGGGAAGGGTGGTGTGGGATGGGGCTGGGAAGGGCTGGGCCCCCACCATGCAGGACTGGGCAGTCATGTTAGGGACTCTCGGCATTTTCTTGGAAGCAACAAGAAGACACTAATGAGTCAAAAGCAAAGGGGAGCATGATTAAAACATCACTTAGTGTCCATTATCCTATGTGAGAAGTCAACAATATTGCTCCCAGGAAAATGTCCCTATATGATACTCAACTCTCAGATTTGCTATGAGGATTAAGATAACATACATAAAAGTACTTTAAAAAAGAAAGCATTACAAATTCAAGCTATTATGCTTTCTATTAATAACAAAATAAGAAAACTTTTTGGACCATCTCAGCTTTTAGTAACAGAAATTTAAAATTGTATTTACTACTTATTGAGTGCTGAGTACCAGATACTGTGCTACACAAATATGATCTATTTTTAAATGTCACAGCAATCTTTAAGATAGATATTACTCTCCCCATTTTTCTATTTTATTTATTTATTTATTTATTTTTGAGACAGAGTCTCTCTCTGTCACCCAGGCTGGAGTGCAGTGGCGCAATCTCGGCTCACTGCAAGCTCCGCCTCCCGGGTTCACGCCATTCTCCTGCCTCAGCCTTCCGAGTAGCTGGGACTACAGGCGCCCGCCACCTCGTTCTGCTAATTTTTTGTATTTTTAGTAGAGACGGGGTTTCAACGTGTTAGCCAGGATGGTCTCGATCTCCTGACCTCGTGATCCGCCCGCCTCGGCCTCCCAAAGTGCTGGGATTACAGGCGTGAGCCACCGCGCCCAGCCCCATTTTTCAAGTGAGGAAACTGAGAGTTGAAAAGAACGTGTGACTGTCCCCTTGTCACTCAGCTAGCAAATGATAAAAGATGGATTTGGACCTGGACTGATTTCAGATTTTTTTCTTTTTTTCTTTTTTTTTTTTTTTTTTCGAGATGGAGTCTTGCTCTGTCACCAGGCTGGACTGCAGTGGCGCGATCTTGGCTCACTGCAACCTCCGTCTCCCAGCTTCAAGTGATTCTCCTGCCTCAGCCTCCCGAGTAGCTGGGATTACAGGCGCCTGTCACCACGCGCAGCTAATTTTTGTATTTTTAGTAGAGACAGGGTTTCACCATGTTGACCAGGATGGTCTTGATCTCTTGACCTCGTGATCCACCCGCCTCAACCTCCCAAAGTGCTGGGATTACAAGTGTGAACCACCACACCCAGCCAGATTTCAAATTCTTAAGCAATGCCCCTCAGAGGCACCCGAGTCCCAGATCGCCGCCTGGTCATACTGCGTGTGACACTGTCATGCCTTCTGCGATCTGCATGCACACGTTAACTTATTTTTCAATGGCAGGGCTGTGCTTTACAGGTGGAACTGACGTCACTGGCGCACTTGTGAGGCGGAATTGTTTTTCTCGTGTGATACTTTCTCACCTTTCCCTGACACTGCTTTTCTTTCCTTCCCAGCACTAAATGTCACTGGCGATTGTACTACGTCTACTTATTTATCAGTTTATGGACGGGTGACCCAACTGGAAGGTGAGCTCCTTCGGCAGGCATCTCCTCCGTCTTGTTTCCCTCCAGAGAGCACAACAGCGCCAGGCACGAGGCGGGCACACAGTATATGTGGGTCAAATAGAGGAACAGACAAGGAGGACATGGATTTGAAATCATTCATGCATGTGATTTTATCTGTCTCCTTAAGCCTAATGGCCACATCTGCCCAAAGGGACAGGTGAGAGGGACTCCTCGGACTGGAATATGCTCTGTGAAAGTGCTTTTCGTAAAGCGGGGGGAACACCAGAATTCCTCGTGTGGATTTTCCAGAATAAATGGCCTGCCCTAACCCCAATTCTCCCCTCTCTTTCTCACCTGTCTTTCTTTTTTCTTTTTTGTCTTTTTTGAGACAGAGTTTCACTCTGTTGCCCAGGCTGGAGTACAATGGGTGCGATCTCAGCTCACTGCAACCTCTACCTCCTGGGTTCAAGCAATTCTCCTGCCTCAACCTCCTGAGTAGCTGGGATTACAGGCATGTGCCACCACGTCCGGCTAATTTTGTATTTTTGGTAGAGATGGGGTTTCACCATGTTGGTCAAACTGGTCTCGAACTCCCGACATCAGGTGATCTGTGCACCTTGGCCTCCCACAGTGCTGGGATTCTAGGTGTGAGCCACCGCACCCAGACCTCGCCTCTTTCTTACTCCTCCATGGGACTGGGGACTTTCCAAGGGCAGGGAGCGCATCTCGGTCATAGTTGGTGTCGCAGCCACAGTACTTCTTCAGGCACTCGATGAGTGCACAGGAAATAGTGAATGACACCCATGGTCCTGGTGTCTTTGGCATGATGCTCCAACACCTGGGCCAACTGTGGTGCCATGTACAGACCCGTGAGAACCAAACCTGCCTATATCAAAGCTGGCCTGAAGGCAGAGTCAGGTCAGAAAAGATGGAGTGCTCTCCAGGCTGGGTTGATAACTTCAGCGATGCAGGGCCAGGAAAGGGAGGACTAGCAGGGAGGTGGGGAGGATGGAAAGTTGGGTCCACCAGGGGGAAGGCTGCAAGCATCCCAGGGTCCTGCCCATTGCTGCCACCCAGGAGTGACAGAAATTCTACCACATCTAACCTCCACTGATACCTAATTAGGGAGAAGTAGATTAGCAAGGGAAGGGATTGAAGCCGGATTCAAACTAGGTTTGGATTTCCCTTGTACTGCATACCGGCAAGTTTCTTGGCTCACCCAACCTCAGATGCCTCCTCTGCAAAATGGAGACAGCAATACCTTTATTGAGTTGTTATGAAAATCAAATGAGATGATTTGTATAAAACACTGAGCACTGTATCTGAGGCTTAGGTGCACTCAAAAGTCCTTATTCAATTGCGTCACAAACTATAAAATTCTGTGCCAGTGAAAGGGATTATCATATAGACAGCGGGAGGCTACCCAAGGACCAGGAAAGCACCCCCTCCCCACTCGTCTCACTCCTGCCCTACCCAGATGCTTGACATTACAGCCTCTGGCCCTTTGGGAGCTCAGGTTTAAATGCAGATTTGATCAGCTAATGTTTAAAGGCATTCATTTAAGTTATTAGCACCTCCACTCTAATCAGATTAACCTCTGCTGCAAAAGGAGTCTTGGGCCCGGAAACGTGAAGTGAGGGAGAATGGCAGCGGTAGGGATGCGCGCGCGCGCGCGCGCGCGCACACACACACACACACACACACACACACACACACACACACACGGAGGTCCTTAACCCTTAGATGGCCGTGGAGGACCTGGAGAAGCTGTAAGTGCGGCAGGCACTGCATGTAGTTTGAAGAAGAAAGAGGACTTGAATATGGATGGAGCAACGTTAGATGGGTGCTGATGCCGTGGGGATGAATAAACTATTGATTTATTTACTTATCTATTTTAAAAAGCTTTTAGGCATTTATAGGGTCTTGCTCATCCTGTAATTTCTCAATCAAAAGATCTTAAAATGTCAACTTCTCTCCTGGGAAGTGGGAGGTGAGATAGAGAGGGAAGATTTATATCTGTGTGTAAGAAGGTCTTTTTTTTTAATTAATAGATTTTGTTTTTTAGAGCAATGTTACACTTACAGAAAAATTGAGCAGAGAATACAAAGAGTTCCCATATACTCCCAGTCACTCGCCTCAGTTTCCCCTATTATTAACATCTGGCATTGGTGTGATGCATTTGTTACAAAGATGAATCAATATCCATGCATTATTATCAACTAAAGTCCACACGTCCACAGTTAGCATTAGAGTTCACTCTTTGTGTTGTACAGTCCTACAGGCTTTGCCTAATGCATAATGTTATGTACCCACCATTACAGTCTCATTCAGAAGAGTTTCAGTGCCTTGAAAGTCACCATGATGTTAGGGGTCCTTATCCTCAGAGGCTGGGAACCACTGGTTGAGAGCTGGGGCCTTGTTTGGGGTAATGGATTTGCAGGAGAGCCACACGTGGGGATGCAGCTCCTGGAGAAAGACACAGCCCAATTTGTGGGCTTTTGCAGGGCTGGAGCTGGGGCTGGTCTCAGCATTTGTGGGGTGAAGGAAACAATCTGTCCTTTTTTCTTTTTCCTTTCTCCCTGTCTCTTGTTAGTATTTTTCCCTCTTCAGGTTTCAAATCTTTTGATAGGCCCTTTATAAAAGTCTTAGAGGTCCTTTGGCTTTGGTTCTTAAGCTTGAGTGTGCATTTGAAGTACATACAGCAGTTTAAAAAATCATGAGTGTAGTGCCGCACGCCTCTAGTCCCAGCTACTCGGGAGGCCAAGGTGCGAAGATTGCTTGAAGCCAGGAGTTCAAGACCAGCCTGGACAACATAGTAAGACCCTGCCTCTACAAAAAATTAAAAAACTAAATTAGGTGAGCATGGTGGTACACACCTGTAGTCTCAGCTACTAAGGAGGCTGAGGTGGGAGGATCGCTTGAGCCCAGGAGTTCGAGGCTGCAGTGAGCTGTAATTGCATCTGCACTCCAGCTTGGATGATGGAGTGAGACCCCATCTCTTAAAAAAAATCATCCTGATGCCTGGAACCAACCTTGGTTGAGTTAAATCAGATCTTCTGGAGATGAGACCCAGGCATAGGTGTTTCTTCAGAATCTTCCCAGATGGTCCTAATGGCAGCTAGTGTGGTGAGCCACTGTCCTAGCTAATGTTCCTGCAGTGACTTAGATTCTTGGAGGTGTTGAGGTCCAGACACCTGGGCCTTCTTCAAGGGTCCTACTGTAGGGCAAGAAGGGCTCACAGGTGTCTCTACTATATAAGCGGTGATAGAGAGAGTATTTTGCATCCTCACACAGGTTCACAGAGAGGCAGCTATAGCACGTTGAGGGCTACCTTGCTCAAAAATACTGAAAAACCAGAAAAACCTGAATCTGCACTAATAGTAGATGGTTACATGAAAATGATAACTCCATGCTCTAGAACAAGACACGGCAGTGTAAATGAAGTGAGACACACCTGTAGGTATTAGCACGCAGGGTGATATTCAAAGCCTGCAACCAGCTAGGTGCGGTGGCTCACACCTTTAATTCCAGTACTTGGGAGGCCAAGGCAAGGAGGATCGCTTGAGCCAAGGGGTTCAAGACCAGCCTGGGCAACAAAGCAAGACCACGTCTCTATAAAAACTTCGCCAGGTATGGTGCTGCATGCCTGTAGTAGCAGCTACTCAGGAGGCTGAGGTGGGAGTATCATCTGAGCACAGGAGGTCGAGGCTGCAGTAAGCCATGATGGTGCTACTGCACTCTAACCTGGGTGACCGAGCAAAACCCTGTGTCCAAAACAAAAACAAAAACAAGAAAAGACCCCCAAAGCCTGCAGCTCCTGCTTGAGCAAGACCAGTGAGGACAGACACCCGACCAGCAGAGCAGAACCCGGCCCCGCTGGCCTCCTGGTGCACACAGAGTGAAGATCAGCTTTGCTGACACATGAAAAAAATCTCCAGGGTGTTGTTAAGTGGAAAATGTCAGTACCAGAACAGCACAAGGAGTGCGATCCCCTTTAGGTAAATAAAAAACAAGCCCTAAAAATAGGCGTACATATACATATTTGACAGTAAATGTAGAGAAAAACAATCCAGGAAGGAGAAGGCTACAGATACAATGACCTCTCAGCTGGGAATTGGTTCTGGGAGTGGGTTGGGGGTGGCAAAAAGGCTCTGTAACATTCTGCCTTATTTAATTCTGTATTATTAAAAACTTTTTATGGTGAACACATGTTCATACATTGTAAGTGCAATGAAAAAATGAATAATCTTTTTATGAGAAGAAAAATGCCTGTGGGGGCCAAAGTTCCAGGCTGCAGTCCTGGTTTTGTCACTTATTAACAGGCCTTGCACCTAATCTTCTATATCTCAGTTTCCCCATCCGTAAAATGGGGACAATGCTGTTTCATACTTCACATGGTTGCAGTAAAGGTTAGGTGAATGGAGATACATGGTCTTGGATATGGTTAAAAATGAGTAAAGAGCGTGGAGAAGGTTAACTTATTCCACCAGATACACGTGGAAATAATTCACTTTTCAGCAATTCCCACTGAGAATGAGTGAAAATGATGGATATGAAAAGCATGTAAATTAGAGCTCTATACCAGAGAGAGGAATTATTAACCACACTTCCTATTTCTCATCAAGCTCTCTATTCCTATTCATTTATTCATTCACCTGTTAATCCATTCATCAAATGTAGATGAAGCAAGTGTTACAGGTTGAATTGCGTCTTCCAAAAAGTTAGGTTGAAATCCTAACCCCCGGTACCTCGTAATGTCACTTTATTTGGTAATTAGAGTTGTTGCAAATGTAATTATTTAAGATTAGGCCATACTACAGTAGGATGGGCCCTTAAACCTATATGACTGGTATCTTCGTAAGAAGAGAAGAGCCGGGCTCGGTGGCTCAAGCCTGTAATCCCAGCACTTTGGGAGGCCGAGACGGGCGGATCACGAGGTCAGGAGATCGAGACCATCCTGGCTAACCCGGTGAAACTCCGTCTCTACTAAAAATACAAAAAACTAGCCGGGCGAGGTGGCGGCGCCTGTAGTCCCAGCTACTCGGGAGGCTGAGGCAGGAGAATGGCGGGAACCCGGGAGGCGGAGCTTGCAGTGAGCCGAGATCATGCCACTGCACTCCAGCCTGGGCAACAGAGCAAGACTCCATCTCAAAAAAAAAAAAAAAGAGAGAAGAGACACAGAGGCATTGATAAACAAGGGAGAATGCCGTGTGATGACGGAGACAGAGTGAAGTCTCTGCAATTGCAAGGCAACAAACGCCAGAGATTACTGGCCATCCCGAGAGCTAGGAAGAGGCAATGAAGGACTCAACCCTCCAGGTTTCAAAGGGAGCACAGCCCTGCAAACACCTCGATTTTGCTCTTCTTGCCTCCAGAAGAGTGAAATAATAAATTTCTGTTTTCTTAAGCTACCCAGTTTGTGGCAATGTGTTGCATCAGTCCTCGGAAACTAATGTAGCAAGCAACGTGGGGAGGGGAATGAGCATATTTGGGCTTTGGAATCAGAGAGATCTGGGTTTAAATTCTGTGTCCATCATACTAGTTGTGTGATCCCAGATACAGTATGTAATGTGACTGAATCCTGCTTTCCTTACCTATAGGGACGGAGAAAAAAACACTGCCCATATGTCACAGAATCCTGAGGACTATTAAATGAAATAACACGCAGACAGTACTTAGCACAGTCCTTGGTACATACTAGACACTGAGTAAAATGTTAGTTCCCCTTTAAACATTTACTATAGTCCAAGCCCTGAGTCAAATGTGTTGCAAAGTTTAAAAGAGCACCATTTGCACCCTGGAAAGAACTAGAGTTGGGGAAAAGCCAAATAAATTGATTTTTTTTTTTTGTCTCTCCCTGACGTTTCCCGTCTATATGTCTGTTAGGGATGGTGAAATCCTCCGCATGGTGTATCAAGAGAGGAAACGAGCACCAACTCTGTTAGGCCAGACAACTTACATGGCAGCCCTGAGGTGGGGACCATTTTATTCTCATTTCCACCACAAGGACACACATAATTTCTACTACAGTCTAACCTGGATTCAGGACTCACTGCAGTGTGTTCCCAGCTCAAGTCTGCCCCAGCCTCTAGATGCACCACGACCCTCCAACAATGCTTGGGCAAACCCCGTGTTAAGATGTCGTTCCCATCTCAGGGCCTTTGCCCCTGCGGCCTTTCTACAGTCTACGGAACACTCGTGTGCCATTTCCAATTCTCTTGGCCCTCCTTCTTCATCCAGCCTCTGCACGGTGGCCATCGGCACAGGCTTCCCACAGCCTCGTTCAGGTTCCCATGACAGCACCTCACGCAGCTGACCTGCGCCTCTGTTTCCCCTTCTGCGGCCTGGGCTTCCTGGGGAATCTATTCACTCAAGCACAACTGGTGGGGCCACCCTCGAGCTAAGGGATACAAGAGATTGGGGATAAATGCTTCACCCTGTGTTCTCAGGACCGTGGGTCGACACGCATTTCATGAGCTCCTCAGAGGAATCCCACGGGATCTAGTATCCTTTGCCCTTCCTAGTGGCCAACTAAATAAAGCATTCTTGTATAAATGTTCCCTTCCTCTCTGCTCCCTAGAATCATGTTTTCAAACAAATATCTGTCTCAAACTCTGCTTTCAGGAAATCCCGAAGAAAGACACAAGTTACCGTCATTTTTCAAGGTGTAGGTCAAATATCCAGAAACGGAAGCCATCACCCCAACCCACTGCCATTTCCACGTCACACGGTCCAGAACACTGCAGAGACGAGCTCAGTCTCCAGGTCTCAGGAGGCTCCAGCCTCTTGGACGCTCAGGCACTCAGGCCTTGCGGCTCCACCTTGCACCTGGTGCACTCCTTCATGGAGCCTTCACCACACTCCTTTTTAACTGCAACTAGTGAGTTCCACCAGCAGAGCCCATCCAAAGAAGAGCCTGTATCGTATTCATTGTTGATTCCCAGTGCCTCGTCCAGCAGTGTCATGGCAGCACTCAGAGTCTGCTAAATGTATTCCTTGGGTTATAAGTAGAAAACGTGGGGTGTGTGCTCAGTAGCCTTGGCTCTGGTTTAAGCCCTCTGAGGCCCCTGCCTTCCCCTTGCGTGTCCCCTCCCCTCCCCCAACCCCCGCCCTCAGGGTCTTGGGAGCTTCCGACACCCAACCTCAGGGTGATTGTTAATGTCTTCCTTCTACTCCACCACTTGGCGACTTCCACTACAGAATGTCTAGTCACCTCTGTTTCTCTCTTCCTATCAGGTACTACACTTCACAAGAAGCGCTCCTGAGAAGCTCCAGCTCCTTTCTTCCGTGAGCTTGAGTCAGAAACTTGGAATGGCTTGTGTTGCCTGTGAAAGCATTTCCTCCTGAGAAGGTGCTGCCTACATAATGTAAAATGAAATACAAGTATCAACGCAATTCCAGTTGTTCATGATATAATGTTAAAGGAAATGATGAACATACAAAACCATACATGCATACATGGTTTCATCTATTTTTTTTTTTGAGACAGGGTCTCACTCTGTCGCCCAGGCTGGAGTGCAGTGGCACGATCATGGCTCACTGCAGCCTTGACCACCCAAGGATTAGATGATCCTCCTGCCTCAGCATCCCCACCCACCCCCAACCCCTGCCCCACAGTAGCTGGGACCACAGGCGCATACCACCACACCTGGCTAATTTTCGTATTTTTAATAGAGACAGGGTTTTGCCACCTTGCCCAGGCTGCTCTCAAACTCCTGGACTCAAGCAATCCACCCACCACAGCCTCCCAAAGTGCAGGGATTACAGGCTTGAGCCACAGCACCCAGCCCATGGTATGATCTTAACACACCTACTGCTAAAAAATTACATGTGTAGAAAAAAACTTTTTACAACTCCTGCAAAGTGAACATAAAATAATACAAAATAATAATAAAAATAAATAATACTTACTGGAAAATAATCACACCAAAATGTTGTATTTGATGGCAAGATTGTGTGTTTTTCTTCCTTACTGTTTTGATATTTTCTATTACTTTAAAAAATAGGTTCTACATGTTTATGGTACAAAAAATAGATATTTAATGAAAAAAAAGTCCCCCTTCTATCCCTCTTCCTCATCTACCTGGCTCCTTTCTTCAGAGGCAACCACAGTTACCAGCTGCTTGATACACACACACACACACACACACACACACACACACACACACACATCATGCATTTATACACAGTATATTTTATACAAGTGGTAGCATATTATATACACTGTTCTGTACCTTGTCTTTTTTATTTATCTTAGCAATTTTTCTGAATCAGGACAGAAAGCTGGTATACAGGTTTTAATAGACCATACATACTATTCTATTGTATGGCTATATCAAAATTTAATTAAACGGAGCATGGCAGCTCACACCTGCAAGCCCAGCACTTTGGGAAGCTGAGGCAGGCAGATCTTTTGAGCTCAGGAGTATGAGAACAGCCTGGGAAACACGCAAAAGCCCGTCTCTACAAAAAATACAAAACTTAGCTGGATGTGGTGGTGGGCGCCTGTAGTACCAGCTACTTGCGGGGCTGAGGTAGGAGGATGGCTTGAGCCTAGGAGGTTGAGGCTGCAGTGAGCCGAGATCACATCACGGCACTTCAGCCTGGGTGACAAAGCAAGACCCTGTCTCAAAATAAAACATTAATTAATGTTTCTGTAAATAGTAATTTTTCATATGTACAAGCATATTTGCAGGATAGATGCCTAGAAATGAAACTCTTGACTCAAAGGATATGTGAATTTGTAATTTTGATAGTTCGGCAAATGTCCCTGCATAGAGGATGCACTGATTTATACTCCCATCAACAGTATGTGAATGCTGTCACACATTTTTTTTTTTTTTGAGACAGAGTTAACTCTTGTTGTCCAGGCTGGAGTGTTGATGGCACAGTCTTGGCTCACTGCAACCTCTGCCTCCTGGGTCTCAAGCGATTCTACTGCCTTAGCCTCTTGAGTAGCTGGGATTACAGGTGCCTACCATCACACCCAGCTAATTTTTTGCATTTTTAGTAGAGACAGGGTTTCCCCATGTTGACCAAGCTGGTCTCGAACTCCTGACCTTAGGTGATCCACTCGCCTCAGCCTCCCAAAAGTACTGGAATTACAGGTGTGAGCCACCACGCCCGGCCCACATTATTATTAGTACAGTAGGTTATCAAACTTTAAAGGAAATCCTTACCAACTTTACAGGTGAAAAAAATGATGTTTCATTGTAGCTTTAATTTGCCTTTGTTTTAACGAGGTTGACATCTTCTCAAATGTTCAGGAGCTATTTGGATTTCTTTGTTGTGAACTGTTCCTATTCTTTGTTCATGTTTCTATTGGATAGCGGCTTTTCTCTTATTTTTCGTTCTCTATATGTTAAGGAATGTAGCATTTTCCTATTGTATGAATTATAAATATTTTTCTCAGTTTGTTCTTTATCTTTTGACTTTACTGAGAAATTATTATTAGTATTATTTTATTTTTGCTTTCCAGAAGTTGTAAAAGGTTTTAATAGGTTAAGATTCATTATTCTTTTTTGAATGTGTTGGAGTTTTGTGCCATACTTTCTCTCACATGAAGTTATAAACTCTTCTCATGTTTTCTAGTAATTTTATGATTTCATTTAAATCTTCATCTATCACAATCTACTTCGGCACTAGTTGTAAAGTAGGGATCACCTTTATTGTTTCTTCATACGGATATCCAGTTGAACCAACATTATTTATTGAATATACAAAATTCTCACATATACTTAAATCTATTTGTGAATTTTCTATTTGGTTTTAGTGGTCTTTCTACTCACCTTGTTTTTATTATTGAGGACTTATAATAGGTTTTTATACATGGTAGTTTTAACTTTCCTTGTTACTTTAATTTTTCCAAAATTTTCCTGACTATTCTTGGTAATTTTTCCACATGAAATTTAGAACCAGCTAGTTTAGTTCCCAAAAAATACCCTTTTGGTATTTTTATTGGGCTCACATTAAATTTATAGATTAACTGTCTTTGACAGCTTTATGATGTTGAGAATCTAAGAACATGATGTTTCTTTGCATTGTTAAGCCTTCTTTTGTGTCCTTCTGTACCATTAACATTTTAAATTATAAGTCCTGCATATTTCTTAAGTTTATTCTTAGGAATTTTATTTTTTGTTGCCATTTTAAAATGGGATCTTTTCGTTCTTTATATCTTCTAACCAGCTATTTTTGTAGATGTGAGTGCTTTTTGATTTTCACATGTATAAATGGAATTTATTGAATTCAGTTGGAGTTTTGTAATGGTTTTATTTGATTTCTTTTTTCCGAATATACCAGGGAACTGTAAACTATAGCCTATGGGTCAAATCCCGCCATGGCATGTTTTTATATAGCCAAGAACTAAGACTGGTTTTTACATTTTAAAAGGGTGGTTAAAAAAAAGAAGAGGAAGACCGGGCGCGGTGGCCCATGCCTGTAATCCCAGCACTTTGGGAGGCCGAGGCGGGTGGATCACGAGATCAGGAGATCGAGACCATCCTGGCTAATATGGTGAAACCCCGTCTCTACTAAAAATACAAAAAACTAGCCGGGCGTGGTGGTGGGCGCCTGTAGTCCCAGCTAGTCGGGAGGCTGAGGCAGGAGAATGGTGTGAACCCAGGAGGCGGAGCTTGCAGTGAGCCCAGATCATGCCACTGCAATCCAGCCTGGGAGACAGAGCCAGACTCCGTCTCAAAAAAAAAAAAAAAGAAGAGGAAGAAGAAAGATATGTAACAGCAACCATAGGCAGCCCACCAAGTCTGCAGTCTTTGCTATTTAGACATTCCAAGTAAATGTCTGACAACCCTTGACATATACAATAATGTCATTTACAGGTAATGATAATTGATCTCTATCTTTCTAATTTTATGTCAGATTTCTGTTTCTTCTTTAATTACCTTTTCTGGTTCCTGGATAGTGAACATCCTTGTCCTGTTCTGAGATTAATAGGATTCCTTTTCGTATTTTTGCAGTTAGGAGGATACTTGACTTTTAGGTGTGATAGATGTATGCTCTCATATAAAGAAAATACTCATTTATTCTTATTTTCTTAAGCATTTTACAGAAGAAAAGATGTTTAATTTTATTTTTCAGCATCCATGTAGCATTTTATCTTTTAATCTATTAAAATGAAGAATTATTTCAAAGATTTAAAAATATTGATTTATCCTTACAAATTCTGGGATCAACACTTTCCTTAGATATTCATAAGTGAAAATTGTTTGCTGATTTTTATTTAAAGGTGGTCAGGTTTACTTGATCCATAAATATAATTTGAAGGCTTTTTTTTCTAAAAGTCAAAGATACAGGTACCAATAATTTAAAGAAGCAATTAACTACAAGATTTATTATAAGAAAGAGAACTCCCCTGTTCCACTTCCTGTCTCATCTCCTAGTCCCTAGAAGCAACAACTGTTGATTCTTTTGGTAAAGCCATTTCTTTCGGTATTTACTTTCACATATTTAAATAATAGTTTATACTTCCATCTTGAATTTCTACTTACGAATTACTTATTAAATTCTTATAATAGAAGGTGAGAAATTAGCTTTCTTTTTACTCCGACTCTACCACAACACACAAATACACTTTTGTCTTCACTACCCTTCCAATACAGTTATAATTTTCCTTAGATCAATATTCAAAATGAACATCATTATATATTATGCATTCATAGTTTAACCATGTAACACTTTATGACCTAGTTTACTTTTATACATATTTTGTTTTGTTTTTTCAATAGTTATTAATTGCCTTTTAGTTTTTTTCTTTGTTTAGTTTTCTGTGTACCTATAGCTAATTTACCCCTATGCTTCTCAGCCTGTTCAAATATATCAAGGATTTCATCAATTTCATCTTCTTGAAGACATTGCTCTCTTGGAGCCTTCTAACCGGTTCCGCAATTTACTGGTTACTTTTTAGGCTTGGTGCACAGGTATAATCCTAGGATATGCCTGCAGAAGCATCCTGGGAATTTCCTTTGACTTTCTCTTTTGTTGGATTCCCTCTTTCCTTGATCCAGTGAATATTTGTTAGAATACAGGTTGACTTCTATAATTGATAACTAAAATAACAGTCAAATAAACAAGATAGAAGTTTATTTCTCTCTTATGTAGTAGTCTGGGCATAAGCAACTCAGGACTGGTAGGTGGTCTATTTTACTGCTCCATCTCAAGGCTGTTGCTGTGACACATATGACTCAACATGTCTCACTGATTTGTTTTAACTTTAGCTTAGTAGAGGGAGAGAAAGAGAGGACATGGAGGGCATAGCCCTTTAAGCTCAATACTTAGAATGTAGCTCACTTCATATCCATGATCATATCTCATTGACAAAGAACCTAGTCACGTGCTACATCTAGCTGCAAGGAAGCCTGGGAAGTGTCATCTTTATTAGCATTGCCGGATGCTCTGTTTAGACATAGTGAAGTCTATTATTACAATGAAAGAAAGAAAGGTATTCAGAGAAAAGTGACAGTATTTGCCATGATACGCTTTCCTTAGTTTACTTTCCCTTTTTAGAGCACCTCCTAGTATTTCTTGAGAAAGAACACAGGGGAGGTAAAGGTTTTGAGACCTTGCATGTGAGAAATATGTTAATTATTTTCTTCACTTAATTGATAGTCTGGATAGATAGAGAATTCTTGGTTGAAAATTATTGTTCTTCAAAATTATGAAGTCATTTTTCAATGTTTTCCTAAATTTCAGTGTTGCTCTTGAGAAATCTGATGTTAGTCTTTTTATTGAGCCTTGGTTTGTAGTAATCTGTTTTTTTAATTTCTAGAAACTAAGGATATTCTCTAATTCCTCAGGAGCTCTGAAATACAATAATATAACTTGCTGTAAATTTATTTTTGTCTATGTGCTAGTCACTCAACAAGACTTTTCAATATGGAAACCCATGCCTTTCAATTCTAGAAACATTTTTCTAGAATTATCTCTTCGATAATTTCTGCACCTACATTTCTTTTCTGTTCTCTTATCTGCAACTCTTATAATTTGGGTGTAGGATCGCTTTGTTGTACCCTCTAATTTGGTTATTTTTCTTTCTTATTGTTCATTTCTTTGCTTTATTGCTGCACTTTGGAAGACTTTTTCAACATTATCTTCTAATTTATCTACTAACGTTTCATTTTTGCTCTCATATTTCACTCTCTTACAGTAGCATTGACTACTTCCTCCAGAATAAAGTTAAATAACAGTGAAAATAGTGGAATATTGATTCTATTCTTGCCCTTTTGGGAAATGTTTCTAGAAATTTTCTGCTAAGCATCCTGCTAGTCAGTTGATATGATAGATTTAACTGTCTATCAAGCTATCACTGTCATTTCCTTTAGTTTCTTCTCAAATGTCACTTTAGCAGTAATCCCTAAACAACATATAAAAAAAAGCCTTCCTCCAATCACCTGTAGCATATTTTATGTTTTTACCTGCTTTATTTTCTCTATAACACTTATAACCACGAGGCACACACTGTTTGATTGTTTATTTTCTATCTCCTTCCTCTAAAAGGCAAGGACAATGAGGATAAGAATTTTGTGTTTGTTTGTTTAGCACTATATTGCAACACCTGGAATAGTGTCTCTCACATAGTAGGTACTCAAGTATTTATTGAATAAGTAGTTATATACATAATTACTTCTCATGTTAAATGTATTTCCTTTTTTTTCTGTTTTATTGACAGATAAATTTCTTCAAATGCCTGTTTAGTGTCTATGGGAAAGACAATATTTATTCTTTGATCTATTAATATGGTAAACTGCATTAGTAGATGTCCTAATTTTGAACCATCCTTACATTTCCTAAATTGACTCTAGTCGTAGTATAATATATCTAGTCATGGTATAGTATATTTATAATGTGCTTCTAGTTTCTATTCATTAATGTTTTATTTAGAATTTTTGCTTTAGTGTTCATGACATTCACTGGTAAGGTTGGGTTTGAGGTTTCCTTTGTTGTGCTTAGGAGTTAGATTTTCTGTATCTATAGAGATAATCATTTTTTTTTCTTCTGTTAATACATTTCTGTCTTTTAATACGGTAAATTATATTCACTGACTATCAATGCTGAACCAGCACTGCATTCCTAGTATAATCCTCACTTGTATTGTAAAATGTTGTATTGTTAACCCTTTTATATATTGCTGAATTTGATCAGGATTTTCTTATCTATGTTCATGAGGGATATGGGTTGGTAGTTTTCTTGAAATTCATTTGTCTGATTTTGGTATCAGAATGATGTTGGGCTCGCAAAATGATTTGGGAAATGTTTCTTTCTATTTTCTGGAGAAATTGTGTAGAATTGGTATTCTCTAGACATTTGATATAATTCAGCAGAACAATCATTTGGGCCTAAAGTTTTATTTCTGGGAAGGTTTTTAAGTACAAATTCAATTTCTTTAATAAATACAGGACTATTCAAGCTGGGCATGGTGGCTCACTCTTGTAATCCCAGCACTTTGGGAGGCCAAGGCAGGTGGATCACGAGGTCAGGAGTTCGACACCAGCCTGACCAGCATAGTGAAACCCTGTCTCTACTAAAAATACAAAAAAATTAGCTGGGTGTGGTGGCGGATACCTGTATTTCTTAGCTACTCGGGAGACTGAGGCAGGAGAATCACTTGAACCTGGCAGGCAGAGGTTGCAGTGAGCCGAGACCATGCTACTGCACTCCAGGCTGGGCAACAGTGCGAGACTCCGTCTCAAATAAATAAATAAATAAATAAATAAATGGCTATTCAAAGTATCTATTTCTTTGGGGTGAGTTTTGGTAGTTTGTGCCTTTCAAGAAATTTGTCATTTCTTCTAAGCTGTAGGATCTATGGGCATAGGTTTGTTTGAAGCATTCCTTTATTGTTCTTTTAGTATCTTCAGAGTTGTGGTGATATAATTCCCTTTTCCTTCCCAATACTGGTAATTTACGTCTTCTCTCATATTTCTTTTTCAGTGTGACTAGAGGTTTATCAATTTTATTGATCCCTTCAAAGTATCCATTTTTGGTTTTATTGACTTTCTTTTTTTGTTTTCAATTATACTGATTTTGGTTGAGTTTATTATCTTCTTGTTAACACATGCATTTAAATGCTATACATTTCCCTCTGAACACTGCTTTAACTACATCCTACAAATTTGGATATGTTATATTTTATTTTATTTAGTTCAAAATATTTTCTAGCTTTCCTTGAGATCTCCTTTGATCCATATATTATTTAGAAATATATTAATTTACAAATATTTGGAATTTTCCAGATATCTTTCTGTTATTGATTTCTATTCTAATTCTGCTGTGAACAGAGTATATCCGGGGCAGTCAGATCACCTGAGCTCAGGAGTATACATGACTTACATTATTTTTTTAAAGCTTAACAGTTTTTCTTTATGGCCTAGAATATGATCTGCCTTGGTGAATGTTCCTCGTGCATTTGAAAATAATGTTTATTTTAGATTTAGTAGAGTGTTCTATAAATATCAATTAGGGTAAGTTGGTTCATAGGTTGCTCAGTTCTTATATCATCTTGCTGATTTCCTATTTGTTTGTTCTATTGATTACTGAAGAAGTAGTTTTGAAATTTCTAAATACAATGTGGATTTTACTAATTTTCCCTTCCCCCTTCCCTCCTTCTTCTTCGTCTAAATTGCACTCTAAATATTAGCATGTAGTTCTGTTGTCTTCTGACCTGTACTATTTCTGACAATAAGTGATCCCTCTCCTTTCCCCCCGACCCCACTATCTGGTTCTTTTGAATATTTTCTCTTCTTCACTGATTTTTAGCAATGTAATTATAATGTGCCCTGTGTGGTTTTATTTGTTGTTGTTGTTGTTGTGTGTTTGTTTTTGTTTAGCCTGGAGTTTGCTGAGATTCATGGATCTGTGAGTTCATACTTTTCATCAAATTTGGAACATTTTTGACTATTATTTCTTCACATACTCTTTCACCCTTTAATCCCCTGTCTGAAACTCTAGTATCAGGCTTTTCGATATGGTGATGGTGGTGGTCACTGAGGGTCTGCTCCTTTTTCGCCGGTGTTTTAAAATCTTTATACTGATTTTCACTCGGGGTTGTTTTTGGTTTTTGTCTTTTTTTGTGGGTTTTTTGTTTTGTTTTTTGCTGTGCTTAATCTGCGTTTTTAAGTCTCTCCAGTGAATTTTTATTTTCAGATATTGTATTTCTAAGCTCTAAGCTATACAAGTTACTTAGTTCGTTTTTATGTCTTCCATTTCTTTTCTCATTCTGCGTATCTTTTCCTTTAAATTTGATATTTAAAATAGATGCTTTGATGGCCTCAATGGCTAATCTCATCATATCTGCCGTTCCTGGATCTCCTTCTACTGACTAGTTTTTTTCCTGGTTATGAGTCGTATTTTCTTGCTTCTTGACATGTGTAGTAATGTTGGGTTGAATGGGCACATTGTGATGACAAAGTCTTTGAGTGCTGGATTGTGTAGTCCTCCTTTAAGAGTGTTTCAGTTAATTTTGTCAGACAGTTTAGTTATTTGTGGATCAGCTTGATCCTTTCTGGACTTGTGTTTAAGCTTTGATAAGGTAAACTTGAAGTAGCCTTCTCACTAGGACTAATTTAACCCTACTACTAAAACATGACTCTGCTGGGGATTTTACTGGAGGTCTCAGGTATTAAATGAGATTTCCTTCTTTCTTTTTTTTTTTTCTTTTGAGACTGAGTCTGGCTCCATCGCCCAGGTTACAGTGCAGTGGCATAATCTTGGCTCACTGCAACCTCCACCTCCCGGGTTCAAGCGATTCTCCTGCCTCAGCCTCCTGAGTAGCTGGGATTACAGGCGTGCACCACCTCACCCAGCTAATTTTTCTATTTTTAGTAGAGATGGGGATTCACCATGTTGACCAGGCTGGTCCTGAACTCCTGAACTCAGGTGATCCGCCCGCCTTGGCCTTCCAAAGTGCTGAGATTGTAGGCGTGAGCCACCATGCCCTGCCTTCAATGAGGTTTCTTTTTTTTATATTTTTATATTTTTTATTTTTCTGAGACAGAGTCTCACTCTGTCACCTAGGCTGGAGTGCAGTGGTGTGATCTCGGCTCACTGCAACCTCTGCCTCCGGGGTTCAAGCAATTCTCCTGTCTCAGCCTCCCGAGCAGCTGGGACTTGGGACTCCTGGTGCACGCCACCACACCCAGCTAATTTTTGTATTTTTATTAGAGGCTGGGTTTCACCATATTGGTCAGGCTGGTCTCGAACTCCTGACCTCAGATGATCCACCCGCCTTGGCCTCCTAAAGTGCTGGGATTACAGGTGTGAGCCACCACGCCCGGCCCTAAATGGGATTTCTTTACCCTTACTGGTAGAGGCTTAATGTCCCCCAGCTCTGAATGGGCACTGAGACTTATCGCCCCCGGTTCCAGTAGTCATTCTCTCCTGGTGGGTTTCTTTTTTTTTTTTTTTTTTTTTTTTTTTTGAGACGGAGTCTGGCTCTGCCACCCAGGCTGGAGTGCAGTGGCCGGATCTCAGCTCACTGCAAGCTCCGCCTCCCGGGTTCACGCCATTCTCCTGCCTCAGCCTCCCGAGTACCTGGGACTACAGGCGCCCGCCACTGCGCCCGGCTCGTTTTTTGTATTTTTTAGTAGAGACGGGGTTTCACCGTGTTAGCCAGGATGGTCTCGATCTCCTGACCTTGTGATCCGCCCGTCTCGGCCTCCCAAAGTGCTGGGATTACAGGCTTGAGCCACCGCGCCCGGCCTCTCCTGGTGGGTTTCTTTATCTGGTCTCATGAAGTTTTGTTCTATGCATGTACAGCTTAGTATGCAACCAAAGACTCAAAGGAATCGCTAAGTAGATATCTGGAGTTCTTTCTTTACAGAACCTCTACTTCTCAATATTGTGCCCCACCAACTCCAGCCCCCTCAACCGCCCCAAACCCTGTTCCTCTTCTTTGTGCTGTGGTTCAGATAGAAACCAGGGAAACTGTAAGGCTTACCTCATTATTTTCTTTCTCTCAAGGATCACAGTCTTGCACTACCTGTTGTTTAATATGTGAAAACTGTTGTTCCATACATTCAAGCTAGCTTTCTAGTTGCTTATAGAGATGGGGCCAATTTGCTTCCATGCATTCCATCAGGGCCAGAAGGTCGAAATCTCTGGAGATTTTATTGGAATCATACTAAATATGCATATCAAATCTTCCAGCCCAAAAATACTTTCTATCTGTCCACACATTTGGTATTTCTTTAGTGTTGTTTATTTAAGAGCTAATGCATAAAGACAAGCGCGGTGGCTCATGCCTGTAATCCCAGCACTTTGAGAGGCCGAGGTGGGCAGATCACCTGAGCTCAGGAGTTTGAGATCAGCCTGGCAAACATGGCAAAACCCTATCTCCACTAAAAATACAAAAAAATTGGTCAGGCATGGTGGCATATACCTGTCGTCCCAGCTACTCTGGAGACTGAGGCGTGAGAATCACTTGAACCTGGGAGGTGGAGGTTGCAGTGAGCCGAGATTGCACTATGTCTCAGGAAAAAAAAAAAAAAAAAAAAAAAAAAAAAAGCTAGAGCTAATGAACACAAACATCAGAAAGCATTAAAATGTATAATGTGAAAGGTTTCCCTACCATGTATTCTCACAAATTCCCTTCCACTTCAAATTGAAAACCACGGTTATTAGTCTTTCTTTATATCCTTCCAGATACAGTTTTAATGTGAAAACAGGAAGATAAAATACCCACTCTTCTGCACGGCGATTTTTTTTTGTATGACAATGTATCTTGGCATTCTTTCTATAGAAGTACATTAAAATTTTCCTTATGGTTTGTTTTATCACAGCTGATTGTAATTCATATTAATGATACTTCACAATTTGTTTTAGCAGTCTCTTATTGATGGACTTTTATTAAAATTAATAAGAATTCGCAGTACTGCAGGATAATAAATTAATACACAAAATGATTACAGACTATTATCATCATTTGAAAGGTTTTTGAAATACTATCTAATTCATTATTTATCTATCTTATCTATCATCTATCTATCATCTATCAATCACCTAAGAATTATTGAGCTGAATTTCAGCTCTTCCATTTTCTCAGCCTCTCTAAACCTATTTATTTTATGTTATTTTATTTTATTTTATTTTGAGATGGAGTCTCATTCTGTCGCCCAGGCTGGAGTTCAATGGCATGATCTCAGCTCACCGCAACCTCCGCCTCCCGGATTCAAGTAATTCCCTGCCTCAGCCTCCCGAGTCGCTGGGATTACAGGTGCCTGCCACCATGCCTGGCTAATTTTTGTATTTTTAGTAGAGATGGGGTTTCACCATCTTGGCCAAGCTGGACTTGAACTCCTGACCTCGTGATCCACCTGCCTCAGTCTCCCAACGTGCTGGGATTACAGGCATGGTTCCCACAATTGCCTGGACAAATTGTGTTCCAGGTAAATATTTGATAATGATCTAAATTGATAGTATCTCAGCAAATTTACTGGAATTATAGGATTAAGGATTTTTTAAATCAGAAAAATGATAAAAATAATAAATAATATTATGGGCATCCAAATTGAGGAAAATACTATTAGGCTGGCTGAGACTTCAACAACAAAAATTCTTACATTAGAGGAAAGTGAAGCAAGCCCTATAAAAACCTCAAGGAAATGGTGTTACACAAGAACAGTATATAGAAAGAGCTGTCATTTCATAGAAAGGGACTGACATATTTTTAAGCATATGCAATTTTGTAAATATACAAAATATATACCAAATACAAAAATACACTACTTAACAAACCTTCTTGAATATCTATTAGATTAAGCATATTAAACAGGCATTTTTCTGAGCAACAGTGGTCAAATATCAGCAATTTTATATGGTTTCACATAATATTTATTCACAAAAAGACAAATGAAAGAGCTATGTTGAAAGAATTTAAATACAGAATGACAATTTTAAAAGTGTATGAATTGTGGTTTCAGAAGAGAATGTAAGTGCTATCAATTTGACAAGGTGGAAATACTAAAGGGCCGGGCACAGTGGCTCATGCCTGTAATCCCAGCACTTTGGGAGGCCAAGGCAGGCGGATCACCTGAGCTCAGGAGTTCGAGACCAGCCTGACCAACATGGAGAAACCCCATCTCTACTAAAAATACAAAAAAATTAGCTGGGCATGATGGTGCCTGCCTGTAATCCCAGCTACTCGGGAGGTTGAGGCAGGAGAATCGCTTGAACCCTGGAGGCAGAGGTTGCAGTGAGCCGAGATCGCGCCATTGCACTCCAGCCTGGGCAACCAGAGCAAAACACCGTCTCATAATAAGAAATAGTGATAAAAGTAAATAAGAAATGTTGAGATGGAGATGAGAAGAAGTTTAATTGTACCTATTTCTTCATCATTAATATGGGAGGCAGGGAGGTCTGCAGTCAATAGAATCTGTTTATTTGACCACTGTTGCTCAGAAAAATGCCTCTTTTAATCTAATAGATATTCAAGAAGGTTTGTTAAGAGGGTATTTTTGTATTAGCGTTAGTCCATTTTGTGTTGCTGTAAAGGAATACCTAAGGCTGGGGAATTTAGGAAGCAAAGAAGTCCATTTGACCCACAGCTCTGCAGACTGTAGGAAGCATGGTGCCAGCAAGTGCTTCTGGTGAGGGCCTCGGATTGCTTTACTCTTGATGAAAGGGGAAGGAGAGCAGGCATCAACTGGCAAGAGACGAAAAAATAGAGAGGGGAGGAGGTGCCAGGCTCTTTTGAACAATCGGATGTTGTGGGGACTGGTAGAGAGGGAAGTCACTCGTTACTCTGAGGATGGCACCAAGCCTTTCAACAGGGATGTGCTCCTGTGACCCAAATATTTCCCACCAGACCCCAACTCCAAAATTGGTGATTGCATTTCTTTTTTTTTTTTTTCTTTTTTTTTTTTTTTGAGACGGAGTGTCGCTCTGTCGCCCAGGCTGGAGTGCAGTGGCCGGATCTCAGGTCACTGCAAGCTCCGCCTCCCGGGTTTACGCCATTCTCCTGCCTCAGCCTCCTGAGTAGCTGGGACTACAGGTGCCCGCCACCTCGCCCGGCTAGTTTTTTTGTATTTTTTAGTAGAGACGGGGTTTCACCGTGTTAGCCAGGATGGTCTCGATCTCCTGACCTCGTGATCCACCCACCTCGGCCTCCCAAAGTGCTGGGATTACAGGCGTGAGCCACCGCGTCTGGCTGGGGATCGCATTTCAATATGAGATTTGTAGGGGACTAACATACAGACTATATCAGCCCCCAGTTATCTGGAATCCTCTTTCTTTAATAGAAGTTGGAGAGCTAAAATTGTAGCCATCTCAACATCCTTCGCAACTAGAGAGAGTAGGACAGCGCCGTTTCTACCCAATGAGATATACGTGCAGACCTACTTGGAGAGGATCTCTTTTTTGAATAAAAAGACAAAGCTACAAAAGGTGAAGAAAATGGCTCTGTTCTTTCTGCCTAGATGTAGACAAGACCCCAGGAGCTGCAGCAGTCATCTACTAACACTGAAGTTCACAGAACTAAAAGACGGAAGGAGCCTGGGATGCTGATGAAATCGTGACACAACCCTGGACTGCCTATCTCATAGCTTTTATTTAAGCCTTCTTATTTAACAAGTTATTGATTACTAAAGCCAGACTCTTTCTTAACTGATCCAGAGTTTGGTACCCATAGGTGAGGCACGGTAGGCAGCAGAGTCCAGTGCATAGAACTGGCTGAAAGGAGAGCACAAATTAACCTTTCATGGGACAGGTCTGGAGGTAGACAAACCTGCGTTTGTGTCCTGGCCCTGCCACGAACTGGCTTTGTACCCTGGTCAAATTACTTAATATAAGACTTCCTTTCCTCATCTTACATCTGGATCCTGAAAACATTATTTTTAACATTATTTTGTACATAAAAGAGAAATGCATGTGTATTACACAGTGTCTGGCACATAATTGTGCCAACTGGTGGTAGCTTTTTAAAAGCCATGGGTAAGCGGGGGCCACTCTACCTTTCTAAGACATGATTATATTTGGCTTGAACCCCTATTTCACAACCCTGTGAAAATCCAGACCTTACCTGTGACAGGCAGACTTCCAAGGTGGCCCCAGTGACCCCCGCCTCTTGGTATTCCTGCCCTTGTATATAACTCCCTCCGCTTGAGTATGAGCCAGACCCGTTGACTTAATTTTAATCAATAGAATACGGCAAAGTTGAAGGGACAGCACTTCTGTGATCAGGTTACAAGAGATTTTTGACTTCTGTCTTGCTAGTGGACTCTACTGGGTGGGTCCACATGGCAAGGAACCAAGGGTAGCCTCTGGCCAGCAACCAGAGAGAAGATAAAGATCTCCAACAACGTATGAGTTTGGAAGAGGATCGTTCTTCTATAGAGTTTTCTGGTGAGACCCCAGCCTTGGCAACATCTTGACTGTCTTCCTGTAAAAGGACCTTGAGACAGAGGACTCGGCTCAGCCTCTGCTTAGACTCCTGACTCACAGAATCAGTGACATACAAAAACAAACTGTTTTAAGCCACTAAGTTTTGAGGTAATTTGTCACACAGTAGATAATAAACTTCCATAGAATCTTGATATTGATCCTATTTCTCTTTGCCTTCACAATCGTGTGTCTGTGCCCCTACCCTGTTTTCCACAAAAATATCCAGACAGACCCAACTATTTTGTGAGTGAGGTATTCTTCATGAGAATTTAGGGCAAACAGAGATTTCATCCCCTCTCCTCTCTTTTCCTTTCCCCTGAGCAATGGACAGTAGCATATTATTTCCCTTGACCTGTGACAAACAGTTCTACCTATATTCAGGCCCAAGCACCTGTCAAAAACTACAGTTTCCCTAAAGGAAAACTAATCATTATAGTAAAAAAGACACCTGCACTCATTTGTTTATTGCAGCACTATTCACAATAGCAAAGTCACGGAATCAATGTAAGTGTCCAGCAACAGATGCAGAAGATACAGAAAATGTGGATACAAAAAATGTGGTATGTGTGTGTGTGTGTGTATATATATGTATTTATATATGTGTGTGTATATATATGTATATACCACAGTTAGTATTCCATGGTGTATATATATAGTATTAATATTAATATTGGTACCAATATAGTAGTATTAATTAGGACTACTATACTAATTAATGATATATTGCTAATACTAATTAGTACCAATATTAACATTAGTATTAATATTAATTAGTATAGTAATACTAATCAGTATATAATATATAGTACATATAGTATATAGAATGTTATATATACTATATTATATATAGTATATACATAGAATACTAATACTTTAGTATACTAAATAATTAGTAGAATTAATATTAGTACTAAAGTATAGCATTAACTATATAGTATTAATATAGTAATATATTAATAATTAATTGATAATTGATACATATTAATATATACTGTATTTATATATCACCATATATTTGTATACTGTAAGATATGAGTATACTGTAATATATTTATTATAATACTATTAATACCACATAAGTAGTATATATAATATATCATTTATTATTTATTTATTAATAATTAATATATCAGTACTATATATGGTATAAATACTACACACACACACACACACACACACACGCACACCCCTTGGAATACTATTCAGCCACAAAACAGAATGAAATCATGCCTTTTGCAGCAACATACATGAAACTGAAGGATTAGTCTCCTAAGTGAAATAACTCAGAAACAGAAAGTCAAATACTGCATATTCTCACTCACAAGTGGGCGCTAACACTGGGTACACACGGACATACAGAGTGGCATAACAGACACTGGAGGCTGCAAAAGGTGGGAGGGAGGGAGAAGGGTGAGGCAGGAAAAATTACCCATTGGGTACAACGTATGCTATTTGGGTGATGGCTACGCTAAAAACCCAGACTTTGCACTATGCGATATATCCATGTAACACAAGTGCACTTGTACTACCTACATCCATTTTTTAAAGTACAGTTTCCCTCCTAAGAGACATTCTGGAGAATCCAAGTTTTTCTATCTTGTTACATAGCATTAGTATTGCCGTTCATGGACCAAAACTAAATGGAAAGGAACAATGGGCAATAGGAGAATAGAAGTAGAAGTCTGAGACAGACATGGCGTGGATTCTGAGAAGAGCAAGAAGAAACTCCTGTGTGCAGAGAAAAGATGAAAAAAGGGGCCGGGCGCAGTGGCTCACGCCTGTAATCCCAGCACTTTGGGAGGCCGAGGCGGGCAGATCACGAGGTCAGGAGATCGAGACCATCCTGGCTGACATGGTGAAACCCCGTCTCTACTAAAAATACAAAAAATTAGCTGGGCGTGGTGGCGGGCGCCTGTGGTCCCAGCTACTTGGGAGGCTGAGGCAGGAGAATGGCGTGAACCCGGGAGGCGGAGCTTGCAGTGAGCTGAGATTGAGCAACAGCACTCCAGTATGGGCGACAGAGCAAGACTCCATCTCAAAAAAAAAAAAAAAAGAAAAGAAAAGAAAAGAAAAAGAAAAAAAGTGCATGCATTTTCACTTTAGCAAGAGATAGAGGAGCCAAAATCTCTTTCCTGCAAGGCAGTGAGCTGCATTTTCACTCATTCATTTGTTTGGAATCTTTAGATGTCACCCCTTCTGGAGGCCAGAGAAAGATGTCAATCTGGAGGCCAATAGAATCTTACTAGCCGTCTGAAGAGCACGGTATTATTCTCAGTCCAAATGGGAAAGATCAGAGAGAATATCTTCTCTGGGCTCACTCAGCAGATATCATTGCCTTCGTCTAAGTTTGCTGCCTGACCCTTGTGATGTCCCCTAGACCTTGCCACCTGACTGGGTTTAAAAGGTAGAGGCTAGAGGAAAGCGACTCCTTATTTTCTGTCTAACGTTGGTAAGATGAGTATCAGAACGAAGCCAAATCCTGGAAATGAAAGCTTTGGGCATGAACAATAGAGAACTACTGCTACTCAGTATATGGGAGTGGTAATGTCCTGGAGACTGAATACTTTCAGAGAAAACTGTTGGAGACCGGAATTGAGAGGCAGAGATGAGGGCCAAGTACTCAGCACTGAAGATGGTGTGGAGGCTGTGGGTAACAGTGTGCTCAGGCACACAGACATCCACATGTACACCTCTCCTTTCTTTTTCTTTTTTCATTTTTGAGACAGGGTCTCACTCTGTCACCCAGGCTGGAGTGCAGTGGCGCTATCTCGGCTCACTGCAACCTCCACCTCCCTGGCTCAAGCGATTCTCCCACCTCAGCCTCCCAAGTACCTGGGACTACAGGCATGTGCCACAATGTCCCTGGCTAATTTTTGTAATTTTTGCAGAGATATGGTTTTACCATGTTGCTCAGGCTGGTTTTGAACTCCTGGACTCAAGTGACCCACTCTGCTTGGCTCTCAATGTATGGGATTACAGGCGTGAGCCATCATGCCCGGCCCACACCTCTCCTTTTATTTGGCATTGTCCTCCTGGCCCCTCATGCCCTGGTGTGTTTATCTTCAATCCAGGTTAGGATGTGGTAGAGCTGGGATTCTACTCCGGCTTCCTGATTGCAGTTCAAGCCTTTTGCTGGGGTAGGCTTGGGGTAGGAAGGGGTAGGAAGTGCTACATACCCTGTGGTCTGTCGCTTAGAAATCCAGTTGCCCTCTCAAGGAGAGAAGAGGGATTACTAGAACACACAGAAAGTCCCAAACTTATCAGTTGTAGGAACTAGAGCAAGACAGTCACTTTCTCTCCAGGTGTTCACAAAGATGATTCACTGCCCTCAACCCTCCGGATGCTTCTACTTCCACAATTACTCTCCGCTGGTAATGTCAACTCTGATTTCAGAGGGAAAACACAGAAGCCCTCAAATGAAGCTCACAACCTACTTGCATTCCTCCTCCCTCTTCCTTCCAAAGGTCTCTCCTGTCTAAGGTGGTCTCTCCCCACATGCTTGAGATTCTATCCTCTCCTGCCTTCTTAACCTTAGGGCTACTGATGCTTTTTCTCCTCTCTTATTTCTTCCACTTCCTTCTCCCTCTAGAAAGACTTCTCATACAGAATAAAACATGCTCAAAACCTTCCCTTCATCTTGCACCCTCTTTCAGGTCTTTTCTTTCTCTTCCCTTCACAGCCAGAATCTTCAAAAGAGCTGTCCAAATGCGTATATTTCTTCTCAAGTGTTATTTTCTCCTCAATCCTCTGCAAGCTAGATTTCATCCTAACCACTTCCGTGAGACCGTGGCCCCTAGGATCACCATGGCTCTCTATATCACTGACTTCATGAGTACCTTTCAGTCCTTATCTTACTTAGCATCTCTGCAATATTTGACACAGCAGTCCGCTTGCTCCTAGAAACAAAAGCTTTCCTGGGGTTCCATGAGACCACACTCTACTGGTTTTCTTCCTTCTTTTCTTTGATCTGCTTGCAACTTCTTCACCTCTATTCACTCCTAAAGTAAGCTCTGTGCTGGGCTGTTTTCTATCCTCACCTTGCACTCTCTCCCTTGGGGACCGCAAGCTCCTTCATGGCTTTATTATAACCTACTGATGACTCCAAAATCTAGTTTTTATTTTATTTTATTATTATTATTTTTTGAGACATAATCTCACTCTGTTGCCCAGACTAGAGTGCAATGGTGTAATCTTGACTCACAGCAACCTCTGCCTCCCTGGTTCAAGTGACTCTCGTGCCTCAGCCTCCCGAGTAGCTGGGATTACAGTCACGTGCCACCACGCCTGGCTAGTTTTTTTATTTTTAGTAGAGACGGGATTTAACCATGTTTGCCAGGCTGGTCTTGAACTCCTGACCTCAAGTGATCCGCCCACCTCCGCCTCCCAAAGTGCTGGGATTACAGGCATGAGTTACCGTGCCCGACCAAAATCTATTTTTTAGCACATATTTCTTTTACTGAAATCCAATTGCCCACTAGAAATTTCCATCTGGATGTGTCTCCAGCCCCTTAACTTCAACATGGTCAAAATGGAACTCAACTTTTCCCAAACCTGCTTTTTCTTTTTCTTTTTTTCTGTCTTGTTAAATGATGCTAAAACACACTCCATTGTCTAAGCCAGAAACCTGGACATCATTCTTGACTGTTCTTTTATTTCTCACATTTTTGCATTGAACCAAACACCCAGTCCTGTGATACTATATCTGGAGTCTGTCTTGAGTGAATTCACTTCTACCCTCCCCCACTGCTACCACCTGAGACCAGACCCCTACATATCTCACCTGTGTTATCACAATCATTTTTAAAAACTGGTCTTCCTCATTACCCTGCTGATCCCTTCCCATTGATTCTCCAAACTGCAACCGGAATAGTCCTCCTGTATATAAACCTGATCGTGGTTTTTTTTTTTTTTTTCAAATCCTCCAACGTCTTTTCATTGCCAGTTAATCTCCTTAACAAATCTTGAAACCTTTCTCATTCTCTGACCTCTACCTTTGCTCACTGCTAGCCGCTTCCTACCTCACGTTTTATATCCATTCTAACCCAGTGCTCTCAAATTGGCTACCCATTGGCCCATTAAAACCCACAGGTGTGTTTTATTTGGCACAAGCAGTGTATTTTTAAAGTTGAGCCAACATTTAAAATCAGGGAATTTCTCATAAAAATCCAGGTTTTCAGTTTCTTTTGAAAAATTGGAACAGGCATTAACACCCCTCCCCCCACCCTTCTTGCACGGCCACAGTCTGTTGGAGCTGAGTACGTTAGCTCTCCAGTGTTCACCGTCCCCGGCTCCCTAGTGCCTCTGTGACGTTAAGGCTGGACATCCAGTGAACGTTGCTTTCATGGTTATTCTGTTTTCTCTGTCTGCAATACACTCGTTCATTTCTCCTTCCCTGGCTAGCTCCTAATTTTCCCTGAATCTCATTTTGATCATCACTTTGCCAGGGAGAGCTCCCTTAAGCCCTAAGGTCTTATATACATGGTCCTATAACACAAAAGCAAAGAACGTCTCCCACACTAGGGACTTAGTATTGGCCAGGAAAAGAAGGGAGGTAGGCTCTGAGGTGGTTAAGGGAGACTATAAGTAGAGTACAGGACCAGCCATTGATTCCGGGACCACACCCACGTCCCTGAGCAGAAGGCTGAGGCAGGCAACCTTCACAACATGACATGCTTTCCTCGGTCGTGTTGAAAGTGGCTTCCAATGCATTGGCTTGTCATGTATTTCTTCTGGGTGCTATTCTCATGCTTCTTATGATATGGAGAATAAAGTCAATTAAGAGTTGATATGTGCCTAAAAGGTACTATGTGTTGTACTAGGAATAGGACATGTATACATAAATAATTCACAGTTTTATCTTGAGAAGAGAACATGATCTAGTGGAGAAAACATGCATAAATACAAATAATCAGAGTAAAATTGTGAAGATAATAAAGGTATGTACATAAGGCATAACAGGAATATGGTTACAAGGAGATTATTTCTGCTGAGGAAATCAGGGAAAGCTATTAAGAGGCAATGCATGAATTAAATGTTGTGGGATTGGAAAACCCACCACAAAACAAAGCTGGAAGGAAAGCCATGAGAAGTAGCATGAGTCCCTCCTAATTCTACAGTGTTAAACAAAGTTTCGCTAACAGAATTTCAAAATACACAAAGCAAAATCTGACAGAACTGAAAGAAGAAATAAGTCAGTCCTACAGTTATTACTGAACATTTCAGTGCTCTTTTCATACTAATTCATGCCCTGGAGAAATCACTCAGCCTTTTGCAGACTTGGTCTGCTCATCTCTAGAGGAGGGACAATGCTAGGTTATGCTTATGTTTTAGAGTTGTGGGAATGAAACGGCATGGAGGAACTTAGCAGTCTTTTAAGAGCTGTACAAATGTAAGATTTATCACTTTTCTACTATTCAAAATCAATACTTTTCTCATCATTGTACAGCAAACAAATAGGGTGATAAACTCTTGAATATTTACTTTCTGCCAGCCACTAGGCTAGACACTAACCTCAAGAGGTCTCAGAGAATGCTAGTAGCCTGGAGTGGCTCACAGTCTCATACAGAGGACAGGCACTGATAATTGTATGTTTTTTTTTTTTTTGAGACAGAGTCCCGCTCTGTCAGGCTGGAGTGCAGTGGCGCGATCTCGGCTCACTGCAAGCTCTGCCTCCAGGGTTCACGCCATTCTCCTGCCTCAGCCTCCCAAGTAGCTGGGACTACAGGCGCCCGCCGCCACGCCCGGCTTTTTTTTTTGCATTTTTAGTGGAGACAGGGTTTCACCATGTTTGCCAGGATGGTCTCGATCTCCTGACCTCGTGATCCACCCGCCTCGGCCTCCCAAAGTGCTGGGATTACAGGCATGAGCCATCGCGCTAGGCCAATTGTATGTTATATACTTACATATTGTGTGTATATATGTATATATAATTATCTATTATATATAATAAGTATTATATGTTAATATATATTTATATACTATAAATAATACTTTGGCTAGGTGCGGTGGCTCACTCCTGTAATCCCAGCACTTTGGGAGGCCAAGGCAGGTGGATTGCTTGAGGTCAGGAGTTCGAGACCAACCCGGCCAACATGGTGAAACCCCATCTCCACTAAAAATACAAAAATTAGCTGGGTGTGGTGGTGCACGCCTGTATTTCCAGCTACTTGGGAGGCTGAGGCAAGAGAATCACTTGAACCCGGGAGGTGGAGGATGCAGTGAGTCAAGATCGCACCACTGTACTGAAGCCTGGGAGACAGACTGAGATTCCGTCTAAAAAAAAAACCACAAAAAACAAACCTTTGGATTATTATGAAAGCTTTAACACAGAAGGAAGCAGAGGGCACCAGGTATCACAAACATCTAGCATTTCTTCCTTTGCTGATGTATTCAGATGTGAACTTCCTGGGCGCCAGGCCCATCCTGCAACTTTACAAATGATGAGTGACACTGGCCAAGTCTCTGCCTGTGGAACTCATGTGCTTGTGAGCTGGGTGTGTGTTCAGAGGGGGTTTTGGCGGGGGGGAGGAGATGATGGTAGCACTCCAGATAATAAACAAGTAAATAAATAAGTAAACAAAATAAGTAGACAATATCAAATAATAACATTCCTATAAGGAAATCAACAGGGTAATATAACAGACATTGAGCCGGGCGCAGTGGCTCAAGCCTGTAATCCCAGCACTTTGGGAGGCCGAGACGGGCAGATCACGAGGTCAGGAGATCGAGACCATCCTGGCTGACACGGTGAAACCCCGTCTCTACTAAAAAATACAAAAAAAAACCAAACTAGCCGGGCGAGGTGGCGGGCGCCTATAGTCCCAGCTACTCGGGAGGCTGAGGCAGGAGAATGGCGTAAACCCAGGAGGCAGAGCTTGCAGTGAACTGAGATCCGGCCACTGCACTCCAGCCTGGGTGACAGAGCCAGACTCCGTCTCAAAAAAAAAAAAAAAACCGACATTGAGCAGGGCAATTTTAGATACTATGGTTGGCGAAGGCCTTTTTGATGGAGGCCTGAAGGGTGAGGAGTGAGCTAGGTGAGTGGTGATGGTGATGGGTGTGTGTGCGTGTGCAGGGAAGAGGGGAAGAGAGCATTTGTGATGGAGAACCACCAGTTTGGCTATATTCGTTATTTTCTATTAGTTGGTAGTTGGGTGACTCCAACTTGCACAAAGCGTACCCAGCACAGAATAAAGCTATGTGCAAACATTTTTAGAGGAGGGGTCCCAGAGGACAGGGACATTCTGCCAGTAACCCAGATAGGAGCCCACCCTCTGGTTGGGGTCTCAGGAGAAGCAGGGAAGGAGTAGACCACCCAGCTTTCCTGCAAACCCTGCACAGTTTGAGGAGTGACTTGGAGAGAGAGAGAGCAACTTTCCTTTGCCCTTTCTGAGCCTGAGCCTCACCCCCTACTCCATCTTCTCCTTGTCCCATCCCCTGAGGGTCTGGGGACATGTACCATCCTTCCAAGAGGTACTTGCATTTCAGCCAAAAGTCCTGCAAGACTGGAAACCCTGACGCCCCCAGAAGAATTTAGGTCAAGTGGGAAATTCAGACACCACTTGAAGAATCACAGTCACTATGGACACTATGTTCTCTTCCGGCGCCACAGCCATGCTCCCAGGCCCAGGCAGACTGGGGGCCCTGAGGATGGTGCCTGTGGTCTGTTGGCCCCCTGGTCCCGTGGCAACTCTGAAATTCAGGTTTCCGTTGCTGCCATGAGGAGGAAATGGGGGAAGAAAACGCCTTTGCCTGAATTCATGCGTTTTGGTTGTATTGGGGCTGGAGTGAGTTAGGACGGGTACGGGGGGTGGGTTGGGGTAGGGACGGGGGCGAGTGTGCCTGCCTGAGTACAAGCCGGGCCCGTGCGAGTGTATGTATGCAGCTCTGTGTACGAGATTCTAGTTTGATGGGACATTTTACATAAAGTGAGCGTCTAGCCACGTTCACTTCCTCTCCCGTCTGCCCCTGTCTCAGAATTGCAGCGCCTCTTCCGTCCATGTCGGGCCCTCCTGGCTGTCACTGCGTCTCTCCTGGATGCAGAGAGGGGCGCGGGGAGCCGGGCTCGGGGAGCGGCCTGGGTGGGAGCGCTGGGGCACCCCTGGGCTCAGATGCCGCGCAGATGAGGTCACATCCTCCCCCTCCCGGCTCCTCCGCGCAGGAAAGGCCAGAGGAGACTGAAATGCATGTGGAGCGAGCAGGCCCAGGCTTTGCTTGGCCGGGGCTGGGATGACCTCATAGTGAGGTGGGAGATCGGGGCCCACCTTCCAGCTCTCCCCGTGGCGGACGGCGAGGCTGGGACCGCGTGCGTGGCCCGCGACTGTCGGTCCCCCAGGCTCTAGGGACGGGGACTCGGGGCGCGGAGACCGGGACGCAGGGCGCGCGGCTCGGCTGCAGGGAGGCGAGGCCCGGGTGCCGCTGTGGGAACTGGGGGGCGGGGACTGCGGGGAAGCGAGGGGACCCCGGAGCCGAGAGGCAGGAAGAGTGAAGAGAGGAGGAGCAGGAGAAGGCGGGGCGGGGGGTGGGGGGTGAGCGAAGGGGACTGCTCAGGGCTCCAGGCCCATTCCCTGCAAAAAAAAAAAAAAAAAAGGCCCCTGCGATGGTTGTTACCAAGGCAGGGAAAATGATGACAAATTCGCTGGATAGGAACATTCTCTTGAAACGAGTGAGAAAGTGGGAGAAAGAGAGAAACTGGAGGGAATGGGAGCGTTGGTGTGTCTCACGCCCTGGGGACCAACTTGAGAATGGGAGCAAGGAGGTGGCCGTGGGACTTGAACCAAGGAAGTCGCCCTCCTTGAAGATGCACAGAGACAGCCCTAGGGAGCCGCTGTCCTGGGGAGCGGAGCTGCGGAGACCTGAAGGGTGGGTGGCCTTCGCATGCCCCTAAGACCATTTGGAACATAATTTTGAAAATGACCCATCGAGCATCTAAAATGTTTTATCATAAGTTTAAATACTTGCAAATGGTGTGACTTTTGCCGTATTGACATTTTATTGACATTTAAAACTATACCGTTATCTCACTCTGAAATGCCTCAAATGGAATCTACTGGCTTCATCTCGGTCACCATTCATTTAAAACAATTCATGTAAAAGCCCTGGAAAGCTGGAAGTTTTACTAGTTCCCTTGTCTCCTTCAGCTCCACAGAATGGCATCTAATCATATGTTTTTGGATTGAAAATATTTTATTTTTCAGTCGGCTGAGAACAGGAGCTGGAGACCAGCCTGGGCAACATGGCAAGACCCTGTCTCTATTTTTAAAATCCAGAAATTAGCTGGGCGTGGTGGTGCATGCCTGACGTCCTAGCTACTTGGGAAGCTGAGGATCGCTTGTGCCCAGGAGGCGAAGGCTGTAGTGAACTGTGATTGCATCACTGCACTTCAGCCTGGGTGACAGAGTGAGATCCTGGCTCAAAAAAAAAAAAAAGAAGAAGAAAGAAAAAAATATTTTATTTTATTCATTTTGTTATGTTTCTCTGCCACAAAAATGTGTGTTTATATTGAAATACATTTTTCTTTGACTTTACATAATATACTTTTATAATAATTACTTAATAAAAGATAAAATTTTACTACAAATGCATTTGCAATTAGGCCATATGTCCATGGATGAATATTACTTACATGATTCAAGATCAATTTCATTCTGATTTTTCATTTTTATGGATACTTTGTTCACATTAAAAGTAGATGGCAAGAGAAGTTTTACAATGGCAATATCATCCAATTCTTTGAACTACTTACAAATTATTTGCTAAAAAGTCACATGGTGATGTATTATCAAAACTATTTTTTTTGTCAATTGATAATATATCAGCTGATAACTTGAGTCTTTCTTCAATATATTGAAAACAAAGAAACAAAAGTCATTTGACTTACAAATGATTTGTTACTCAGGTAATAGTGTCATTCCTTGCCATTTCTGGCAGTTCAACTACGAAGGCTTTACCCAGGCTGGGCACAGTGGCTCACACCTAATCCCAGCACTTTGGGAGGCCAAAGTGGGCGGGATCACCAGGTCAGGAGATGGAGGCCATCCTGGCCAACGTGGTGAAACCCTGTCTCTACTAAAAATACAAAAATTAGCCGGGCATGGTGGTGCGTGCCTGTAATCCCAGTTACTTGGGAAGCTGAGACAAGGGAATCGCTTGAACCCAGGAGGCGGAGGTTGCAGTGAACTGAGATCGCGCCACTCCAGCCTGGGCGAGAGAGAGAAAGACCCCTTCTCAAAAAAAAAAAAAAAAAAAAAAAAAGGCTTTACCCAGGCATATTAAATGTCACCCTTTCACTTAAAAGCAGCTTGTTTAACCAGATGTTCTCAGGAAGGTTTAAGGAAAATAGAAATATTCATTAATTTTACTTATGTCTTTGTATTAACATGCATTTATCAATTGCTTTAAATATATATATCATAAAAACCTTAGCGGTACCAAAGTGTTTCACTCAATTTGTGAAAAATATTTAATGGATAGCCAATCAGCCAAGTTAGACTTAACTTCTGTCAGAAAGAGCCTGCCTTCCTTTCTCAATTCAAAGAAATGTGTTCATAGGAAGGAACCTTTTTGACAACCTTGTCAAGGAGGCTTGCTATGCATTCGTCACCTGGGGGGATATGGAAGCGGCACCTTCCATATTCCCAGTGAGCCTCTCTGGGCTGTGGTCTCCTGGACAGTCTCCCAGAAGCTACACAACCTTTCGTAAGAGTGAGATGGAAGTGGTCATTCCATAAAAATTATCATCCTTCCACCTCCATTCTACAGCATCACTAAATTGAAAACTCCCATCACAGGCCAAATTACCCCATTTCTAAGGCCAAGCTTTGTCCTTAACAGAAATATGTATACACCAGAAAGGGAGCCCCAGACTCACTAACACTGTACCCCAGAGGGATAAGTTTAACATATGATGTGTTGCCCTGACAATTAGCTGAGAGAAAAAGTGGAATGGAGTAAGGAGAATGGAGAAAGAGGCTTTGGAATGGAGTAAGGAGAATGGAGAAAGGGGTTTTGCCAAAGGTGACCTTCACCTGCTATTTGTCTCAACTGTTTTCTGGGTCTGGCTACTTTGATAATATAAGTGAGCATCAAGATGACAGGAGGAAAGCCTTCCATACAAGAAATTATGGCCACCCTGTCCTCTGTCCTACCGGTTGACGGACTGTATGATCATGGAATATCTCTCCACTGGATTCCACACACAGCAGGATTAGGGGGCAGGCCAGGCAAGCCGTTGGGAGGGGCAACATACTGTAGGGATTTTAAAACATGAATGTCATGTACCAAAATAAAAACTTTAAAACAAATAGGTGGCTGGACATGGTGGCTCATGCCTGTAATCCCAGCACTTTGGGAGGCCGAGGCAGGCAGATCACCTGAGGTCAGTAGTTCGAGACCAGTTGGCCAACATAGTGAAACCCTATCTCTACTGAAAACAGGAAAATTAGCTGGGCATGGTGGCACATGCCTGTAGTCCCAATTACTCAAGAGGCTGAAGCAGGAGAATCACTTGAACCCAGGAGGTGGAGGCTGCAGTGAGCTGAGATCACACCACTGCACTCCAGCCTGGGAGACAGAGCAAGACTCTGTCTCAAAAAAATGAAACAAGCCGGGTGCGGTGGCTCACGCCTGTAATCCCAGCACTTTGGGAGGCCGAGGTGGGCAGATCACAAGGTCAGGAGATTGAGACCATCCTGGCTAACATGGTGAAATCCCGTCTCTACTAAAAATACAAAAAATTAGCTGGGCATGGTGGTGGGCACCTGTAGTCCCAGCTACTTGAGAGGCTGAGGCAGGAGAATGGCGTGAACCTGGGAGGCGGAGCTTGCAGTGGGCCGAGATCGCGCCACTGCACTCCAGCCTGGGCGACAGAGCGAGACTCCGTCTCAAAAAAACAAAAACAAAAACGAAAACACAATAACACCTCTTATAGACAGCAGTATACATGATTAGAATACTTTGATAAGCTACTTGAGGATATTTGTGTAGGTAAAACCCCAAGGGGCATACTCAGGTAATAACTAATAATGCCTTCATTAATTATTTAGTTCTTGTTTTGTTTTTTCGTTTGTTTGTTTGTTTTGAGATGGAGTCTCGCTCTGTCGCCCAGGTTGAAGTGCAGTGGCGCGATCTTGGCTCACTGCAAGCTTTGCCTCCCGTGTTCATGCCATTCTCCTGCCTCAGCCTCCTGAGTAGCTGGGACTACAGGCGCCCGCCACTGCGCCGGCTAATTTTTTTGTATTTTTAGTAGAGACGGGGTTTCACCGTGGTCTCGATCTCCTGACCTCGTGATCTGCCCGCCTTGGCCTCCTAAAGTGCTGGGATTACAGGCGTGAGCCACCACGCCCGGCCTATTTAGTTCTTGTTGAATGGGGGTATTCAAGTATAGGCCAGAGCTGAATTGATCAGGGCCATGAATAGCATCTTTACTGCATCCCCCACCAGGAAGCACCTAGCATCTCTAAACAAAAGTTGAACATGTTCTGGAGAAAATGTGATCTTATCTATTCTTGCCAAGCAGTAAGCATTTCAGAGCAGAATCTAGCATCTGCTAGGAAGGTCTATAGCCCAAATGAGTCAATTCAGTTCTCAGTCAGTTATTAGTAAGCTTATGTGGCATGATTTAAATCGTGGCCTCTAATATGTCAGCATCAGTTATCAAGGTAGAATTTTGATACGCATCTGTCTGAATCTGGTCTGTATATCTCTATTAAGAACTAGAGCAGGAAAAGGAGGTTCTATATACTGAGTCCCCTCATTAGTTTCCTAGGGTTACCATAACCAATTACTACAAAATGATAGACTTTAACAGCAGAAGTGTATTCTTTCACAGATGCGGAGGCCAGAAGTCTGAAATCGAAGTGTGAGCACGGCCACACTCCCTCTGAGGGCTCCTTCCTTGGTCTTCCAGTTTCTTTTGGTGGCTTCTGGTGTTCCTTGGTTTGTGGCGGCATCACTCCAATCTCTGCCTTGGTCTTCCCATGGCCTTCTTCCTTGTGTCTCTTCCTCTGCATGTGTGTGTCTCACATCTCCCTCTCCTTTTCCTTATGACATCAGCCATTGGATTTCAGGGTGCATTGCAAATCTAGGATGATCTTATCTGGAGATCCTTAACTCAATCACATCTACAAGGAACCTATTTCCAAATAAGATCGGGGTTGAGGTTCAGACATGTTATTTTGGGAGACATAATTCAGGCCATTACACTCCCTAGACTCAAACATCTCAGAGACTACTGAAAAATGCGTCATGACTGTCATTTGTGGAACATATGACATGTGTACACGGAGGCTCTGGATGTGTCCAGAATGCAGGCTGCTAGGCATTTGCAATTGGGACACTCAGGGCTTTGACCTTGGCAATTGGTGGCAGTGCTTGCATGACGCTGTGTAAATTGTTTTGACTGCTGTGCTTTTTAAAAAAATTATCTCTTTTTGTTTTTGTGGAGATGTGGGTCTCACTATGTCTCAAACTCTTGGCCTCAAGCAGTCCTCCTGCCTTGGCCTCCCAAAGTGCTGAGATTATATGAGTGAAAAAAAATTATCTTTTTATTGATGTACACGTATCATAGGTGGATAGTTTGATGAATTTTTTTTTTTTTTTTTTTTTTGAGACAGAGTCTCACTCTGTTGCCCAAGCTGGAGTGCAGTGGAGTGATCTCAGCTCACTGCAACCTCCACCTCCCCAGTTTAAACGAGTCTCCTGCCTCAGCCTCCCAAGTAGCTGGGACTACAGGCACATGCCACCATGCCCAGATAATTTTTGTATTTTTAGTAGAGACAGGGTTTCACCACATTGGCCAGGATTGTCTCGATCTTGTGACCTCGTGATCCACCTGCCTTAGCCTCCCAAAGTGCTGGGATTACAGGCATGAGCCACCACACCCAGCCTAGTTTGATGAATTTTTACAAAGAACACTTATATAACCAGCACCCAAATCAAGAAATAGAACATTACCAACACCCCGAAGCTTTCCACGCCAGTCACAACCTGCCAACTAATAGCCTGAATTCTAATAGCATAGGATTTGTTTTTGCTTGCTTTTATAATTTATATGAAGATAATCACACAGTATAAACTCCTCTGTGTCTTGATTCTTTCACTCAATTTTATATTGCTGGGTATGGTGGCATGCAGCTATAGTCCCAGCTACTCAGGAGGCTGAGGCTTGAGCCCAGAAATTCCAGGCTGCAGTGAGCTATGATTGTGACATTGTACCTCAGCCCTGGGCAGTAGAGCAAACCCTGTCTCAAATAAAAAAAGATGAATGAGAACGTTTCAGTATACAGTATAAGCTGCTTAAGTATTAGGGAGCAGCACCATTTTACTGTGCTCCTTGATTTTAAGCCAGGAGGTCAGGACTTTAAACCGAGGCTCTGCATATTTTTCAGAATAGCAGTGAGTGTTAGTGGCAGGTATCTTTAAGTTGTATAAGATAAACTACCCCCAAGTTCTGGTCTTCTTTTGTGTTGCTATAAATTATCTTCAGGATGGAGAGAGGGAACTGTAGAGGAACTAAGTTAATTCCTGTAACTGGCCCACAGGTTCAAGAGAAATGCCCACCACGTGACTTCAAATGGTTCTGGAATTGCTACTGATATAAACTCCATCTTAACTATTTTTCTAAATGTTGAGGACCCACATTGTGGCTTTACCCACAAAAGGATAGTAGGTTTTATTAAGAAAAAAAAAAAAAAAGTAAAAAAGAATGACGTTTCTCATCACAGAGAGAATGGTACCTTCTCAGTTTGTGGTAGAGAGATCTGTATTATCGAAAACCCGGGACTGATTGTTCTTACAGAGGGAAATAGAGATGAGGAACACATTTTAGAGAAGTCTGTAATAGAAACAGTGTCTGAATTCCAGTGAAGTCCAATAGAAGAGAAGCTACAGTTCCAAAAAAAAAAAAAAAAAAACAGACTGGAATGACTTTCTTAGGAGTAGTCAGCGTCCAGGAAAATTTGAGAAGTACTCCTAGACCTGCCTAGAGCAGGGCTGCTCAGTAAGAACGTTGTAAGAACTATGGGATGGCACCTGAATACTCCCATTGTTAATTTCTCTGGGGCGTGTGAAAGTCCAAAGGATAAATCCTTTTTTTTGAGACAGAGTTTTGCTATTGTCACCCAGGCTGGAAGGCAATGGCACGAACTCCGCTCACTGCTCGCTTCCACTTCCCAGATTCCAGCGATTCTCCAGCCTCAGCATCCGCAGCAGCTGAAATTACAGGCACCTGCCACCTCGCCTGGCTAATTTGTGTATTTTTAGTAGAGACAGGATTTCCCCATGTTGGTCAGGCTGGTCTCGAACTCCCAACCTCAGGTGATCCGCGCAACTCGGCCTCCCAAAGTGCTGGAATTACAGGTGTTAGCCACCGCGCCCAGCCGAATAAAACCTTTCATAGGATAAAGTTCAAAGAATGAAAATCTGAAATGAAATTCTCTTGCCTTTACAAGTTAAAGTCCAAAATCCCCAAATTTAAATCTTTTCAGAGGTGAGAGATCGAAGAAATTAAAATCTAAAATCAAAGTCCAAAATCTGAAGTTTTAAAATTAAGCTGAAGTTTGAATATGTTCAAACTTCAGATCTTGCTCAGTCTCACAATGGGATGATAACTAAAGTGCTTACAAAAATGTAGACAGATTTAGAATGAAAGACCAGAAAGATCGGTGTAAAATACTCAAAAAAAAAAAAAAATCATTGTATGAACTTTCTTGTGACCCAGGAAATGCCTGTGCCTAAGGGAATACCTGAGAAATTCATGGAATTTGGTCTCTAAAGGCAAGCACAGGAAAGATGAGATATATTAAAGTGGAGCCAGAGAGGACAAAAACAGAACAAGTTCAGGCCTGGGATCAGTGCTAGATAGATGGAAGACCCCTGGGTGGGAGTTTCCAACTCAGCAAGGTGAAGATGGGCAAGGCTTGGTTGAACAGTGATTGCTTTGAACAGACCCAGAATTAATGATTTTATATCTCTCATTATGGGAAATTCCATAAGGAAAAAAATGTAGAGGATTATGTTAAGAAAAAACAATTATTAGAAAAGAAAACTGGTTTTATATGAAATAAATGGACCGACTTAAACAATGGGTTAAACTGATACAAAACTGGGCCTTCCTGAAAGAAATATGGGAAAGTCAAGAGAAAGAAAACACTAGAACAATATTCCACAATTGCAGAAAAAGATGTGACAAGAATAAATAATATTCAAGGGATTGGCGCTTTTCAAAATCTGTGACAGTGTCTTGAGAAGCAAACGCAGAGAGATCGGTCCTTACCAGGCCCCCGGGGCCACAGATTTCAGAAGCACACACACAGCTTTAGTTCAGGATTCTGCCAAAGGGATCCCCTAGTTGGAGGAAATGGGTGATGAAGGGGAAATCTTTCTCAGGAGACAGGTTGGTCTAAGCACCTCCACAGCAGAAGGCAATGGGATGATATCAAAGATGCTGCCCTGGGGCTCAAAAGGAAATGGATATCAAGAGGTTAGAGGATTCTCACTGCAAAAGAAAACACCTCAAGCAAGAAGACCTTGTGGCTGAAGCTGCCATTATTGAAATTTGCTAAAGTTAGCCTGAAGGCAATGAAGTCTTATTAAATGCCACTGAGAAGAGTCCATTTGCACAGACCTCCCCCCACCTCCCAAGACGCACTTGCATAACAACGCAAAGTAAACTCCCAAGGGGAGATCTGACCTTACTGGTTTTAGGGAGACTCCAGAACCCAGTCTAGCTGGCATCCTGGCAGAATGGAAATGGTTTTCTTGATCAGTTTTCTTTCTCTGACATCCTGTATGTCTCTCCTATGGTTGGCAGTACCCCTATATTGGTTTGGGAATACAGTTTTGATAGTCAGAACTGCTCCAAGAGCTGGGGATTTGTTGAGTGTGGAGCTGACAAAGCTTTACTCTCTTGGGTTCAACTTGTTAGCTGTTCGGATGCTTTTAAGGTGAGGTTTATGAGCGATTTGGCCACCAGCTCTTCCAATGTATGAAAGAAACCACATTCATTTCCACCAGAGAAAGGCCAGACTGCAGCCACTGAAGGAACTTAACTCTACCCAGACACACAGAACACCCTGATCTGATCATGAAGAGGCATCAGAAAACCCAAACAAGGAACAACTCACAAAAAAGGAGGGAAGACTGTACTCAAATAAAAGTCAGGCAGGGCGTGGTGGCTCACACCTGTAATCCCAGCACTTTGGGAGGCTGAGGCGGGCGGATCACGAGGTCAAGAGATCAAGACCATCCTGGCTAACATGGTGAAACACCGTCTCTACTAAAAATACAAAAAAATTAGCTGGGCATGGTAGCGCGCACCTGTAGTCCCAGCTACTCGGCCGACTGAGGCAGGAGAATCTCTTGAATACAGAAGGCGGAGCTTGCAGTGAGCCAAGATCACGCCACTGCACTCCAGCCTGGGCGACAGAGCGAGACCCGGTTTCAAACAAAATAAATAAATAAAAGGCATAGGAGGAAAAGAAAGGCCGTGGCAATCTTCCAGACCTGCACCATCGAAGAGGGTAGCCATTAGCCACATAAGCACGTGTCAAGCTCCCTCATTTCATAGCTAAGGAAATTGAAATGAAGATCTAGAAAGGTTAAGCAATTACCCAAGGAGATAGAACTATTTAAAAAAATTAATAGACAAAATTTTTAATCAGTTTTAGATTTACAGAAAAATCGAGTGGAAAGTACAGAGAGTTCCCATATACCATCGCTCCCAATTTCCCCTATTATTAACATCTGGCACTGGTGTGGTACATTTCTTATAATTGATGACTTAATATTGCTACATTATTGTTAATTAAAATCAGTGGTTTACATCAGGGTTCACTCCTGTTGTTCATTTTATGATTTTTGACAAATGTATGGTAACATATACACCCTTACAGTACCTAATGGCATAGTTTCACTGCCTTCAAAATCCCCTAGGCCCCTCTATTCATTTCTCACCCCTCCCCATAAATCCCCAGAAAATCTTTTAACTGTAGTTTTGCCTTTTCCTGAATGTCCTACAGTTGGAACCATATAGTTTGTAAACTTTCAGGTTGGCTTCTTTCATTTAACGGCATGATTTGTGGTTCCTTCCCGTCTTTTCATGGTTGGACAGCTCATTTCTTCTCAGAGTTGAATAATACTCCATTACATGGATGCACCATTGTTGGTTGCTCCACTCCCCTGCTGAAGGATATCTTGGTTGTTTCCAAGGTTTGGCAATTAAGAATAAAGCTGCTGGCTGGGCACGGTGGCTCACACCTGTCATCCCAGCACTCTGGGAGGCCAAGGCGGGTGGATCACCTGAGGTCAAGAGTTTAAGACCAGGCCGGGCGCGGTGGCTCAAGCCTGTAATCCCAGCACTTTGGGAGGCCGAGATGGGCGGATCACGAGGTCAGGAGATCGAGATCATCCTGGCGAACACGGTGAAACCCCGTCTCTACTAAAAATACAAAAAAACTAGCCGGGCGAGGTGACGGGCGCCTGTAGTCCCAGCTACTTAGGAGGCTGAGGCAGGAGAATGGCCTAAACCCGGGAGGCGGAGCTTGCAGTGAGCTGAGATCTGGCCACTGCACTCCAGCCTGGGCGACAGAGTGAGACTCCATCTCCAAAAAAAAAAAAAAAAAAAAAATAGTTTAAGACCAGCCTGGCCAACATGGCAAAACCCCTGCTAAAAATACAAAAATTAGCCAGGCGTGGTGGTGGGCGTCTGTAATCCCAGCTACTCGGGCAGCTGAGGCAGGAGAATCGCTTGAACCCAGGAGGCAGAGGTTGCAGTGAGCCGAGATCGTGCCATTGCACTCCAGCCTGGGCAATAGAGCGAGACTCCTTCTCAAAACAAACAAACAAACAAAAAAAAAAAAACAGGCTGCTATAAATATCTGTGTGCAGGTTTTTGTGTGGCCATAAATACCAAGGAGTTCAATCAATTGTTGACTTGTATGGTAAAAGTGTGTTTAGTTTTGTGAAAAACTGCCAAACTTGTCTTCCAAAGTGTCTGTACCATTTTGCATCCCTGCCAGCAATGAATGGAAGATCCTGTTGCTCCACATTCTGTCCAGCATTTGGTGTTTTCTCTGTTCTGGAGTTGGCCATTCTAATAGGGTGTAATGATTTCTCATCATTGTCTTCATTTGCATTTCCCTGATGACATATGACGTTGAACATATTTTCATGTGCTTATTTGCCATCTGTGTATCTTCTTTGGTAAGATACATTCAGTCTTTGTTTTTTTTTTTTAAGAGGTGGGGTCTTGCAGTGTTGCCCAGGCTGGTCTCAAACTCCTGGGCTCAAGCAATCCTCCAGCCTCAGCCTCCCAAAGTGCTGGGACTACAGGTGAATCACCACATCCAGCCTATGCAAAGTCTTTGGTCTTTTTTTAAAAAAATCAGATGGATTGTTTATCTCATTTAATTTTCACAACAGCCTTTTGAAGTTGCCCTGAGATGAACTATTATCCCAATTTTCTAGGTAAGAGGGGGACTGACCGGGCGCAGACTTAAATGGCTTGCCCAAGGTCGTAAGTAGACACACCTAGAGGGCTGGCCTGCTGCTTCCTGGTTCTGTGCTCCTTTGGCTCATTCACCAGGTGGCCTATCCCCACCCCCCACCCAGTTTTGTTGAAAGCTGCTGAGGACAAGGTAGCAAAGTTCTGATAATCCCAGGCAGGCTTCCTGGAATCAGTGTGGGGGAGCTGGGGAACACCCCAGAATAGCGCCAAGACCTTGCTGAGGACTCCACCCACAGGAAATCCCCTGGTCTGTGGTGCCTCTGATGACAGTTTTGACCAGCTGCCCTGAAGTGTGTGATACAAGGCCTGCTCAGGACTGTTTCCTGGGTGCTTCTTGGGGCTGGGCCATGGGCTGGACGTGAGGCAGTGGGTGGAAGTGGGGTGGAAATTCTACTAATTGCTATGGCTTTTGCTTCTGGGGAATTCCACTCACCCCATAGCCCACTGCAGCCATCACATCACAGCCTGCTTTCTTTAAAAGTAGGAAGTCACTGACGCTTGTCACTTAAGAGTCATCAGAGCTCTATTCCCCTTACGTCTTAATTGTCCCATTTCTTCCCCCATCGAACTCAGGAGCAGTAATCAAAAGTTACCATGAAAGACCTTGTTAGTTCCAGTTTCTAGATGAGTAGAAAGTATTGCAACTTTTTGTTAGGTTTTAATTAATTGTTAAGTACATAAACAACGTAAAACTAATTCTCCCTATAAAACTTGGACCTTACAGTCCAAGCACCGTAGGACCAGGCTGGGCGCAGTGGCTTACCCCTGTAATCCCAGCACTTTAGGAGGCTGAAGCAGGGGATCACCTGAGGTGAGGAGTCCAAGACTAGCCTGGCCAACATGGTGAAACCCTGTCTCTACTAAAAGTACAAAAATTAGCCAGGTGTGGTGGCAGGCACCTGTAATCCCAGCCACTCGGGAGGCTGAGGCAGGAGAATCACTTGAACCCGGGAGGTGGAGGTTGCAGTGAGCTCAGATCGCGCCACTGCACTCCAGTCTGGGTGACAGAGGGGCACCCTGTCTTAAAAACAAACAAACAAACAAACAAACAAAAACTCCTGTAGGATCAGACAGCACCTAGTCTATCTCCTGGTACCCAGGCCTGCCTCTAAAACAGGACCAGTGGAGGCCTCTTGCCTTCCCATCTCTCTTCCCACTGCCCCTTCCCTGGACCTAAGGGTGTGCACAAAGGCAACAGGTGTCAAGGAAATGGATCCAGAAATGTAGTAGGCTCAGGAGTCTTTGGGAAGAGAATTCTGGGGTCCCCGTTTCCAGGGACTGCGATCTGGAAAGGGGAGTGCCATTAAATGCGGAACTTTTTGGCCCAAGGGAAGGATCCAGTGGAACCAGAGTAGGACATCATTGACCTGGGTTTAAGGGCAATGTTGCTGGGATCCTTCTCCCCTCTCTCAGTAAAGTCGAAGGTGTTACCAGGTTTCCCTCTAATTTACTGACATATGTAATACGCTGTTTTTCTGCATAGAGAATGAAAAGCATCGTTACAAAGGTTATTTCCCTCCACTGCATGAATAACATCATACTGTATGTATTGTGCTTCAACTTGCTTTTGTTCACGTAGCTCTGCAGTGGGGATTTTTCCACAGAGCTCTATGTTTTTGTTTTTCACTATGGCTTAGTATCCTGTGGGTGTGATTACACTTTAGTTCAGTTAAAGATAAGCACTATTGGTTTGGTACAGGTTATGTGCTATAACATAATACATATATTCCTGAAAAACTTTGCATTCTGTACAATTGCACACTAAAAATAACAGGCTAAAAATAATAGGGTTGGGCAGGCCTGCGAAAGCTATGCAACTTGGTAACAGAGCACTAATAAAAACAGTAATTGGTGCCTTCAGAGAAAACCTAGACAGCCCAGGCAACAACTCGACTTTGGAAAGTTGCCTCTGGGGATACCAAAACTTGCACAAAACTATAGAGTGGTGCTATTTGTTGCAGGTGCTGAGACGGTGCGGATGGGAGTGGACTCTGCACCAGGTGGGCATAGGAGGAAGTGCAACCTGCTTCCTAGGATGAATCTTTCTGGGGAGCAAACCCCAGGTGCAGGCATGCATTTGCAATTTTCTTAATATAGAGCTGACGGGGCTCTTACCTAAGCAGAAGGCAAGTTGAGGGCTTTTCCCTTTCTTGTCAAAGGTTAGAATTCTACTCCTGCTACTTTAGCTCTCCTTCCTAGGAAAAATTCCATATGAACCAACCCACTTTCACTTTACAACCACGTAATTTCCCTATGTATTAGCTGTGGATGAGTTACTATAGGAACATGTATTGTAGAAGAAAAGACGGTAGACTAGAACATAGTATACGCTCTGTAAATATTTGTATAGGAAAACAGGAAAGGAAGGAAAAAGGAGAAAGGAGAAAGGAAAGAGGGAAGGAGGGAGGAAGGAAGGAAGAGGAAAAGAAAGAAAGGAAAGAAAGAAAGAGGAAAGGAGGGAAAGGCTAAGAATAATTTTTTTTTTTTTTTTTTGAGACGGAGTTTCGCTCTTGTTGCCCAGGCTGGAGTGCAAAGGCACGATCTCTGCTCACTGCAGCCTCTGCCTCCTGGATTCAAGAGATTCTCCTGCCTCAGCCTCCTGAGTAGCTGGGATTATAGGCGTGTGCCACCATGCCCAGCTAATTTGTTGTATTTTTAGTAGAGATGGGGTTTCACCATGTTGGTCAGGCTGGTCTTGAACTCCTCACCTCAGGTGATCCACCCGCCTCAGCCTCCCAAAGTGCTGGGATACAGGCGCAAGCCACTGCGCACAGCCAAGAGTAAGAATAATTTGAGAAAATAGACAATTGGTTAAGAATGCCTACTTGACATCTTCAACTTCATTCACTCCTAAATAAGAGGCCATGATGGATCTCTGAAGGCTCTCAATGACATACTGCCTGGTCTGAGAAAAAATAAAGACTATGCATGTGGGTAGAAAATGTTTTTTGAAGGATATCTTAATTGTGAGATTATAGTTTGCTTTTTGTTACTAAAATGTCCTTTTGTCTAATATCCAGCATCTATAAGAACTTAAACAAATTTACAAGAGAAAAACAAACAATCCCATAAAAAAATGGGCAAAGGACATGAACAGACATTTTTCTTTTTCTTCTTTTTTTTTTTTTTTTGAGACGGAGTCTTGCTCTGTTGCCCAGCCTGGTGTCCAATGGTGCAATATCGGCTTACTGCAAGCTCTGCCTCCCGGGTTCACGCCATTCTCCCGACTCAGCCTCCCGAGTAGCTGGGACTACAGGCACCTGCCACCATGCCTGGCTAATTTTTTATGTATTTTTAGTAAAGACAGGGTTTCACTGTATTAGCCAGGATGGTCTTGATCTCCTGACCTCGTGATCTGCCCACCTTAGCCTCCCAAAGTGCTGGGATTACAGGGGTGAGCCACCGTGCCCGGCCTGAACAGACATTTTTCAAAAGAAGACATACATGCAGCCAACAAACATATGGAAAAAAAAAATCTCAACATCACTGATCATTAGAGAAGTGCAAATCAAAACCACAATGAGATACCATCTCACACCGGTCAGAATGGCTAATATTAAAAAGTCAGGCCAGGAGCAGTGGCTCACGCCTATCATTCCAGCACTTTGGGAGGCCGAGGCAGTTGGATCACTTGAGGTTGGGAGTTCGACACCAGACTTACCAAAATGGAGAAACCCCATCTCTACTAAAAATACAAGATTAGCCAGGTGTAGTGGCACATGTCTGTAATCCCAGCTACTTGGGAGGCTGAGGCAGGAGAATCGCTTGAACCTGGGAGGCGGAGGTTATAGTGAGCTGAGATCGTGCCATTGCTCTCCAGCCTGGGCAACAAGAGTGAAACCCCATTTCAAAAAAAAAAAAAAAAAAGTCAAACAATAACAGGTGCTGGTGAGGTTGTGGAGAAAAGGAAACACTTATACACTGTTGGTGGGAGAGTAAATTAGTTCAACCATTGTGAAAAGCAGTGTGGGGTTTCCTCAAACAGCTAAAAACAGAACTACCATTTGACCCAATAATCTCATTACTGGGTATATACTCAGAGGAATAGAAACCATTCCACCATAAAGACACATGCATGTGTATGTTCACTGCAGCACTATTCACAATAGCAAAGACCTGGAATCAACCTAAATGCCCATCAGTGACAGATTGGATAAAGAAAATGTGGTACATATACACCAGGGAATACTATGCAGCCATAAAAAAGAATGAGATCATGTCCTTTGCAAGAAAATGGAGGAGCTGGAGGCCATTATCCTTAGCAAACTAACGCAGGAACAGAAAACCAAATATCACACGTTCTCGCTTGTAAGTGATAGCTAAATGATGAGAACTCATGAATACAAAGAAGAAAATAGATGCTGGGGTCTACTTGAAGGTGGAGGGTGGGAGGAGGGAGAAGAGCAGAAAAAAATAATTATTGGATACTAGGTTTAATACCTGGGTGATGAAATAATTTGTACAACAAACCTTTGTGACATGAGTTTACCTATATAACAGGCCTTCACATGTACCCCCAAACCTAAAAGTTAAAAATAAATATATACATACATAAATAAAACGTCTTTTCTTTGTGGAACAACAGTGAAAGCAAACAGTATTTCTTTACCTCTATCTAGCCATACACAGATCCTTATTTGGCAAAATACAAAATTACCAGCCTTTTGTTGGTCCTTAAACCTGTGTGTGTGTCGAGTTGTGCCGATCTACCAAATGGCAAAAGTCTCGAAACCACTGAGTTTCAGGCTATCTCTGATTTTCAAGTAAAATGGTCCCTAAACCATCCTCGAAAAATGGAATCTAATCTATCCTTCAGATCCTGAACTCCTTCAGGGCTTCCCAAGGGGAAAACCTGTCCTTCAATCTTGTAGCCTCAAGGTTAAATCTGTATAGGATGTTCTCTCTAAATATAGTTCTGTTTCAGAGAGAAAGGTTACTTTAAGTCTTCTTTGAATTTCATGCGTGGAAGCTCCTTTCAAGTATAACTCTGAATTTTTTACCATGTAAATGGGGGAAATTTGGAGGATCAAGACCCAGAGAAGGGAGTGGACTCCTGGGTCTACTGCGGAGCCTGGCTCACTGGCCCCTGGTTCTCTGAGGCTCTCTTTTGCTCTCCCTGGACTGGCTTTATGGGAACTTTACCTTCACAAATGGGAGGCCAGGGGAGAGGCTGGGACCGAGGCTCAGGTGCTTCTCAACATGAACTTGGTCTCTATGGGCCAAGGCCACACGCCCAGATTTCTCTCTGATTAAGAGGAACTGAAGCCAGGTCTGGGGTTCTCCCTAATAGGCTGTGGCCCAGGGCACTGGGCTGAGGCACTCTGGGCTGGCTGCCAAGATCTGCCACCATCTGTGGGCTCGCCCAACTATTCTTGGGGGTAGTGCTGGCAGCAGTAGTTTAATGAGATCCCTCCCTTCTGTAGGGATCCGTGTATTCACCTGCAGTGGAAGAGGCTGATCCCATGATCTCTAAGCATTAACATCCCCTGGCCTCAGCTTCACTCACCTTAACTAAAGACTGTCACCCAGGGATGGGCTCTGATAAAAGCACAGGACTTTAAAATTCCAGTTTCAAAGTCTTGCACATGTAGAGAAAGAGAGGGAAATAGACTTCAAATGATTTATGAAGTCTAAAAGCGAAGTGCAAGACAATAATATGCTACTGTTTGGGGTAAAAGATGATACAAAAAATATTTATACATATTAGAATGTAAATGTGGATCTGGGCAAGGTGGCGTGTGCCTTAGTCCCAGCAGCTTGGGAGGCTGAGGTGGGAGGATTGCTTGAGTCCAGGAGCTTGAGGCTGCAGTGAGTTATGCTCGTGACAGAGTGAGACTCCTTCTCTACAAAAAGAAAAAGAAAGAATGTACATGCAAAGAATAAGTTTTGGAGTGATATGTCTGATGTATCCTGGTAGTCTTGAGGTAAGGCTGGGGGACAGGGATGGGAGAGAGGTTTTTCATTGTATAAACTTTTTTTTTTTTTTTTTTTGAGACGGAGTCTCGCTCTGTCCCCCAGGCTGGAGTGCACTGGCACAATCTCAGCTCACTGCAAGCTCCGCCTCCCGGGTTCACGCCATTCTCCTGCCTCAGCCTCCCGAGTAGCTGGGACTATAGGTGCCCGCCACCTCGCCCGGCTAGTTTTTTGTATTTTTAAAGTAGAGACGGGGTTTCACCATGTCAGCCAGGATGGTCTCGATCTCCTGACCTCGTGATCCGCCCGTCTCGGCCTCCCAAAGATTTTTTGTATTTTTAGTAGAGACAGGATTTCACCGTGTTAGCCAGGATGGTCTTGATCTCCTGACCTTGTGATCCGCCCATCTCAGCCTCCCAAAGTGCTGGGATTACAGGTGTGAGCTACCGTGCCCGGCCCTGTATAAATTTTTGTACATGACTTTTGAACCAATAGAATTATCAAAATCAACTTACAAAAAGTCCTGGCTCAGCCATTTACTAACTACTCATGTTTGGGCCTGTGATAGAACTTCTGATTTTAGTTCCTCATCTAGAAAATGAAGATAAATGTCCCATAATGTTGTAAGTGAAAATTAAATGAGAAAATAATATATAAAAAGCTGAGCACAATGCCTGCAGCATCATAAGGATTCACTGAGTAGAAACTAATTAGTCATGAGACATATAAGATTTCAGCTCCCTGTCTTGAAGAAGCTCAGAAACAAATTGGGAAGACAATGTCAGCAAGGAACAATAACCCATGTGTAGGGCATGGAAGTTTACAAGGGGATAGCTTCCGTCTCAGCCCACTTCCGCTGAACAACAAGCCTGGTGTGGGCCGGGGAGGTTTTGCACCCTTGTTCTACAAATGAGGAAACTGGAGCTGACCTGTTTAGGGTCACACCTGTGATGGCAGAACAGGTCTAGAATTCGGGTCTTCTAATTTTCTGACTTGACCTCTTTGTGGTCATGCTTCCCTGGTATGAAGGCCATTCTGCGTTGGCTGTGGAGTCAGGTTGGCAGAGATGCCTGGGACCTCTCACAAGGGCAGGTCTTGTGGCAGGTGTGGGATTGAAGAAGGTTGACAGACAGCAGCCCCCACAGGGACAGAGAAGCAGTCAGTGCTTCATTCCTTGAACCCCATTCAGGGGCACTCTCCCTTACTCGGGGTCCACTCTCATCATTTGCATTTCCGACATGTGGCCCCTCTCACTTCCCATTTCCACTCCGGGTGGAACCAACTCTGGGTGTTACATAACCAGTTTTCTCAACTTTAAAAGAGGAGTGTTGGATGAACCAGATTATTTGAATCCTGGGATGCTAGGCTGCAAGAGTATGGGACTTCCCCTTCAATATTACTCCATCTCCAGTATTACAGAGAGGAACATGGAGGGCTGGAGAATGAGAGTGATACCATCAAGGGTCAGTCAGCACCACTTACTACAATGCTGAGACTTGAACCCAGAGCTTCTCTCTAGGACAAGTAGCAATAGAGGTTCTCAAGGTTTTTAGCTTCAGCAAATAGGAACGGAATGTTTTCTGTGGATTCGTTTGTGTCTCTGCACACGTAGATACAGAGGGAGTTGGGGTCAACAGACAAGTGTTGGTGTGAACTTGCCAGGCAGGGTGCTAAATACAAGTCATTGAAACCTCACTAAGATTCAGAAACGTAAACATCATTCTCCCCATATAGATGAGGAGATGGAGGTTCAGAGAGCTTAAGTAAACTGCCCAGGGTCTCACACCTGGCAAGAGATAAAACCAGAATTGGAACCCACATCCATCTGCTTTCTTCACAATAAAGCTCAGGACTGGAAACAGAACATGAAGTTTCCCATCAAACTCTTCTCACAGGCTTTGCACAAGAAATCACTGTGTGGGGAGGCGAGTGGAACAGGTATCTTTTTTTGTGTCTGATCGAGACATCACGAGTCAGTCTCTGAGCCTGGGGACTGCCGGCGAAATTCCCCTTGAAGGTGAATGCACAGAGTTCCTGGATTCATGAAAGATGAAACTAAGAGCTGGTTCTCAGAATTGAGTGTGAGCCAGTGTGATCTAGGATGCCCTGAGGACCACAACTCACTTGTCACAGACAGCGCCTTCCACAGCCAGTGGTCAGGTCCTGTGCTATGAGTTCTGCCATTCAGGTTGCAGAAGGCTGGCTGAGGGATTGGCGCCCAAGCCAGAAAGAAGTCTGGCTCCTTTTGGCTTGGTAAAACACTGCATTCCACAGGGGTCTTCCCCGTGAGACAGTGACACAATGACTCCATCGGACACTTTCTCTTGGAAAGTGTGAGTACAGGATATACACTGAGAAGTGAGTCACTGTCGCTTGGAGCTGTGCCCTGAGAAAGGATGAGTGATGGTAGTGGGTTTCTAGGTGGGATGATCTGCAAAGTACTGACTTCAGGGGATCTACTAAGTACAGTTGCTGGGTCTCCTCCAGGGATAGTTTAGGGTCCTCATAAATCCTCATGTAACTCAAGACTCCCCCATTTCTTCAGCCTTCAAGGAGTGTGATTTGTTTTCGTGTCCTAGTAACATCAGCTGGCATTCCCTATCCCCTGTAGCTGTAGGGACCCCCAGCGTTTCCAAGGAGCACCCGGGAAGGCTCACACATTATGGTGGTCATGATACCTCTGCCAGCTGTCTCATGCTCCTCGGCTTGTATCTTGCTGTGGTAAAGCAAGAAAAGGTAAGGAATTGAGGTGTTCAAAGGGGTGGTCACGATGACTGCCCATGAAATTGACGGTGGGTAGTAAGAGGGGGAGAAGGAGTGAGGCCAGTGAAGAAGAGATTAACATCAATGGATGGCAGGATCTGGTGAGGTCCAAGGCTAAGTGGAATTGAGGTTCTAGAGGGGTAAGCTGGAAAGGCAGGAGGTGGAATTAAAGAGTGGCATGCCTGGCCAGCTGAGGTGGCTCACACCTGTAATCCCAATACTTTGGGAGACCGAGGCTAGTGGATCACGAGGTCAGGAGTTCGAGACCAGCCTGATCAACATGGTGAAACCCTGTCTCTACTAAAAATATAAAGAATTAGCAGGGCGTGGTGGCACGCGCCTATAATCCCAGCTGCTCAGGAGGCTGAGGCAGGAGAATCGCTTGAACCCAGGAGGCGGGGGTTGCAGTGAGCCACTGCACTCCAACCTGGCGACAGAGTAAAACTCTGTCTCAAAAAAAAAAACCAACCCAGAAATTTAGGTTATAGTGGGATTGAAATTATTGGTAATAACAAGGTCTAGTGTATGGCAGGTGGATACGATGTGGCAGGGGAAAAGAGGTGTTCCAAGAAACATGCTTACTGTATTTCAAAATCTCCAAGACAAAAGATAGGACCGGAGAGAGTGACCGTGGGCTGGGAGCTGAAATCATGGAGAAATGATGGAGCATGAGCCAGGCCAAGAATTCACACATGCCTTAGGAATAACCCTCTCTTTTCTGAATTCTGATTTTCAGATAGACTGATAGGAAAGGCATGGACTTGCCATATGCTTATCTCCTGGATGAAATAAGGTGACTACCTGACAGTTCACACTGATAGCAGCTTGCTGTGCTCTCACAGGTCTCTCCTTGAGACAAGGCCTCTTTTGACTTTTGTGGGAGGAAAGAAGGAAGGTGGTTAAATAGAAATTGTCAGCATTCCTGCCCCTGCTCTATACTGTATCTGAATTAAGTGTATCCCATAGCAGACAAAACACTCCCATTTCCACCGTGGACCTTCGACCTTAGAATAAATATATGTAAGGCAAGAAGAGCCTTAAGTAAAGAAGGCTGCCCTTTACTGATGCCAAGGTTTTGTTTATTTCCTTGTTTGGGGGCCCAGACTGTTTATACCCGGGACGTAGTAAGACGCAGGATGGGTGAGAGGTGCATTTCTTTCTGTAAAGTGAGAGGAGAACAACTGTGAGGTGGGGCGGCAGGCAGATCCAGACAGAAACGAGCACTATGGAAGCTGAGGTCGGGAAAGGGGTGCCTTGAAACTGCCCCGGCTGGCATATTTCTTGGGAAGTGTTTGAAGATCACTGGCCTATTTGGCACTGGTTTTCTGGGTCTCAGTTTTCCTTTCTATAAAATTAAGAGGTGTAACTCCATGATCCCTAAACTGCATTTCAGTTTTCAATATTTAATTCCATCCATTAGCCTGGGTTCCTGGCTAACGTGTGCATCTGCCACGGTCATTCTTGTCTCCTAGGCAAGTGTGAACAGACTGGGCAATGCCCCCACTTCTCAGCGTGTTGGATCCCACCTGTCTCTCTCCCTAGTAGCAGGTTTTTTTTTTCTCTCTGTCTCACAATACCACCAATATCATGCCAATATCATGGCACTACCACTTCCTAGCCTGGGGATGTTGGACAAATTGGCCCCTCAGAGCTTCAGGTAACAGTGTGCATTCAAGAGGAATTCTGCTGCACAGACTCACTACAATATAGGATTTTAAAAAATGCTACAATATAGGATTTTTTAAAATGCTAAACTATTAAAAGAGGGAGCTTTTGGAGGATGAGATTCTCGAAACTATGTCTTACATTTCTGTGGTGTCTGAGGTTTTGCTGTGAGCCTGTGCCTTGCGTTCACAGTAAAATGTATATTTTAAAATGTTGTGATTTTGTGTTTTTGACTTAAATGGTGCCCACTCAGTATTGCATTATGCTTAATATGCAGCTCGGAGTCTTTGGCCGTTATGTACGCCTTTTATAATTTTTGATTTATTTTGTTTTGTTATTATTTTTTGAGATGGAGTCTCGCTCTGTCACCCAGGCTGGAATGCAGTGGCGCTATCTCGGCTCACTGCAACCTCCACCTCCCGGGTTCAAGCAATTCTCCTGCCTCAGCCTCCTGAATAGCTGGGATTACAGGCGCCCGCCACCATGCCCGGCTAATTTTTTGTATTTTTATTAGAGACGGGATTTCGCCATGTTGGCCAGGCTGGTCTCGAACTCCTGACCTCAGGTGATCCACCCACCTCGGCTTCCGAAAGTGCTGGGATTACAGGTGTGGGCCATCGCGGCCGGCCGTCTTTGATACATATTTGAAGTGAAAGAACTGGTTCTTATGTAATAGAGTGAGGATACGAATAAGAGTCAGAGTCGATAAGAAGGCTAGGGTGTCCGCTGTGCTCGAAGGGTGTGCCTCCCCCGCAGTACCCACGGTTTTGACTTCCGCCTGGGCAGTGGGAGAGGGAGGAACAGAGTCCTTGAGGTGGTGCCAAGGGTGGGGCTCAGACACAACCATCAGTGGGGTTCAGGGCTTGGGCTGGGAAGGGCGAGGCAGGAGCAAGCCCTAAAGACAGGCGTGGCTTGGCTGCACTCAGCGCTGGAGGGAAGGAAGCAGCGGGAAGTGGGTGGTTTTCAGTTTTACTTTCAGTTTTCACTCAAAGTCATTTCAGGATGAAACCCCTTTAACGGTCAGATCTCTCAGCCAGATTTCTCAGCAAACCTGCGCTCCACCCGACCCAGGTCCTTCAGGTGGAGCTTGGGGGTGGATGGGGGAAGGTGAGCAGCAGGAATAGAATGTTCCGCAGTGCCTGGCCTGGACCTGGGAGCTGTCCGTCATCCGCATATCCGCAGATTGTCACCCGTGGGCTGTGATCAGCTCTACTGCTAGATTCGGGTGAATATGGGCAAGACATCGCTCTTCTGTACTCCAGAAACGTGGCCCGCGCTCTTCCAGGCGTCTCCTCAAGTTCTTTCATGGTCTTTACCATGGCCCAAAGGCAATGCTTCTGGGACCTGCAGATCCCCTCCCAGAATCCCTTGAGGTGACTGTCCAAATGCAGACTCCTAGGCCACCCCCTGACCCACTGGACCAGTTTCCAGGAGTGGAGCTGAGCACCTTCCTTTTTGATAAACTTTCACCTACTTCAAAGGCTGAGATCCTCCATCCTAGTGGGTAGAGCTTTTCCCTTGGTAGGTTCTACTAACAAGCAACCTGAGCTCAATGGTGAAACAGGTGCTCCCACCTTCATCCCAGCACTTTGAGAGGCTGAGGCAGGCGGATCGCTTGAGCCCAGGAGTTTGAGACCAGCCTGAGCAGCATGGCAAAACCTCGTCTCTAGAAAATACAAAAAAATTAACCCGGTATGGTGGTGTGGGCCCACCGTTCCAGCTACTTAGGAGGCTGAGGTGGGAGGATCACCTGAGCCCAGGGAGGCTGAGGCTACAGTGAGCTGTGATCACATCACTGCACCACAGCCTGGGTGACAGAGTGAGACCCCATCTCAAAAAGAAAAGAAAAACCTGAGCTCAAGACACGAACTACACTGCTCAGGATCTGCCAAGGAACAAATTGTAGAGACTTGATTCAAACCCAGAGCTAGGGGGACGGGTGTCCCACTTTGCCTGGGAGAATCCTGGTTTATGCCTGTTGGCATACGTCATTAACAGTAGCCATTTTCACTTGCAAAAGCATCCTGGATTGGATAATACATTATATGTCTTCCCTATTCAGAGCCCCTAGCCATGACAGTGCCGCACCACTGCCCCTTCAGAAAGGTCAGCTCAGGTGGTCCTGGGAACACACAGGAAGAAAGGGGCATAACCTGGCTGGGGAGGTAGGTCAGGGGAGACACCTCAGCTATGGATGATTCTCAAATCCCTTCTCTGCCTTTAGGACAGCATTACAGGCAATGGGTACTGCTAGGAAGAACACTGATGCATAACTGATCTCCGTCTCCACTGAAAGCTGCAACCATAGCAGCGATTATGATAATATCCGACACTCACATAGTACTCACTATGTGCCAAGCACCATTCTAAGCACTTTGCATATGTCATGTAGATGAGCACAGACCCTCAACAGCAGCCAGAGGAATTGAGCTGGACAGTAAGAACTCTTGCGTGGGAAACTTGTGATGACAATGCACTATTGACCGAAGGCCCAGGAGTCCAGCCAGCCAGCAAGTCACAGGGCAATTTCGGATGTAGCCTTTGTAAACTGTGACCTTTCTGGATGATCTGGAAAAAGTCAGCACCAGGATCCTGAGCCTAATCCGCAGTGAAAAGAAGTCCGGTTTTCCTTCTCCAGGGACCTTTGAGAACAGAGCTGCCTGTACATCTTGACTAATTTACATCCAGCCCCACCGGGAAGCCGGAGGATGGAGATGACCTCTGAGGTCCCTTTGAGCCAAGAGGTCTGTGATCATTACAACCACATGTCAAGACCTGGGGACATTCCTGTTTCCTGCTCTTTCACCTGGGGACCCAGGCTGTGGGGCCCCGTTTGCCTGTGTATTTAGGAGGTCATGACCTTTTCCCTGGGTCTCCCAGTCTCCTCTTTGGCGTTCACTCCCACCCACCGGCAGGCCCCTGAGCTCTTTTCTTTTCTGGAGTCTTCCCTGAGGAGCTTTGGGTAGATGCAGAAAGTAAGCCCCTCGTCTTCTCTCTACTTCACCCCTAACACACATCTGGACTTCCCCAGCCATGCCTGGGGCTTTTGCGGCAACCAAACCATTTTAGGGACGTGGAGCAGAACCCACTCTCCCTAAAAAAGAGTCAAGGCAGCGTCCAAACCTGTCACCTGGAAACACGCCTCCTCTTCAGGTCAGCAGAGACGGTAGCCATGATGGCGGAGGGTGGTGCCCAAACTGGCCAGAGGCGCCGCCCAGCCAAAAGCAGAGATTCTCCAGTGTGCTTCTGAACCCAGGAGGCTAGTGAAGGGAGTCCCTGGAAGACACTACCCCCACCCCCACATTTCTTATTTCAATCATCCTCCATCAGGCAGCTGGAGGAAAGGCACTGGCCGAGGGCCCAGCTGCTTGGCTGGAGCAAAACTGACACTTCTCTTTTTCCCCTCTAGTCGGGGAGAGAGAGGGGGAGAAAGACTAGAGGGGAAAAAGAGAAGTGAGAAGCAAGGAGAGGACAAGGAACAGAGTGAAAGGAGACAGGAAGGGAACACAGGGTGGAACGGAAAGGATGAAGACGAGAAGAGAAAAGTGGGGGGACAGGAGAAAGGGGAGAGTGATGCTGCCAGATCCACCAGCATCGACTTAAGGAAACAGATTTCAGGATAGGGGGTTCATCATGGGCCTATAGGAGATCAAAGGGTGGGGGCAGGGTTGGGGGTGGGGAGGAAGTGACAGTGAACTGTGCTTAGCACAGTTGACTCTTACAGTAGGACCTCAACCGCTCCAAAACCCAGCTCTTTGGGGGACTCCAGACAGTCTCTGCGAGGGGGTTCATTGGGTGAAGAGAGAAAGAAAGTGTTGTAGCAACCCACAGGCACTGTGCATTCAATTTAGTTCATACTTTAAAAAGTCATTTATTTATTCTTATAGACAGGGTCTCCCTTTGTGGCCCAGGCTGTAGTGCAGTGTCACCATGATAGCTCACTGCCTCCTTGACTTCTTTGGCTCAAACGATCCTCCCAGCTCAGACTCCAAGTAGCTGAGCCACAGGCATGCGCCATCATGCCCAGCTAATTAAAAAAAATTTTTTTGTGTGGAGACAGGGTCTCACCATCTTGCCCTGGTTAGTCTTGAACCCCTGGGCTCAGGCAATCCTTCTGCCTTGACCTCCTAAAGTGCTAGGACTACAGGGATGAGCCCCCATGCTCAGCCTAGCTTATACTATTTATGCACCTACTTTTTATATGCCAAGCTCCATAGTAGGTGCTGGGCATATCACAGGTGAATGAGATGAAATCTCTGGCAACATTCTGGGGAGGATGTGCAGTATGTTCAGCAGGCTGTGTGTGTGAATATGTGTGATGGACTGTGGGCACTGAGACTCCTTCCAGAAGAAAAAAATACATATTTGTTTTTATGTATGAGCTAGGGGATCTAAGAGCTGGATGATCCTTAGAAAGCCAGCTTGTAGGATGGTCCCTAAAAAACATCCAGATGAAAGATTCCTTCTTATATGCTAGCAGAAGCCTCAGAGAGGGCAGTACTCCAGCTGATCCCAGGGACAGGGTAGGAGAGGAGACATTGGTTCTACTGGTCAGATAGGGAAATGCAAGTAAGAGGAGGCTTAAGAGGCCATCTCCTTCCATCATCTCTCCAAAGCAGTAATCTCCTACTCAGGGGAAGGCATGCAATATTTGCATGCCACCCCCAGGGCCAGGAAGCTTGCTACCTACCAAACCCCCTCGCTGCAATGGTAAAGGCTAATATCCAGAATCTACAAAGAACTTAAACAAATTTACAAGAAAAAAACAACTCCATCAAAAAATGAGCAAAGGATATGAACAGACACTTCTCAAAAGAGGACATTTATGCAGCCAACAGACACATGAAAAAATGCTCATCATCACTGGCCATCAGAGAAATGCAAATCAAAACCACAATGAGATACCATCTCACACCAGTTAGAATGGCAATCATTAAAAAGTCAGGAAACAACAGGTGCTGGAGAGGATGTGGAGAAATAGGAACACTTTTACACTGTTGGTGGGACTGTAAACTAGTTCAATCATTGTGGAAAATAGTGTGGCGATTCTTCAAGGATCTAGAACTAGAAATATCATTTGACCCAGCCATCCCATTACTGGGTGTATACCCAGAGGATTATAAATCATGCTGCTATAAAAAGACATGCACACGTATGTTTATTACGGCACTATTCACAATAGCAAAGACTTGGAACCAATCTAAATGTCCATCAATGATAGACCGGATTAAGAAAATGTGGCACATATACACCATGGAATACTATACAGCCATAAAAATGGATGAGTTCATGTCCTTTGTAGGGACATGGATGAAGCTGGAAACCATCATTCTGAGCAAACTATCACAAGGACAAAAAACCAAACACTGCATATTCTCACTCATAGGTGGGAATTGAACAATGAGATCACTTGGACACAGGGTGGGGAACATCACACCGGGGCCTGTTGTGGGGAGCGGGGAGGCGGGAGGGATAGCATTAGGAGAAATACCTAATGTAAATGATGAGTTGATGGGTGCAGCACACCAACATGGCACCTGTATACATATGTAACAAACCTGCACGTTGGGCACCTGTACCCTAGAACTTAAAGTATAATAATAATTTTTTAAAAAGGCTGCGGATATTGTTTGTCAAAGTGTGTTCCTCAGGTTATTGAGATCCTGGTGTTGTTAATGGGCATTCCTTGGATGGGGAAAAACGAGTGCCCTGGAAAAATAACATTGGGTTAAATAAAGTTTTTTCCTTAATATTATTATTATTTTTCTGGCGGTGGGAGGAGTTTGCTATTTGGGGTATTTTTTTGTTTACTTTTGGTTTTCTCAGAGCGGTTAATATGTCCACTCCTAAGACTTGGATAGTATGAGGTAACTCTGAAACTTGCTTTCTCTCATAGCTTTTTTTTTTTTTTTTGAGATAGGGTCTGAGTCCGTCACCCAGGCTGGAGTGCAGTAATGTGATCACAGCTCACTGCAGCCTCAACTGCCCGTTCTCAAGCAATCCACCTGCCTCAGCCTTCTGAGTAGCTGGGACCACGAGGTAATTAAAAATTTTTTTTTGTAAAGATGGGGTCCCCCTATGTTGCTCAAGCTGGTCTTGAACTGGACCCAAGCAATCCTCCTGCCTCAGCCTCCCAAAGTGCTGGGATTACAGGTGCGAGCCCTTTCGCCCGGCCTCATCAAACTTTTTGAGTTAACACTATATCGCGCAACTTACTTTGGGATATTCTGCTCCAGTGATGGAAACAACTTTCCTATGTTGAAGTGAAGAAAAGAATGTGGGTGGGGGACTGGGTGGTACGCCCTTCCTGGGAGGTCTGAGCCTCTAGTCTGCCACCCACCTGTTCCCAAAAGCTCTTTGAAAACCCTTCAACTGGATTAAGGCTTTGATTAACTTGCCTTTGTTCTCAGTGATTTGACCTTGGGTGAACTGCTCCATTTCTTTATGGCCCTTCCATTTTCTCCTCATTGAACTGGGATAATGGCCCCCAGTGCATTCCTGTCTTCGCGGGTCCTTTGGAGTCCCCAAAGCGTTTCTGTATATTTCCCTGAATTGTCCTGTATTATTTCCTCTGCAGTTTCTGTCTCCTCAGCTGAGTTGAAAGCACCTTGAGGGCAGCAGCCCTTCTTCTTCGGATAGTGGTTCCAGGCTCCCCTAACCCTGCGACAAGATGTAAACATCTTGGGGGAACCTCAAGTCCGAGGACTGGATTTGCTTCCCCACTCTGCCACCTAATTGTCATCTGACAAGTCACTCAAGCCCCTGGAGGATTATCTCCTTCTTCTTTAAAACAGTGGGGCTAACCGAGCAGAGGGAAAGTGATTTATAAACTCAGTTTCCATAGAATCCTAGTTATTTTCATTAGTCATTTATCCAACACGCGCTAATTGTGTTTGAGGCGTTGTGCGAGATGTTGGGAATCCAGAGATGCTCTCCTGGGTCACCCACCTCATCTCTCCTTCTGTCTATATTCGCCTGTAGGGTGATGATCCTGGAAAATCATGCTGATAAGGTCTGTGAGAAGCTTAGCACTCTGAAGAGATACACAGAGAATGTTCACATGCAGGAGTAACGGTGACATCGCATCCGCTCCAGTCCCCGGACCTTCCCTTCCTCTTAGGGACAGCCATAAACACAGCCAAAAGCTAGCACGCAGGACAAACTACTTTTTATTCTAGAAAGAGAAAAAGGCGTTTCTGAACTCAGGTAAACTGGAAGTGGGGGATGTTGAGGGGGAAGGGAAGGACTGAGGCAGAAAGGAGGGCCCAGGGATGAATGGAATTGCAGGGCCCAGCGGCAGAGCAGACAGACCCCCGGCACACATGTCAAACCCAAACAAGGGAATGTTTTGAGGCTGTGCGTCCAGCATGCCTCCGTCCCGGCCCCCTTAAGGACCACCCTGGGAAGTTCTCTAGAAAACCCATCCATCACGGACAACAGTCTGCTTTCTTTCCCCCCTGGTTCAACATCCATAGCACAAAAATGTGCTTCACTAATGGAAACCTCGTGCTGGGTTCTTGGAGCATTGTGGCAGTGAGCAGCAGAAAAGGAAGTGAGTGTGTTTGAAAGAACACACACACACACACACACACACACACACAGAGAAACAGGCCAAAGCCGCCTGTCCACAGATTCATGCACACAACCATTCACATAACTGTGGATACACAGAGATGAACAGGGAACGCCTCGCGACACTGGGACTGTGGCAGCAACAACAGCTGATGAAGTCATTGCCCTCCAGCTCCCCCATCACCAGGAAGCGATGGGCGCCTCCCTCTTCTATCTGTGTTTCTCAATGATTCAGAATGTCTGGTTGGGGTTTTCACTGGCTTTTTCATACATTGTTGGAGGAAAAAAAGAAAGAATGAAAGAAAAAGATCAAATTTCAGTTCCCCTCAATTGCTCTGGGTTTGTGCAACTAAGTGTCATTGTGAGACTTCTGCTGCCCACGTCCTCAAAGGCCCCGCACGTGGTTCAGTCTGCACCTAGACCAGGGCAACTAGTAGTTCCTTTTTTCTGTCATGAGGCATCAAAGGTCCTCGTGTTGTTACCCTATCCACTGGTTTAGCCCATGAGGCTGACTGAAGGCAGAGGCAACCAAGAAGCACTTTCATATGTGAATAAAAAACAAGTATGGAATGTGGGCCGGGCACGGTGGCTCATGCCTGCAATCCCAGCACTTTGGGAGGCTGAGGTGGGCGGATCACAAGGTCAGGAGATCGAGACCATCCTGGCTAACATGGTGAAACCCCATCTCTACTACAAATACAAAAAAATTAGCCAGGCGTGGTGGTGGGCACCCATAGTCCCAGCTACTTGGGAGGCTGAGGCAGGAGAATGGTGTGAACCCGGCAGGCGGAGCTTGCAGTGAGCCGAGATTGCGTCGCTGCACTCCAGCCTGGGCGATAGAGCAAGACTCTGTCTCAAAACAAACAACAACAACAACAAAAAAAACAACAAAAAAACACAACAAGTATGGAATGTGGAAAGAGCAGAGCCCTGGCCCAAACCTCAGGATGCCTAAGTTCTAGTCCTGGAAGTGCTAGGAACTGGCTGTGTGACCTTAGCCAGGTTACCCAATCTGTCTGATTCTTAGAGCTGTCTGCTGTAAAATGAACAGGGCACATAATGACAGTCTCTGAGGCCTTCCATTTCGGACCTTCTGTCATGAGAATGTTCACTGGTTGCTACCTACATGAATGAAGATTTGCGGGGCATGGATAATACAAAACAGTGGTGACCTAAATTTAATGTTTTCTGTTTTACTTTGTTTGCCTTTGGAATGTAACTAGAGCACACATTCAGACACTCACAAACTTCCTTCCTTCCCTGCCCCCTTTCCTTGCTCCTCTGTTTGGCCCTCCTGGCCAGGGGTGGGGGTGGAAGAATGTGAGGTTGGCTGGAAAGGCAGAGAGGATGCAGGAATCCTCTGGTTGGGGGCAGGGAGGTTGTGGGGGAGGAGTGCTCCAGGCACCCGAGAATCGATCAGCTATAAGATCATTCTAATCCCTTCCCCTATCCAGAAAGGTGGGAGATTGTGAATAGCACATTCCTCACGTGAAATACCGTATATCCTTGCCTATGAGAAGCCCCGGGAAAAACAGTAATGTGTGTGTAAATGATGAGCCTCTAGGAAAACCATCAGAGAAGTCCTTCTCCTTCTTGTCAATGATATATTCAGTTTTCCTTTCCAGCCAAGAAGGGGCCCCTGCCAAACCAGGATTTCTAGGGCAATCGTCATGCCTGGGGGGTGGAGACTAGGAAGAGAGACAGGATCTTCATGGGGAAATAAATGTGCTATTTTGCTATTTTTACTCCACCATGGCTTGGAAAATAGGATACTTTTCTTTTGCTGCAGCATCTCATATGTGAGCATATACGGTAATGGAGGCATTCCAGTGTCCAGCTGATAGCCAATCAGGAATTGGGGCCTTTCTGCATTTTTCCCTTTAAGAAAAAGTTTTGGGTCCTCTACGGAGCAGCAAATCAACTGCAGTCTGCAGAGTTGCCATCCCCTCCCCCACCTCCCACCCACCATCTTGGGGACGGGGCGTTCGTGTTAGTTGGGACAACCTGGGTCCTCTTCCTGGGGACAGCCCCGTGAAATACGAAGTCTTAGGTTTTGAAAGCAGGATGCTGGGGATGGGAGAGAGAGGCTGGCAGGGGCTGGTGGCTGACCAGCTGGGGCCATTGCTCGGGGCGAGGGTGGTTGGAGGGAGAAAGAAGGAAGAGAGAGAACTCCGTGATCACATGCAGCTATGGATGCTTGCATGTGTGTGCGTATGCGTGTGTGGGTGCGTGTGTCTCCCCACAGGACTGGACCAGTAGAGACTGGTGGAAAGCATGAGCAGCTCCATTCAGGAAGGGGAAGCAGCAGCTGCTTCCCCAGGAGACAGTGTCTGGGAGCAGCTGCAAGCCAGGAAGAGCCCGATGGCAAGGGAGCTGCCGACTGTAGGATAGACAAGGAGAGCCAGGCTGGTTGCTACCATCTGGCTGGGCTGTGGGGCTCTACTCAGAGCTGGCCAGCCTCAGCTTTCTCTCCTGCTTGTGAAACCTGGGCCTTAACTCTCCTGTCCTTCCCTCCTCCTTAGGCTTGACCGGACTCTGCAGCTCTGCCTGGGCTCTGTCACTATGACCTCTGCTCAGCTTCCAGGCTTGCTTCTGTTTTTTCTCTTTAAGGTTTCTAATGTTGGTGACTCTCCACTTCCAGTTGCCCTCCTGTTTCTTCTTCACTTCTCCTTCATTTCTTAGTTCTCCTTTCGTTCAGAGCTGGGCAGGCCTGAAAGGCAGTGGGAGAATCAAACAGCACACTGGAAAGAGGCCATCTGTCCCCTGTTCTCTGGACACACTCCCCGGTCTGAGTACTAGATATCCTCAGCCTCTCTCCTTTAATGGTGGACTGTTATCCAGATGAGGACACTGAGATGACAGGAGGTAAAAGAACGTAGCTCCCAACTCAGGCACTCACCACACATTCACCAAGCCCCTGGCAAGTGTTGGAATCAGAGCTTGTGGAGATAAGTGTACTCCGGCCCTAATCTACGCTACCTCCAGAACTCAGGCCCTCAGTGTGATCCCCTACTCATCAGTAACATTATTTAGGAACTTCTTAGGAACGCAGACTCTCAGGCCCCACCTCGGCCGGCTGAATCAGAGACACTGAGAGTGGTGCCCAGAGATCTGCACTCCTCCCATCCCTGCCCACAGGTGATCCTCAGGCTCACTAACATTTGAAAGCATGGCCCTAGATGAGGGATCTCACTAGGCCTTCCCTGCTGGAGGACAGCCCTCCAGGCCTTGAGCTCCATTTTCTCTTTCAAGGATGTCACCACAGAAGGCAGTGGAGTATTCACCTGCAGCAGGCCTGGGTGTAGCTCCCCTTTTCAGGGGGAGTGATCTGGGGTCTTTGGACCCTTTGCTCGGCCTTTTGAGAATAAGAGTGATCAAGGATGGCTCATTTTACTCCCTGTTCCTTCTTTCACTTGATCATTTTCAGCGTTTCCTTCTTTTCCCCCTTGGGCAAATGTTTTCAGAATTTTTTTTCAGACACGTGGTTTGAAGAATTTCAAGCCTAGAAGACACACCGCAAGGAAGAGAGTTTCTATGCCCTGAACACAGGATAACAGATAACACAGCAGGAGACACTTAGGTTAGATCATCAGTTCAGTAACAGAACCGGGACCCTGCGTCAGGGGGGCCCACTGTGGTCCAGGGGTTTGCATGATGTGGAGGCACAGACAACTTGGTGATGGGCCTCTGTGGGCAGAGAGTCCAGGGATGAGGCTGGGGCTTTAGGCGACTTGCATGTTTTCGTTTTGATTCTTCTAATAGTAGGATGTAGGCAAGTCTCTTACCTTTTCTGTAATTCAGCTTCTCATTTTTAACACAGACGTAGAAGCACCATTCGTAGGACTTCCATTTGTTTTCATTAGATGTTTTTTAAACTTTTGATTTTGAAGTTATTAGGAGACAATTTTCCATGGGTCTCTCATGTTTCTGCATGTCTTGTGAAGAAAGGCACAGAAGCCTTTCATTCTGGACTTTTTAAGGATTTTTACATGGTGAACAGCCTTGGATAATAGAAAATGTTATCTCTCAATTTAGATGTATATACCCAGCAAAGCGATCTCTCAAGAATGAGGATAAAGTTAAGATATTTTCAACAAATGAAAGCTAGCTGAATTTACTACTGGATCCTCAGTAAAGGAATTTCTAGAGTGGGGTATATTTCAGGAAAAAGAATGATTCCAGAAGGAAGAATTGAGATGCAAGGAGGAGAGGTGACAGAGGAAAAGACCAACACGTGAGTAAATCTAGACAAAGAACAAAGTGGTCATAATAATGAGTAACTCAGGGGAGTTAAGAAACAGAACTGAAATAGATTTAAGAAGCATAAAATTTGGAGTGGGGTGCAAATATGGATGAAACTTGGTAAGGTCCTTCCATTCACGAGATGAGTATAACTACTAACTTTATGTTTTAAGTTAAATAACCACTTAAATAATAGAAATAGAGTGTATAACCTCCAAACTAGTAGAAGGAAAACCGGAATAAAAATGTTTTAAAGAAACAAACAAAAGCAAAAAGGAAGGGGAAGAAACAAAGAATAATATGGTAGAAATATATTGTTGTATCAGTAACCACTATAAATGTAAATGGACTAAAGTTCTATTTATAAGAATGTAGTAATTATTGATAAAACTCTTCTGTGAAAGGGAAAATATGGCTAGGCTGGATCTGAAAATCTAATTTATTCTGTTCTCTAGAGTCATACACTAAAGCATAAAGACACCGAAATTTTGAAAACAAAAATGGCCAGGTGCAGTGGCCTGTAACCCCAGCACTTTGGGAGGCCAAGGCAGGAGGATTGCTTGCATCCAGGAGTTCAAGACCAGTTGGGCAACATAGCAAAACCTGGTCTCTACAAAAAATAAAAAATTAGATCGGCATGGTGGTCAGCACCTACAGTCCCAGCTACTCGGGAGGCTGAGGTGGGAGGATCACTTGAGATAGGGAGGTCGAGGCTGCAGTAAGCTGTGACCACACCGTGGCACTCAGCCTGGGCAACAGAGAGAGACCCTGTTTCAGAAAAAAGAAAAAGAAAGAAAGAAAGTAAAACACAGAAAAAGATGTCTGATAAAGAGTATTAAAACAGGAAGCTAAATAATCATATTAATATCAGACGAATTTCACTATAAGGCAAAAAGCCTTAGTAGACATAAAGAGAGATACTACAGAATAAAAAGTTCAAATCACCAGAAGAATATAATAGTATTAAACTTGTATGTAATCAGTAACACAGCTTCAAAATATATAAAACAAAATTGCAAGAACCACAAGGAAAACCTGACAAATTTACATCGTAGTGGGAAACTTTAATATCCTCTCTCATTATTTGATAGCTCAAGCAACAGAAAAACCAGAGATTTTAGAATATTTGAACATGCAGTTAATAAGCTTGATCTAATGGATGTATATTGAATTTTGTACCCAAGAAATAAAAAAGACACATTCTTTTGAAGTACACTTGGAGCATTTCAGAAGATTGTCTCTATAGTATGCCATAAAGCAAGTCTCAACAAATTTCAACCAGTATCTTACAGTTTACATACTTTGACTCCAAAGAATTTAAGAAATCAATAACAAAAAGAGGAGTAAAAAGAAATCCTGTGTTTGGAAATTCAAAGACACACTTCTAAATAGCTTCAGAGTCAAAGAGGAAATCGTAATGGAAATGAGGAAATACTTAATACTGATTGATAAAGATAATGTTTCATCTTTAAATTCAGGGAATAAAGTGTTTCGAGATGGTTAGAGGAAAATATATATCATGTATGCTAATATATTAGGAAAGAAGAATGAAGAGCAGCAAGGTAAACATCCAAATTAAGAAATTTGAATAAACAAAAGAATAATCTTTTTAAAAATAGAAGGGATGAATTAATAAAGAGCAGATTTACTGAAATAGGAGCAAAAAATTAAATAGAATTAACAAAGCTGAAAAATGTTTCTTTAAAAATATGCATGCAATTGAAAACCGCCAGCAAAGGTAACTAAGAGATCAAGAGAAAAGGCAAAAAAATGGCAAGATTAGTAATGACAAAGAGGATTTCACTACTTATCAGGGACTGAATTGTATCCTCTCAAAAACTATGTAGAGTTCCTAACTCCCAGTACCTATGAATGTAATCTTATTAAGAAAACAGAGCACCGAGGCTCACGCCTGTAATCCCAGCACTTTGGGAGGCTGAGGCAGACAGATCACTTGAAGTCCGGAGTTTGTGACCCGCCTGGACAATATGGTGAAACCCTGTCTCCACTAAAAATACAACAAAATTAGCCAGGTGTGGTGGTGTACACTTGTAGTCCCAGCTACTCAGGAAGCTGAGGCAGGAGAATCACTTGAATCCAGGAAGCAGAGGTTGCAGTGAGCTGAGATCACGCCACTGCACTCCAGCCTGGGCAACAGAGTGAGACTCTGTCTCAAAAAAAAAAAAAAAGAAAAAAAGAAAACCAGGGTCTTTGCACCTGTCATCAAGCTAAGACGAGGTCAATAAGGTGAGCTCTAATCCCTTGTAACCGATGTCCTCGTAAGAAGAGGAGAAGAGGTTGACACAGACACAGGGAGAACAGCGTGTGAAGATAAAGGTGGATATTGGAGTGATGGATCCACAAGCCAAGGAATGCCAAAGACCCCAGCCATCAGCAGAACTGGGAGAGAGGCATGGAACAGAGCAGAGTGCTTAGAGGGAACCAACTCTTTCAACACCTGCAGCTTGAATTCCTAGCTTCCAGAACTATGAGATAACACATTCTATTGCATTAAGCCACCCAGTTTCTGGTACTTTGTTAAGGCAATCCTAGGAAATTAATACACTACAGATGAAGTGGGAATTAAAATATAATGAGGAAATAATGACATTTATTGCCAATAAATTTGAAAATTAAAAAAAGGGACAAATGGCTAGCAAAATATTAATTGCCAAAAGGTTCAAGAGGAAGTAAAAATCCTGAATATAACTATTTAAAACCATTTAATTGAGGTAATGAACACTTAACAATCTCTCTACAAAGAAAATATCAGGACTGGAGGTCGGGTGTGGTGGTTCATGCCTGCAGTCCCAGGACTTTGGGAGGCCAAGGTGGGTGTGGATCACCTGAGGTTGGGAGTTCGAGACCAGCCTGACCAACATGGAGAAACCCCATCTCTACTAAAAATACAAAATTAGCCGGGCATGGTGGCGCATGCCTGTAATCCCAGTTACTCGGGAGGCTGAGGCAGGAGAATCACTTTAACCCAGGAGGTAGAGGTTGCAGTGAGCCGAGATCATGCTGTTGCACTGCAGCCTGCAATAAGAGCGAAACTCCGTCTCAAAAAAACAAAAAAAATCAATCCCAGGTGATTCTGTAGGTGAGATAAGTCCAACATCAAAGAAAAAGATAATTCCAGTATTATTTAAATTCTTCTATAGAGTAGAAGAAAAGGAAACAACTCCCCCAGTCATTTTTATGAGACCAGTAGAAGCTTGATACTAAAATTAGACACAGTTGTAGGAAAAAAAATCACAGAACCATTTCACTAACAAACACAGACGCAAAACTCCTTAATACAACATTAGCATATTGACACTAACCATGTGTTTAAAAGATAATCAATGAAGACCAAGTTTAATTCATTCCACAAATGCAAAACAGGTTAGCATTAGAACCTTTCTAAATGTAGTTCACCACTTGACAGTTCATTAAAAGAAGAAAAGTCATATGATCATCTCAATAGAGGCAGAAAGTGTTGAATAACATTGAATATTTCTTTTTTTTTTTTTTTGAGATGGAGTCTTGCTCTATCGCCTGGGCTGGAGCGCAGTGGCGCGATCTTGGCTCGCTGCAAGCTCCGCCTCCCGGGTTCACGCCATTCTCCTGCCTCAGCCTCCCGAGTAGCTGGGACTACAGACGCCCGCCACCACACCCGGCCAATTTTTTGTATTTTTAGTAGAGACGGGGTTTCACCGTTTTAGCCAGGAAGGTCTGGATCTCCTGACCTCATGATCTGCCTGCCTCGGCCTCCCAAAGTGCTGGGATTACAGGCGTGAGCCACCGCGCCTGGCCTCAGTATTTCTTTATGATAACCATTCTTGCCCCACTAGGAATCAAAGGTGACTTAACCTGTTACGGGTTTTACGTGTGTGGATGCATACATGCGTGTGCACATGCTCGCGCACACACACACACACACACACAGTTGTTGTAACTACATATTCAATAGTAAAATATTTTAAAATTTCTCTTTGGGATCAATAGCAGGCCAAGGCTATTATTTCATTGCTTTGTTCAATGTTGCTGGAAATTCTGGCCAGTACAATATGAAAGAAAAGGAAACGGAAAGTTATAAGAAATGGAAAGGAAAGAAAGAGATAACCTAAAGTATTTTTAAGTCAGATTAGTAGGATGAGGTCAGGCATGGTAGTTCATGCCTGTAATCCCAGCACTTTGGGAGGCCAGGGTGGGTGGACTACCTGAGCTCAGGACTTCGAGATCAGCCTGGGCAACATAATGATATCTCATCTCTACAAAAAATACAAACATTAGCCGGGTGCAATGGTGCGTACCTGTAGTTCCAGCGACTTTCAGGGCTGAGGTGGGAGGACTGCTTGAGCCCAGGTGGTTGAGGCTGCAGTGAGTTGAGATTCTGCCACAGCACTCTGGCCTGGGCAACAGAGCGACACCCTGTCTCAAAACAAAACAAAACAAAAAAACTAAGATGAATAGGGAAGTTTATCAAAGTTGTCAGATAAAAGATCACAATACAAAAGTTCATTTTTATGCACCACCAGGGAATTCACTTAAAAAAAAAAAGATAACACAAGGGAAACAAAAAATAAGATACCAAGGAATATTGTACAGATGTGCCAGCCTTTTATGAGGAAAAACACAGAAAGTTTTGAAATCTCATTTGGAATGACTGCATAAAACGAAGAGACAAGCCACGGCTGGCGTAGGAAGATTCACTCATGAGCCACCGCAAATTCTCCTGAGTTTGATTTTTTCTTTTTTTTAGATTCAGTGAAATTGCAACAAAAACACCAGCGTTGGGTTGTTTCTCGTTTTGGTAGAATGTAGCAGTCTGATCTCAAAATTTAACTGAAGCACAAAAGACCAGGAATAGCTGAGTAACTCCTAAAGAAGTCAAGGGGAGGAGATTATCCTACTCAACATCAAGACTTATTCAAAAGCTATGGCTGACCGGTCGCGGTGGCTCACGCCTGTAATCTCAGCACTTTGGGAGGCCGAGGCGGGCGGATCATCTGAGGTCAGGAGTTCGAGACCAGCCTGGCCAACATGGTGAAATCCCGTCCCTACTAAAATTAGCTAGGCATGGTGGCAGGCGCCTTAATCCCAGCTACTTGGGAGGCAGAGGCAGGAGAGTTGTTTGAACCCGGGAGGTGGAGGTTGCAGTGAGCCGAGATAAAGCCATTGCGCTCGAACCTGGGGGACAAGAGCGAGACTTCTCTCCAAAAACAAAAAACAAAAATAAAACTATGGTAGTTAAGACAGTTGATACTGATAAAAGAACAAATAGACCAATGGAACATGATACAGTTCAGAAACCAATTCATACATATTTAGAAATGTGATATAATACAGAATGGTCATTGAAGCTCAGTGGGGAAAATACACAGTATTCAATACATGGTGCTGGGACAACTCGTTTTCCATGTGAAATTGCATCCATAGCTCACACAATATATGCAATTTTTTAAAACTTAAGATGAATTAAAAGGTAAATACAAAAGTCAAAACTTTAGACCTTTTAGCAGAAAACACTAGCAAGGATCTTTATGAATTTAAGATATGGCAAGATTTTATAAACAGAGCACATTATGTAAAATAACAAAAGAGAATGGATTGATAATTTTGATCATGTTAAAATGAAGAACTTCTGGTCAAGTCACCATTAAAGGAACAAAAAGCTACAGACTGAGAAATGTATTAGTATTCAGAATATGTAAAGAATTCATCTAATCAGTAAGAAAAACACAACTTAATAGAAAAATAAGCAAAAAGCACAAACAGGTGTTTTATGTAAAAGGAAAGCCAAAGGGTCTAAGAAAGGATGTTTAACCTCTCTGATATCCAGGGATGTGCAAACTGAAACCACAAAGTGCGATTTATTTATTTATTTATTTATTTATTTATTTATTTTTGAGACAGCGTCTCGCTCTGTTACCCAGGCTGGAGTGCAGTGGCCGGATCTCGGCTCACTGCAAGCTCCACCTCCTGGGTTCACGCCATTCTCCTGCCTCAGCCTCTCGAGTAGCTGGGACTACAGGCGCCGCCACCTCGCCCGGCTAATTTTTTGTATTTTTAGTAGAGATGGGGTTTCACCGTGTTAGCCAGGATGGTCTTGATCTCCTGGCCTCGTGAGCCACCCACCTCGGCCTCCCAAAGTGCTGGGATTACAGGTGTGAGCCACCGCACCCAGCTCACAAAGTGGGATTTTTAAGTTAAAAAGTCTACCAACACCAAGCCTAGATAAGGAGGAACACTGAAAACTTTCGTGCACTGCTGCCAGGTGTGAAGATGGGTATGAGACTTTGGAAAACGGTCTGGTCTTCTCTAGCACAGGCGAAGGCTCACGGCATATGAACCTTGCTACCTGGAGACCCAGTAATTCCATACCTAGGTTCTAACCTGGGAGAAACTTTGAACATGTACACTATTAAACATGTACACAAATGTTCACACAGCATAGTGTGAGACAGCTGAAATCTATAAGCAATCTACGTGTCAACCAACAGTAGAATGACACAAAATTACGGTATAGACACACAAAGGAACACTATACAATTATGAAAATGAAGAGATTGGAGGTATGCATCACCTGGATGGATAGATAGATTTATCACCAAACGCGGATAGATCTCAAAATTAACGTTGCAAAAAAAGTAAATGAAGAATATGTACAGTATGATTCCACTTACATAAACATCAAAAAATGAACAATATCCTAATTTCAAGGCCTACCAGAAAGCTACAACAATCAAGACATTGTAGTATTGGTCTATGGTATAATAGAGACATAGATAAATGGAAAAGAATAGGGAACCCAGAAATCAATCACACATATGTAGTCAACTCATTTTTGACAAACATATCAAGGTAATTTAGTGAGAAAGTACAGACTTTTCAACAAAAATGGTGCTGGCGCATTTAGACACCCAAATGAAAAAAGAATAAACCAGACCTCACACCATATATAAACACTAACTCAAAATGAATCAGAGACCTGAATGTAAAACCTAAAACTATAAAACTTCTAAAATAAACAGGAGAAAATCTTTGTGACTTTAGGTTATTCAAGGTGTCTTAGAAGACACCGAAAGCATTAACTGTAAAAGAAAAAAGGAATAAAATAGGCTTCAACAAAACTAAAAACTTCTGCTCTTTGAAAGCTAACATTAGGTGACTAGAAAGACAAGTCACAGAATGAGAGAAAATATTTGTTTTTTATATATATAATATTTGATAAAGTACTGGTATCTAGAATATATAAAGAACACGCACAACACGATGATCAGAAAGTAAAGAATCCAATAAAAAAGAGGCACAAAGATTCCAACAGAAAATTCCCAAGAGAAGAGACACAAATTACAAAAAAGTGCTTGAAAAGGTGTTCAACATCATTGGTCATTAGAATATGCAAATTTAAACATTTATTTATTTGTTTATTTTTATTTTTTTGAGATGGAGTTTTGTCCTTGTCACCCAGGCTGGAGTGCAATGGTGTGATCTCAGCTCCCTGCAGCCTCTGCCTCCCAGGTTCAAGTGATTCTCCTGCCACAGCCTCCAGAGTAGCTGGGATTACAGGCTCCCGCCACCACACCTGGCTAATTTTTGTATTTTTAGTAGAGATACGGTTTCACCATGTTGGTCCGGCTGGTCTCGAACTCCTGACCTCAGGTGATCTGCCCACCTCGGCCTCCCAGAGTGCTGGGATTACAGGAGTGAGCCACTATTCCCGGCCAAAACTATTTTTATAAGTAGGTATTTCAGAAATATCTGAGAGTGAGGGAGTTCAGTAGGATTCAGGAGAGAGACACAGGTGACCTCAATGGTTTGATAGTGTTCTGTGTTTTAAGGTGGAAACTGAATGAAAATCAGTTGTTCAAACAGGATGGTATTTGGGAGAAAGGGATGAAGCACTAACCCTGTCCTCTTGGCTTGGAGTCAGGGTCATCAGTCCTCCATCCACCTGGAAGCATCTTGGGGAAGTGAGGGTGACTGCAGGTGTGGAAGTTTGAGCAACAAAAGGAGGGACAGGCACTGCTCACTCCTAAACATCATTTTCCACTCCTCCTTGTGGAGCACCTGAGAATGTTGCTGGAGATAGAGGTAGCCCTTAATGCTGTCCCCATCCTACCCTTGAAAGAAAAGAGGCCGGACATGGTGGCTCACGTCTGTAATCCCAGCACTTTGGGAGGCCAAGGCAGGCGGATCGCCAGGTCAGGAGTTCGAGGCAAGTCTGACCAACATGGTGAAACCCCATCTCTACTAAAAATATAAAAATTAACCGGGCGTGGTAGCACATGCCTGTAATCCCAGCTACTCAGGAGGCTGAGGCAGGAGAATTGCTTGAACCCGGGAGGTGGAGGTCGCAGTGAGCTGAGATGGCGCCACTGTACTCCAGCCTGGGCGACAGAGCGAGACTCCGTCTCAAAAGGAAAAAAAAGTGAAGAAGAGATTACAGACTGGGTTCTCAGTCACAGAGGGGAGCTTCAGGCAGGGGACCATTCTCATCCCTCTCCCCCACCTCACCTCCCACACACACTCTCTTACTTAAAGATACACTGGAGAGGAAAGTCCTTGAAGTCAGGGGCCTCATGAAGTAAGAAAAAGAACACAGGCTTTAGAGTCAGAACAAGTTTGGAATCCAGGCTGGTTTATTAGGTTAAGTGCCTTTGGGCAAGTTAATTACCCCTTTGGAATCTCTATTTCCTTGCTTATAAAATTGAGCATAATAATACTTACCTAACAGGCAGGGCTTTGATGTATTCTGATGGGTTTTGAAATAGAGAGGTACAGTCTGACAGCGCCATAGAACGGAAAGGCTGGGAGCTTCCTAGGAAGACCAGCTCATCGCAGTGTGACTTGGGCCAGCCTGTAGCCCTCTGTCCTACTGTTCAAATGCTGGGTCCTAGCAGTGGCCCAGGGCGGACGGGACTGCTGTGGGGGATGCTGACTTACCCTACCAGCCAGCCGTGGACATCGGAATGGAACTGCCGAGGGGCTAACACCCATTCTCTCCTTGAGGACCAAGTACTTGGGAAGCCAGGTTACAGTCACATGGCTGCTCGCTGAGTACAGAGTGAAAACACTGAGGTTAGTTGGAAAATTAAAATGCATAATCGTATCAGGTGATGATAACCTGAGTGCCCATCTCCACAAAAAAGACACAGGCACCTTTAGGACCAATGTCCTCTTCCTCCAGGTCAGGGCTCTGGGTTTTCTCGAGGACTCTCCTTTTCGGTGTTGTCATTACTGACCTACCTCTCCCTAAGGACTGACCATCTTTTCTGTAGACAGCCTTTCAATTAACTTCCAGGGGGCTCGATGCCTTGAGAATCATTCTTTCTTGAGTGATTGCAAGTTTGGCTCTGATGCATTGTGTGTTCATTTCATGGTTTCCAAGAGCAGTTTTATTCCCTTCATTTCCAAATATCTGGGGCACAGTAGATGGGAAAAGGGTGCATTTCAGTGTCCAATGTATGTACCATCCACCCGTATGCACATCCATGGTATGTCTTTGAGAAATATTCTCTTTCTACATATGCTAAGGCTTCATTCATCAGGCAAGCTGTTTTTTGAGGCTGTGTGTGTGTTTGTGTGCGTGCACACTGTTGTGCAGCGTTCTAGCAAGATGTTGACGGCCCATTATGCTGCTTGAGGGTTTTCTGTTGGTGGAGAGAAGTCCACCTCACCCCCAGCCAAAACACAACATCACAGAACATGGAGGCATTTTCCTAGGTGACCTCTTAAGAATGTAGGGAGAGGGCCAGGCGCGGTGGCTCACGCCTGTAATCCCTGCACTTTGGGAGGCCGAGACGGGCAAATTACGAGGTCAGGAGATCGAGACCATCCTGGCTAACATGGTGAAACCCCATCTCTACTAAAAATACAAAAAAAATTAGCTGGGAGTGGTGGTGGGTGCCTATAATCCCAGCTACTCGGGAGGCTGAGGCAGGAGAATGGCGTGAACCCGGGAGGCGGAGCTTACAGTGAGCCGAGATCACGAATGTGCCACTGCACTCCAGCCTGGGCGACAGAGAGAGACTCTGTCTCAGGAAAAAAAAAAAAAAAAAAAAAGAATAGAGGGAGAGAGTGGGCACCATGGCTCACGCCTGTAATCCCAGCACTTTGGGAGGCCGAGATGTATGGATCACCTGAGGTCAGGAGTTTGAGACCAGCCTGGCCAACATGGTGAAACCCTGTCTCTACTGAAAATACAAAAATTAGCTGGGTGTGGAGGTGGGAGCCTGTAATCCCAGCTACTCAGGAGGCTGAGGCAGGAGAATTGCTTGAACCTGGGAGGCGGAGGTTGCAGTGAGCCAAGATCGTGCCACTGTACTCCAGTCTGGGCAACAAGAGCAAAACTCTGTCTCAAAAACACAAAACAAAACAAAATGAATGAGGGAGAGTCTGTAAGAATCCAGTCACACTAGTTGCTGGACATTTTCATACTCTTTAACCAATTAGTAAACTGGCCAATCACCCAGACACCAGGATAGGAGGACAATCTGGGCCAATAGCTGCCTATGCAGAAGTGTTTGATGTACCAGGCACTATGCTACTAATACATTCTCGACACCCATATTTCATTGAACTCTCACAACAAGCGTGTAGAGTAGGTATTAGTAGGCTCATTTTATAGGTAACAGAGCAAGGCTTGGAGGCGTTAAAACACCTGCTCAAGCTCACCTCTACTAGTGACAGTGAGGCTTGGCTTCAAACCCAGGTTTGCCAACCCCAGGCTCCTCATCAACTCTCTAGCATACCCAGAAACTATGGCATCTGCAGCCTCATGGGGGCTGCAGCCACAGGACAGTCACTAAGCCCACCCTCCTCCCTCTGTTCTTCCGGAGATGACATCCTGACACACGATAGGAAGTGTGACCTCTCCGTGGCATGCAGGAATAAAGCCAGCCACTCAGCAGCCACTTGGGACCCCACCCAACAAGACCCCAACACTCCTTTATAATCTCGTCTCTGCCTGTAAACCACAGCTTCTCCTGCACATGGTCTGTCTTTCTCAGTGTCTCTTGGATTTACTGCTCCTCCAACTGGCATCAAGCATTTGCGCCTATGCTTGTGGCTGAAGAGCGTCACCAGCCATCACTCAAGGTTCTGCTGGAGCCCCACCCCTACAGCAAGGCCAGGCAGCCCCTGGACCTTGTCTTTCTCTGAACAACCACCACATCACATCCCTCACTCTTGAGGCTTACCGGGTATTCATCTTTCAAAGCCACAGAGCGAACCGGGAGGCAGGGAGGCGAGAAGAGGTCAGAGCTAATGAGGTGATCCCTCTTGCTCTCAGGTCTGGGAATATTTACTCTCTGCTGTGCCATCGATCATGCTTCCCAAACGATCACATCTCTAGTAGAGGAATGGAGTTGAAAATATTTTGTTCTTTCTCAGTGTTTAGCACACACATGGTAGACAGTAAGTCTTTTACTTGGTATACGAATGCGTGATTGAAGTGAATGAAGGAAGGAAGAAGAGGACAGCTGAATGAGACCAGTCTTTTTGAGATGGTGATTAAATCCTGGTGTGCCTAACTGGGAGACAAAGGATTGAGGAGTCATCAGAGAGACAGTTTGTTGTCGATGCTGAGAGCCTGAACTTCGGAATTTGACAAGGTTTGAATCCGAGCTCTGCCACTCAAGAGTTGTACGAACTTGGCCAATTTACTAACCTCTCTGTGCTTCGACTCCATCTGTAAGAAGAGAATGAATACCAACCCTGTAGGGCCATTACGATGATTAAACAAGATAATTTGTTTAAGTGCGTGGCATGGAGGAAATATTCCATAAAAGATAGTTCATGATGATCAGTGAGGGAAGGAAGAAGAGGATGTTTGGAGGAAGACTTCTTTTACGGAGTTTTGGAAGTATGTGCAGAGGTGTCCCTCCAGTCCCACCCCCCGCTGCTGGTCCCCTGGCCCTGTGACCGTAGCATCTCCACTGTCTTGACAGAGACATTCTGGAGCCTCACTTTGGTCATGGATCTCTCTCGTTTCTGGAACTGGCAGCAGCAGCTGTCTGCTGGGTGGTGGCACCGTGCAGGCTGTTGCTGGGAGGATGGCTGATATGAAGGTGGGGTGAGGAAGACAGGATGGTGGGTGGGGAGGATGGCAGCTGAACCGTTGGTTTATTTCAGGGTTCCAAGACCTCCAACCATCTCTTCCTACAAGCCCCCTGACACAGGAACCCAGACCAGATGTTTCCTCTCTTTCACTATCGATGGATGGTTTGGGGAAGGGAGGGGGAAGGAAAAGAAGGCAGTGAGAGAGAATCCTTATTTGGGAGCCCATCCTTCTCCACCTGGGGTCTGCAGCCTCAGTGTCCACTCCTTGGTGTTCTAGGAAGCGCCCGACGGACGTTAATCACATGGCCAAAGCCAGGGTCAAGGCAAACCAAGCGCATGGATGTGGGATGGCACATTACCTAGAGGTACCTGCCGCACAGCAGCCTCCTACAGCTTGGAAATTACGTCACTAGCCATAGGCACAGCCCGCCAGAGGCACCATGTGGTCCACTGAGGTGGGACCTAACTGGATAACAGTGAATTTTTTCCCCCTGGGTCAGCCTTGACCGGGATGATCTCCCACCCAGAGATGACTTCACCTCCCTAAGTTCCTTGGTAGGAAACTTGAGGGGTGGTTAGAAACTTCCGCTCGACTCACTGGATAATAACTCAGGACGAGAGAGGATAAGAACAGCTCTTTGTGTCACCGGCACCACTTGGAGAAACAGCCTAAAAGGCAGGGAGAGCAGCTTGGAGAATTCCAGCAGCTTCAAACTCCACCACCAGGATCTCTGTTTCCATGTCTGTAAAATGGGGGAGAATAATACATGTCAAGTGACTATCCTCCCTCAGCAAGAGAACGTTGTGAGTAATAATTGTCATGACAGCGCTTTCCAAATGTGCAGGATCAGCGAGAAAGATTTCACAGGGCATCAACAGCCAGGGGATGTTGGCTACAGGCGGGGAAAGCACCTATGTGCCCTTCTACCTGCCACACCCACGGAGGAGGCTCAGCGGAAGGACAGGTGCACTCCTTCCAGATTACTCTGAAATCATTGTGGCTGCTCAGTAAGCACTTCTTGATCAGAGTCTGAGAGTCACAACTGAAAGTACTTGAGGCTCAAAATCACCTGCTCCAGTCAATCATTTCGAGGGCTCTGGTGTCATATCCTTCCCTGAGGTGCGTCTTCTTAGGCACATGTCCGCGAGGCCCCTGTGAATCTGGGTAGGTCAAACTGCACTGGGTGCATACTTTGTCTTGGTCAGCATCTCGGTTTCTGTTTCTAAAGGAAAAGGAAGTGCCTCGATTCCTCCCAAGACTTGAAAACCCCAGCAGGGTTGGTGACTTCTTTGCTGTGTTGCTGAAAATGGGACAGGCTGCCCTGGAGCTGGTGATTCCCCTGCCCTGGAGGCATTCAGCAAGATCACCTATGACTACACGCTGTGCTGAGCACCTTGTGTGTGTCACCTTCATCACTGCAATAACCCACGAGGAGCCCGCTATCATGATCACCTCCATCTCACAGATAACAGGGGAGGTACCTGCCACACAGCAGGCTTCTAGTCGGCTGGGAATCACGCCACTAGCCAGAGGCACAGCCTGCCAGAGGCACCATGTGATCCACTGAGGTGGGAGCTAGCTGGATAACCTTGAATTTTTTCCCTGTGGGTCAATCTTGATGGCCTTCCCACCGCACCTTTGACCGGGATATCTCCCACCCAGAGATGACTTCACCTCCCTAAGCCAGACACGACTGGATGGGAGAACAGCCAGGGAGGCGCATGCAGCACAGCCTGGAAACTGCGTGTGTGTGTATTTGTGTGTGCGTGTGTGTGTGTGTGAGAGAGAGAGAGAGAGAGGGAGAGAGGGAGACACACAGAGAGAGAGAGACAGAGAGGGAGAGACAGACAGAGAGAGACAGGGTGAAAGAGAGAGATAATTGCTTTTGTATGAATCTTTCTTTCTTTTTTTCAGCAAACCACAGACCAGATACACATTCTTGGGCAGTTTCCTGAGGATGAACTTAAGATTTTCAGAGAGAGAGGAAAAAAAAGAAAAGAGTAGAGGTGGAGGAAGAAGTGAGGCAGAAAGTAATCAAGCTCACATGCATGCGCGCGCACACACACGCGCGCGCACACACACGCACACGCACACTTCACACACGACTCCTGGCAATAAGGAAGTGAGACCAGATCTTTTTCATGAATGGGCTTAACTCAGCCTTGCTGAACTTCCGCTCTCCCATTCACCAGCATTCAAATTTCACCTTCTGACCATCCAAGGCAGCTGGCTGCTGGCCCAGGAAGTACGAGCACTTTGAGATCATCCCTCTGACCACAGGCAACTGTGCGCTTGCAAGGAATCTTCTTTCCTGAGCTGGTAAATTCAAAATGACCAAGGTGTTTACAGGGTACCAGGTTTGAGGGCCACTGACCCTTGGACCCCCAACCCTACCTACTGCCCTGTTCCCCCAGGACCACAGCTTACACTCTGCAAAAGCTAAGAAATGACAGGCAGGCAATGCACACGGAGGAAACATTTCTGCACAGCAACTGCACAGGAGCACAGCCCAGGTTAACTCTGGGGAATGTTAATGCCAGCCTTAAATTAGGCTGGGGGAAATGACAGTCACCATTTTGGAAAGGACACGTTATGGCTTTTCCCGTGGGAGCTAGGGAGCAATTAACTGGGGCGTGTGACCTATCAGTGTGCCACTCTTTCATATTGGGTGGGAGCCAGGCGAGGCACAGGCAGCAGTGGAAGTTTCTGTTCCTTGAAAATCAGCCTTGAGACGCGGGTGTGTCCCGTCAGTGGAAGGACCGGCGAGGGGTCTCGAGCAAGTCCTTTCATGTTGCTGTGCTCCTGCTTCCTCGTCTGTCAAGAGGTGGCGATAAGACCTCCCTGGAACAACTGCTGGGGTGACCCAGTGAGCTAAGGCCAAAGACCTGCCTCCCCAGTGTGAGGGACCTGGGCTTATCGGCAACCCAGTTAGGGAAACCCCTGCCACCCCGAACTGACAGAGCAGCTGCCGCTATTCCGAAAGAATAAGGATAGCTTTATCCCTGAACTTCCAGAAATGGTGGATGCGACCGACTGGTGGCCCAGAAGCGAGGAAAGCGATAAGAGGCAGACAGGGCTGGCCTGCCCCGAGACCAGAGGAGGAGCAGGAGAGAAGTCGGGGCTGAGGCACCTCGGAGGCTCCGCTTTTCCTTTCCTGACTTCTTTCCCCTCTCCTGCAACTCCTTCGAACGGAAGCTCAAGGAGGTGACGGAGAAAGGAACATCCTTTTCCTGGCTCCACTTTATATCCTCAGAATCCTCCCGCAGACTCCCTGGTCCCCACGCTTGGGCTACCGTGGGTCCCCAGGCCCCGCGTCTCACAATGTCTGGGCCCAGAGGCGGGAGCATGGACGAGATGACCTTGAGAGTGCCTTCCCTGCTTGGGGCCACGAGTCTTTTCCCAAGGCTGAATCTAGGGCAGCGAGCTCGAGATCTGCATTCCACTCCTCGCAGCTGCTGAGCTACTGGGTCCAGCTCTGGGCACTGGGAATGGACTCGGAAATACCAGTGGGCTTTGTTTGGGCCGATTACTCACAGTAGAGGAATGACATCCATTCCACTGGACTTTCTAGGAACTTGCCTGCAGCTGTCCCTGTCCCTAGGTTCCCTCTAGCACAGAGAGGCTGCTAGCAGAGGCCTGGCTGGGGAGGGAATGTGCAGCTTCCAGGGGGTGCCAGTGGGCCCCAGGAAGCATTGATGCGAGGCTCTTTTTATTAAGTTGCGCTCTAAGCCCTTCTCCCCTGTGATAACTTCCGGGAGTAGCTGTCCCCATTTCCCTGGTCTCCTCTCCCTCTCCTGCTTCAGGAGCCAAATTCCTGCATGACAGCAGCACCTGAGGAATCAGAATTCACACAATAGTAATGCAGGTGAATGGAGGAAATGCCTGTTGGTCTAATGAGCTTGGGTAATAAAGGCTGCCGTCCGCGGAAGCCTCACATGCCAGGTGCGTGCCCAGCCCTGCAGGCTCTGCCTCCCTCAATTCTTCCAGTGCCCTGGTTGTGCAGGTGCTGTTCTTGTGACCTTTTTACAGATGAGGAAGTGGAGCCTTAGAGAGACCAGGAAATGCTTTCAAGATCACATAGTTAGCAAATGGCAGAGCTGGGAATTAAGTCCATTTCTGCTCAATTATAAAACACATGAGTTTAGCCACCGGACTCTGATTTTTGTGTGCACTGTAGTAGCTCAGCTTTTATGAGAACCGGAGACTAAGCTCCCTGAGGGTAAAGGCTATGTCTGATTATTATTATTACTTTTTGCCCTATTTATCTCTATAAGATGCCAGGAACTCATTTTAAAATGCACCCGCCAAACCATGCTGAGATGGTGGGCGGCGGCTGCCCATGGATGATCTGGAGGCCACTGCAGCTGCAGGGACCAAAAGCAACCCTGGAACTGTCCACGCTGCAGATAGACTTTTCAGGTCGCTCTCACCCTGCTTCTCCCATGGCTGTTTCTTTTTCTCCCAGCTGCCTCCTGGTTTCTGCCCACCAGACGCTTTTCCAGCCTCGTGACCTCTATTACTGCCCCCTCTCTGCAAATGCCTGCACCTTACTCATCGCCCTGTCTTCAAGCTGCTACCGCATGACTCAGGTTTCTCTACTCTTCTTCCCTGTGCCACGTCTCTGTTTCCTAATGGCTTCTCTGGCTCCCTTTCTGTGTCTCTAAGCACCTGGGCCACCTCACTCTCCATTCCTGCTGAGGGTGTCTGAGAGAGTCCCTGATGGGTTAGTAACAACCCAAATCTGGAGATACCTTTGGTCTCAGTCTCACCAGCTTAGTTTTTAGGCTGCCCACATTCTGTAAGGCAGTGGTCTGCAACCTTTTTGGCACCAGAGAAGGGTTTCATGGGCGACAATTTTTCCATGAATGAGGCAGGGGAGGAAAAGGTGGTTTCAGGATGACCCAGGCACACGACGTTTATTGGGCACTGCATTTCTGTTATTACTACATTGCAATATATAATGAAATAATTATACAACTCACCATAATGTAGGATCAGTGGGAGCCCTGAGCTTGTTTTCCTGCAGCTAGACAGTCCCATGTGAGGGTGATGGGAGACAGTGACAGATCAGCAGGTATTAGAGTCTCATGAGGAGCCCGCAACCCAGATCCCTCGCATGCGCAGCTCACAGTAGGGTTCGTGCTCCTATGAGAATCTCATGCAGTCACTAAGCTGACAGGGGGTGGAGCTCAGGTGGTGATGCGAGCAATGGGAAGTGACTATAAATACAGATGAAGCTTTACTCTTGCCCACCGCTCACATCCTGCGTGTGGCCACAATCCCCCCCATAGAGTGGTTCACCTCAGGCCCTCCAATTTAAAGAGGAGGCACCTGAATCTCAGAGATGTTAAGCAACTTGCCTGAGGTCACACATTTAGAAGGTGATAGAATCCAGATCAGAACACATATCAGTCTGGGAAGATGAAAAAAAATCTCAGATGAACAGTGGTGATGGTTACACAACAATGTGAATGTACTTAATGCCACTGAATCCTTTAAAACGGTGAAAATGGTAAATTTTGTCATGTATGTTTTACCACAATAAAAAGTGGCTAAAATGGCAAAAAGAAACAATGAACAAGGTATTGTACCTAAACCCTTATCTTCATGCCTGGCATGTAGGAGCTAATACGATGATTAATTATGTTAATATTACTTTTTTAGTTTCCTCATCTATAAAGTGGGGATAATAAAGATACCTCTTAGGGCCTTTTTTTTTTTTTTTTTTTTTTTGAGATGGAGTCTCGCTCTGTCACCAGGCTGGAGTGCAGTGGCACAATCTCGGCTCACTGCAACCTCCACCTCCCAGGTTCAAGCGATTCTCCTGCTTCAGCTTCCCAAGTAGCTGGGACTACAGGCATGTGCCACCACGCCCAGCTAATTTTTTGTATTTTCAGAAGAGATGAGGTTTCACCATCTTAGCCAGGATGGTCTTGATCTCTCGACCTCGTGATCCACCTGCCTTGGCCTCCCAAAGTGCTGGGATCACAGGCCTGAGCCCCCGCGCCCGGCCAGGGCTTTTTTTCTTACTTCTTAGAAAGTTACTGTGGCAGATTTATGCATGTATAAGTTGCATTCATTTTTTTAAATGGAGACATCACCTACTTGAAGAGCATAAGTACTAAGTATACAGCGGGATGGATTTTACATACGTATTTCTCAATGTACTCACCACCCAGGCCAAGGTAGAGACATTTGCCATGCCCTGAAAACTTCCTTGGGTCCCTCCAGGTTAGGACCAGCGTCCTTCCCACTCTTAGGGGTTTTCATTGAATTAAACACAACCTCTAGCACCTTGTCTGACATAGACTTGCTTGATCAATGTTATTAATAATCAATACTATTATTAATAGCACACTAATTACTGCTGTTTGACAAAGGGTAAAAACAATAGAACTGCTAATGATAATACTCCAAACCCAACTTAGAACAAAACTCATACAAGAGCATCGGCCATAGAGCTAAGAGGTTGGCCCTTTGGCTGCCATCCACAGCCATGCAGCTTGGGCCAAGAGGACGCTCCTCTGAGCTTCCGGGTCCTCATCCCTCAAGTGAGGCCTCCGTCTAAGTATCTAGAGTCTAAGGATCTCTACGGCTCCTTCTAGCTCCAACATTCTACAAGTCTAGGAATTCGGCTTTGTAACCTGGCAAGGGGCTGAAAAAAGCGTGGAAACTGACGGTTATAGCAAAATCAAGCCCGCAGACCTCTTGCATCCCAGCAGCTGGAGTGGTGTTCGTGGTGCCTGGCTGCAGGGACAATAAAGAAAGGCTCTTGCTACAACTTTTGAAGAATTCTAGGTCAAACCATGCTAATTGGTTGACCTGTAGAGATGAAAAACCTTTCTCCACATTAGGGTTGACATGCACAGGTCATACCAGTGGTCAAGTCCACCCACTCTATTCTCAGCTGTTGGATTCTCTGGGTGGCAGAATCTCCATCTGCTCACACAGCTGTGCTGAGAGCTGAAGGGTCTGGGGTGGTCTCTGTTCACCGGCCAGCTGTTTCAGCAGCAGGCAGGGGGAGCTTCCCCTGGCTTCCTCAGGACTGCAGCTGTTCAGAGCATCATGGGAACAAAGGCTGACTTCTATGACAAGAATGTGTCAAAACCAATTTTTCTTAATGCAGGAAATTATTTCAAGTTGAGTTCTAAACTAGTCTAAACATGTTCCCTGCAACATAAAACATAGTAATAAAGTGCCTAAAAGGGTGTCTCATATAGAACAGGTACTCAGTAAATGTCAGTTCCTGGATGCCTGGATGCCTCAGCCTATATTAATCTCTGTCATTCATTCATTCATTCACTCAGCAAACCCTTTTCAGTGCTGTGGGTTCCAGATATTGAAGACACCATAATGAACAGCACAGACAAAATACCTGCCCTTGAATTTTGTAGTCTGGTGGGTAGAGACTGACAATTGGCAATTACAATTAAAAAAACAACAACAACAAAGACAACGTGCATTCCGTTGATCAAATAGGTACTGAGCATGTCGTAGTGCCAGACAGAGTTTTCGGTATTAGGGATACAGCGTTAAACAAGACACACATAGTTTCTCAACTTAAAAAGCTTTACTTCTAGTGGAGAACCAGGCAGTGACCATACGAACAAATGACTAAAAGGGTTTCGTGATGGTGCTTGAGGGAAATGAATGTAGCACGGGTGAAGCACAGCGGGAGAATGTACTGCTTTGACAGAGGGAGCCAGGCTTCAATCATTTCTAGAGAACACAAAGCACAAAGAAAACTTCCATTGCCCGCATGGTTATGTCACTGGTTTTCCCGTTGCGGGTTGTGAAACACCTCTCCTGTGTAAATGTTTCTGGAGCACTGGTTTGCCTCCTTTCTTGGATGGCACAAGGGTAAGCTCCTTAAGGTCAGGAACTGTATCTCAATTTGAGGGCTAACCCTAACCCAAATACACTAGCCAACTACTATAGGTTGAGTATCGCTCATCCAAAATGCTTGGGAACAGCAGTGCTCTGGATTTTTTATATTTCCAGACTTTGGCGTATTTTGCACACAATGAATATCTTGGGGATGAGATACAAGTCTAACCACAAAACTAATTTATTTTTCATATACACCTTATACACATAGCCTGAAGTTTTTTTTTTTATTATTTTTTTATTTTTTATTTTTTATTTTATTTTTTTTTTGAGGCAGAGTCTTGCTCTGTTGCCCAGGCTGGAGTGCAGTGGCCGGATCTCAGCTCACTGCAAGCTCTGACCTCCGGGTTCACACCATTCCCCTGCCTCAGCCTCCCAAGTAGCTGGGACTACAGGCACCCGCCACCAAGCCCGGCTAATTTTTTGTATTTTTAGTAGAAACGGGGTTTCACCATATTAGCCAGGATGGTCTCGATCTTCTGACCTTGTGAACCGCCCACCTTCGCCTCCCAAAGCGCTGGGATTACAGGCGTGAGCCACCGTGCCCGGCCGCCTGAAGGTCATTTTATAAAATATTTTTTAAAATTTGGGCATGAAACAAGGTTTGTGCTAATTACTTAATGTGTAAAAATTTTCACTTGTGGCATCAGGTCCACACTCAAAAATTTGGATTTTGAAGCATTTCAGATTTTGGATTTTTGGATTAGGGATGCTCAACTTGTATTTGAGGGATTTCTTGACTGAATTTAGCAGAGAATGGGTAAGGGTGCTCTCTGACTTGATTGAAGATGCATCTGCAGTGTCTCCCTCACAAAGATCTTAAGAATCGGGGGCTTATGGAACAGGGACAGGTGGGGATTGCATGGTGGAAAAACACTGAGGAGGAGCCCTGCAGAATGAGACTCTAAAGAGTTCTAGAACACACAGGATTTAATTCCAGTGAAAAGCATGGAATGACATGGTGGACAGTTGGAAACAAAAGCTGGCTCTTTCCCACCCCTGCCATCTGATAACAGTCCTGGCAACACCACGGCCTCACTTCTCCATCAAGGTTTTAACCATCCAAACCCTCTTCCTTCCAGCCTGAGTGTGTGCGATAAAAGCGACGCCGGCTATTAACTCTGTTCGAGAGTGAGGAAACTGAGAGAAAAGGGAAGTTGGGGCAGAAACCAGGAGTAGACGGAGCTCTCCTAATTCAGGGTTGGTAGCATAATTTGCCAGATCTACATGAACTGCATTCATCCTTAACTTTTTCGTGCGTTAGAATAAATATCTGACTTAGAATTTTTATTCAAAAAGTGTCTGAACCTTCCTTCTCTGCGGCGCCTTCGCCACTGCCTAGCCTTCTTTTTCTTCGCTTCCAGCTTCCAGCTTCCTACATCTTCTTCTTGGGTGGCAGGGAAGGAACCGTAAGCACGGGCAGTGTGGGAGGCGAAGACTCGGGGCTGCAGCTCAGCGCAGCTGTCACTGATTACAGAAGGGTGCGTAAGGTCCCCAAGCACCCGCTGCTTTGCCTCAGTTGCTGAATGCAGATTTGAAAACCACAGCAAGAGTGAAGACCAGAAAGGACAGCTGCTGGGTGGGTCAGGCTGGTGGAGATCTACCCCAGCTCCCAAGCCCAGCTTCTACTTTCTCCACCTGGGTTTTCTTCCCTTCAAGAAGATGTGCAGGGCCAGTGTGGATGGGCAGTGCCACATGAACCATGCAAAAGAAGGCAATTTCCTATTCTGTACCAACCTCCACGGGGATCTCCTTGCAATGACTCCCCTGGGTTCCACCCTCTTCCCTTGCAGGCACCATACAGCAATCACAGTAGTCGTTGAAGACATAGATCTCGTGTCTCTACCCTGCTTAAAATCCTTCAAAACCCCACCCTTGCTCTAAGAATAGTCTCAACATGGCTTCTAACCCCTGCTTACTTCTCCAGCAGCAGCCCGGGTCAGCTCTTCTTGCCTGACTCCTGCCACACTTCCTTCTGATCCTCAAAGAGCCAAAGTCTCCCGCCATGGGCTTTTTTTTTTTTAATTTGAGTCAAGATTTCACTCTGCTGCCCAGGCTGGAGTGCAGTGACACGATCACAGCTCACTGCAGCCTTGAACTCCTGGGCTCAAGCGATGCTCCCATCTCAGAAGGACATCTACCAAAGGCTGTTGGTCAAGCTGTTCAGGTTTCTGGCCAGATGAACCAACTCCACCATCAACCACGTTGTGCTGAAGACGATGTTAATGAGTCGCTAAAACTGACCACCTCTGCCTCTTTCCCGGATGATGGGGAAGATGAAACTTTCTGGCTGGAAGAACAAAACAGCTGTGGTTGTGGGGGTCATAATGGATGTGGAGCCCGTGCTGGAGGTGCCCAAACTCAAGGTGGGTGCATTGCGTGTGAGCAGCAGACCCACAGCCATATCCTCAAGTCTGGGGGCAAAATCCTTACCTTTGCCCAGCTGGCCCTGGCCTCCCCTAGGCCTGTGGCTTCAGCCTGCTCTCCCATCCTTACAAGGGCCAAAGTGTACAGGCATTTCGGCCAGGCCTGGGAAACCCCACATAGCCACATCAAACCCTATGTCCACCCCAAGGGCCAGTCACAGCTAAAAAAAAACTAACCCTGGGTCATATCCTCTTATTTCAAGATTTTAGGACCAGAAGCAATGGTTCATTCCAGTAATCTCAGCACTTTGGTATGCTGAGGTGAGAGCATCACTTGGGGTCAGGAGTTTGAGATCAGCCTGGGCAACATAGCAAGACCTCATCTCTATGTCTCTACTAAAAATAAAAATAAATTTTAAAAATGGATGCTGAAAAAAAAAAGAAAAAAGTCACTTCCCTTCTAGTCTGAAGAAAGTTTCCTGGGTTCCTCAGATTAGGTTATACGCCCCACTATATTTTTTCATAGCATTTTTTTCACTTCTGTAAGGTAGCCTCTATTATATTAATAGTGATGTGAATTTAAAAAAAATGGTTTAAAAAATTTTTAGTTGCTGTTCCTGTTCTCCTCCTCTTCCTCCTACTTTCTCTCTTCCCCCTTTCTTTCCTCTCTCCTCCTCCTCCACGCCCTTCTCTTCCTCCTCCTCCTTCGATAACATCATCCTCTTAGCTCCTAGGACACAGCTTGGCACTCTGTGCATATTTGCTGAATGAGTGTGTGGCTCTGTATGCCCTAGGGGTTGGGAAGACCTTTAAGATGATTGAATCCCATGAGTCTCCTTTGCAGCACCGTGGCCGGATGTCCCTAGCCTCTGCTGCAATGCCTCTGTACTGTGAACTTGTAGACCCCCAGGGCTGCCTATTCTGTCTAAGGAGGCAGCCTCACGACATGGTTAAATGCTCAGGGTCATACCCAATATGTTATTTAACTCTTCTCAGCCTCTGTTTCTTCAACTGCGAAAAGGTGGTCATAATAATACCCACTCCACAGCAATGCTGCAATTGTGAGATGAGATTAAGCATGTGGAGCACAGCGCCTGGCACCAAGTGATGGTTAAATACATGTGATTGATTGTCCCGATTATTATTTTATCGTAACCGTCATCAGTCTGTCTTCAGATGGTGACGACAGAAGGTGAAGTTGTTCTTACATTGCATCTTGATCAATTTCTCTCTAACTTCTGATTCTCCCTTTGGGTTTGCAAGTTCCACCTGACAACCACTGGTGTCAGAGGCCAGCACCTTGATGAATACGTGTCTTCTCTTCTCTAGCTTACCATGGGACAGATAGCTACTGCACCAGTTTCAGGTCTTCTCACCATCTTGGCTTCTTTCTGAATAACTCCTCTTTTGCTATGTCCCCTTACTTCTCAGGCCATCCTAGGGATGAAGAAAGTACTGGGCCAGGCCAGGCGCGGTGGCTCAAGCCTGTAATCCCAGCACTTTGGGTGGCCGAGACGGGCGGATCACGAGGTCAGGAGATCGAGACCATCCTGGCTAATATGGTGAAACCCCATCTCTACTAAAAAATACGAAAAACTAGCCGGGCGAGGTGGCGGGCGCCTGTAGTCCCAGCTACTCAGGAGGCTGAGGCAGGAGAATGGCGTGAACCAGGGAAGCGGAGCTTGCAGTGAGCTGAGATCCGGCCACTGCACTCCAGCCTGGGTGACAGAGCGAGACTCCATCTCAAAAAAAAAAAAAAAAAAAAAGAAAGTACTGGGCCATACAGATCCATGGGCATCCGTGTAGAGACTGCCAAGAAATTAGGATTCTCCTGCCTCTGCACCCAGCCAAGGTTAACAAGCTTCATGGTCTGTTCAACAAACCTGTGGGGACCCGGTCCTCCATCGTGGGATGGGAGCTGAAGGAAACTCAGGTCTGGCCCAAGCCAAAACCCATCTATTCCAACCTATCATTTCTTTTCTGCCTACTTCTTCTGTTGTTGTTGAGAATGGGTCTTGCTCTGTTGTCCAGGATAGAGTGCAGCAGCACAATCATAGCTCACTGCAGCCTCAATCTCCTGGGTTCAAATGATCCTCCTACCTCAGCCTCCTGAGTAGCTTGGGACCACAGGCACATGCCAGCACACCCAGCTCATTTATTTTATTTTTGTAGAGACAGGGTCTTGCTATGTTACCTGGGCTGGTCTGGAACTCCTGGGCTCAAGCAATCATCCTGCCTTGGCCTCCCAAAGTGTTGGAATTACAGGCATGGGCCACTGTGCCCAGGCACCAGGCACCTCCTTTTTTTTTTTTTTTTTTTTTTTTTAAAGAAGGCTATTAAGTGCCCAGTGCCTGGAAAGTTCCTTTCTTTCCTGAATTAATACACCAAATTAGTTCCTGCTAAAGTGTTAATGACTAACCTCAGTTTCCCTTCTTGCCAGCCATCTGCCCTCCTCCACAAAGGGCTGAATAAATAGGAATTTTAGACATAAGTGGCAGAGTCTGTGAGGGACTAAATTTTGAGCAGGGGGAGCTCTCACGCAGGGCTCTCCAATATACACTGTGGAGGTAGCTTCCTTTTCCACCTATGCAAAAAACCAACCAACCCCACAAATATCTGGTAGAAAGAAGGGCTGTTCCAGCAAAGAATCAATTAATATGAAGACCGCCATCTACTGGCAGATGGTATCTACTGACCCCATTGGTGCACTAGATAAGTTTTGCCATTGCATGGGGTTTCCTGATTGGATTGCTTGAATGCTGAGAACCAGTCCTCTCGCCCATTCCTTTTGCCTAATTTGCCTTCTTCATTTATTCCTTTGTTACTCTGATTCCTCAACATATACAACATTTCACAGAGCCTTTATGCTACAAGGGATCTTTGGAGGGTATAACTGTTGTGTGTCATTAACACTTTAGTATGAATTAACTCATTTGACTACCACTAGTCCAGAAGTTAAGAAATTCCAATTTGTCCCCTTTTTTCTCCCTTTCTTCCTCTCTCTTTCTCCTATCACTGAATATAGAAGTCAGGCTCAAAAACACATCTTAACTCTGGAGAGGAAAGGACTTCAGAACATTTTCATACCAGAAGACAGCTGTGGAAAGTTTAAAAAGGTATCAGTACACTGGCCTTCCTTACTCCATCAAATCTCATTTGTGCCCTTCTCGGAGTCTCTAAAACAAATGCAACTCCAGGAAGTCTCCCCAGTCTCTGAGATCCCATATTTCCAGTTCCTTCAACCTCTCCAGCTGTCTGCTCCATCTTTTTTTTAACAAGAAGTGTAAATATCTTCACTGTATTCTTATGCACATTTCATGTGTGGTGCGTCTGTTTCATGTGTGGTCTGTCTGGCCTCTTGTCATGGGCTGTTTACTTCCTGGAGACACTTTGGTTTTTCTTTCTCAGTATTTCACCATTGCGCTAAGTCTAAGTTGTGGCACTGTTCATGGTATGTGCTGCCTGCACATTGTGGGACGTTCCCTGGTCAGGGTTTGAACAGTGGGGAAATGGTGGCTCGGAAGGTCTTGGTGAAGCTCAAAAGATGTTCTAGGTCTCTACACACCTATTTCTAGGTGTGGTTTGCAAGGAGCAGGTATTAGAACCACGGTTTACAACCTGCAGTGTGAGTGTCCCTGAAGAGACAGGAAGACTTCCCAGGGGGTATTTGGGCATGAATTGTTTTAAGGCACTCCATTTCCAGACCCTGAATACCGTATCTGCCTTCCCCTGAACTGATCTAGCAGACAGTGCACCTGCAGCTGGGGGGTCAGGCTGGTTCTCTAGTCCTGGTTGCCCTTTCTCAATAGCCCTTTTCCTACTTTACAAAAAGGGGGAAAAAACCTGTTAACTCTCTCTCATCCCAAATCTTACTTACTATGGTGCATTAGGCCAAGTGTAGGCCAAACTTCCATGGCATCCAAAAAAGGACAACTGAAAATATTAATGAAGGCAACATAGATCTCTAAGGTCTTGTGTCTCCCTCTGTCTTATACATATGTCTGTGACAGGCAAAGCATGGCATTAGATGCGGGGTGGTTTAACCTATTTTGGGAGTATTTTGAATTCAGAGAGGTTGTGTGGTAAGGCAAAAATATGATAACAATATTTGTCTAATGACTCCCCTCATCGTTCCCCCAAGGATTGTCAAAGAACATGTTGTCATCATGAAAATCTCATGAAAATAAAGTTAGTGAAGGTAGGAAGTATTGAGGGTGGTGGCACATTATTTCATCCCGGTGATAAATTCATGGTACAGTTTCATGCTCTATCACTATCTATCTATCTATCTATCTATCTATCTATCTATCTATCTATCTATCTATCTATCATCTATCTAATCTAATCTATCTACTGTCTTAGACTTAGAATGCAGAATGCTTGTCTTGGGGACATATATTAACTCATTGATTTGGCTTGAAAAATAAAAACTGGCCGGGCACGGTGACTCATGCCTGTAATCCCAGCACTTTGGGAGGCCAAGGCAGGCAGATCACGAGGTCAAGAGATCAAGACCATCCTGGCCAACATGGTGAAACCCCGTCTCTACTAAAAATACAAAAACTAGCTGGGTGTGGTGGCGCATGCCTGTAGTCCCAGCTCCTCAGGAGGCTGAGGCAGGAGACTCGCTTGAACCCGGGAGGTGGAGGTTGCAGTGAGCCGAGATAGCGCCATTGCACTTCAACCTGGCAACAGAGAGAAACTCTGTCTCAAAAAAAAGAAAAAAGAAAAAAGAAAAAGAAAAACTAAGTGTTTTGGTGGGGGACGAAGAATAGTCTACTCTGGGCAATTAATTTTATGACCCACTTCAACCATTACCTTAAAGGGCCATAAATTGAATGTGCTAAATTTTCAGCTCTTAAAATTTCCATAATAAAGTATATGATAGTACAAAATCAATGTACAAAAAAGTTTTGGTAAACTTATATTGAAATGAAAAATACTTCTATTTCTTCGACCCTTTTAAAGTATATCAAGTTAGAAGGTGCCTTTATGAGAAAGAATAACAAGCATAATTAACAATCATTTAATAAGTCTTGATAAAGTATTTTAGGTGATTTCCCAGAAAAAGAGGACTTAATGACCACGAAGACTAGGTAATAAATATTTGCAAGTCAGATGTTTTCCAATTCTTTGCTTTCAACAATATCAGGAGAGGACCTAATGGAGTTGTCAGCTGATAGATTATTAAAAATAATTCTTGATGATAGGGCAGTATGTTATTTTTGGCATAGAACTTGGAAAGAGTTCAGAGAGCTAAATCATATTGCTATAAAAAAACTTCATCCAAACTTATTTACGTGAACAAGGTTTCCCAGCATTACTTCTATAAAAATGAAAAGTAGGAATAGAATGGATGCTATTCCTTGTCTAACTCTAATAACAAGTAGTATCATGCATGAATACATGAATTAATTAAAGATAAAAGCCTTATTTGGCTGGGCACAGTGGCTCACGCCTATAATCCCAGCACTTTGGGAGGCCGAGGTAGGTGGATCACGAGGTCAGGAGATCGAAATCATCCTGGTTAACATGGTGAAACCCCGTCTCTACTAAAAATACAAAAAATTAGCCAGGCGTGGTGGCAGGTGCCTGTAGTCCCAGCTACTCGGGAGGCTGAGGCAGGAGAATGGCCAGAATTTGGGAGGTGGAGCTTGCAGTGAGCCAAGATTGTGCCACTGCACTCCAGCCTGGGTGACAGAGTGAGACTCCGTCTCAAAACAAACAAACAAACAAAAAAATGCCTTATTCATTTCATTAAGAGATACGAGGTGGGTGGATCACCTGAGGTCGGGAGTTCGAGACCAGCCTGACCAATACGGAGAAACCCCGTCTCTACTAAAAATACAAAATTAGCCAGGCGTGGTGGTGCATACCTGTAATCCCAGCTACTCCAGAGGCTGAGGCAGGAGAATCGCTTGAATTGCTTGAACCTGGGAGGCGGAGGTTGCGTTCAGCCGAGATCGGGCCATTGCACTCCAGCCTGGGCAACAGGAGTGAAACTCCGTCTCAAATAAAATAAAAGAGATACATTACTATTTTTTTTTTTTGAGACGGTCTTGCACTGTGGGGCAAACCAGGATATTGATATTGATACAGTCAAGATACAAAACATTTCTGTCACCACCAGAATTCCTGAAGTTACCTTCTTATAATCACAACTGCTTTCCTTGCATTCTCTCACCCTTAATCTCTGGCAATCACTCATTGCATCTCTATTTCTGTGATTTTGTCATTTCAAGAATGTTAAATAAATGGACTCATACACATTGAACTTTCTGACATTGGCTTTTTCTTCTCAGCCTAAGTCTCTGGAGAGCCATCCACGTTGTGGAGTATATGAATAGCTCCTTCCTTTTTCCTGCTGAGTAGTACTCCCTGCTGTGGATGTACCATGGTCTGTTTAACCATTCATCCACTGAAACACACCTGGGTTGTTTCCAGCGTGGGACTATGGCACAGAAAGCTTCTATAAACTTTCGTGTGCAAGCTTTTCGTGAGCATAAGCTTTCACTTCTCTGGGATAAATATCCAGAAATGCAATTGTTGGATCACGTGGTAATTGTGTGTTTAAAATTTTAAAGAAATTGCCAAACGCGTCCAGAGTGGTGGTGCCATTTTACGTTCCCTCCACAATGTATTAGTGATCTAGTTTCTCTACATCCTCACCAGCATTTGGCCTGTCACCATTTTTTCCCACATTATTTTAAGTCAAATTTTAATTTTAAGATAGTTCTAGATTTACAGAAAAGTTGCGAAGATCGTACAGATTTCTCATACACCCCTCGCCCGGTTTCCCCTACTGTTAACATCTCTTCATTTTATGGAATCTTTGTCACAACTAAGGAGCCGGCACTGGCACACTTGTGCTAACTAAACTCTGCAGTTTATTCACGTTACTAGTTTGCCCCGCTGTCCTTTCTCTGACTCTGGATACCACAGTACTTTTCTTTGTCATGTCTCCTTAGCCTTTTCTTGTCTGTGAGTTTCTCAGACTTTCCTTGTTTTGGATGACTTTGACAGTTTTGAGGAATGCTGGCTGGGTACTGTGTAGAATATCTCTTAATTTGGGTTTGTTTGATGTTTTTCTCATGGCAAGCCTGGGGTAATGGATTTTGGAAGGATAGCCACAAAGGGCAGTGCCAGTCCCACCACATGGTATTGAAGGGGCACACATGCAATTGACATGACTGATGATGTCGACCTTATCACCTGGCTAAGGGCGTTTGCCAAGTCTGTCTCCTATAAAGTTCACCTCTTCCTCCCTTTCCACACTTTACGGTCCAAAGGCCAGTTTCCAAGTGCCAACCAGTACTCAAATGGTTAAGAGTTAAGCCCCATCTCCTCGAGGGAGAAATATCTGCATACATTATTTAGAATTACTAGAATTCTCCTTTATGCGCCGGGCTCACGCCTGTAATCCCAGCACTTTGGGAGGCCAAGGCAGGTGGATCACGAGGTCAGGAGTTCAAGACCAGCCTAGCCAAGATGGTGAAACCCCGTCTCTACTAAAAATACAAAAAATTAGCCGGGTGTGGTGACAGACGCCTATAATCCCAGCTACTCGGGAGGCTGAGGCAGGAGAATCACTTGAACCTGGGATGCGGAGCTTGCAGTGAGCTGAGATCGCGTCACTGCACTCTAGCCTGGGTGACAGAGTGAGACTCCGTCTCAAAAAAAAAAAAAATTCTCCTTTATGGAAGATTTAACTATTTTTAAGAGTTCATAGATGTATTTTAGAGCAGTTATATTTTTTCAGACAAATTGAACACAGTGCAGAGTCTCCACAGAGTTCCTCTCCCTCTCTTCCCCCGTCACCTCAGCAGTTTCCATTAGTACCATCTCCCATTAATGTAGTACATTTGTTACAATAAACAAATCAACATGGATGTATTATTCGCTAAATTATTAGTTACAGTTTTTGTTAACTAATTTGATACATTATGAACTTAATTATAATCTAGATACTGATCTATTTTAGCTGAAGTCCACAGTTTACACTAGGGTTCTCTTCCTGTTATAAAGTTCTCTGGATTTTATCAAATGCATAATGTATCATGCATCCCCCATACAATATCAAAATAGGTACACAGCACCCAAATACACTCTGCAAAATAGTTTCACTGCCCTGAAAATCCTCTGTGCTCTGCCTATTCATCCCTCCGTCCCCCTCACCGTTTGGCAACTACTATCTTTACTGTGTCTATAATTTCACCTTTTCTAGAATGTCATCTAGTTAGAATCACACAGCACGTGATTTTTTTAGATTGATATCTTTCACATAACCATAAGCTTTTAAGGTTCCTCTATGTCTTTTCATGGCTTGATAGCTCATTTCTTTTCACCCTAAATAATACTGCATTGAATTCATGTCTCACAGTTTATCTATTCATCTACTGAAGGATATCTTGGTTACTTTCAAGTTGTGGCAACTAAGAATAAATCCTCTATAAACATTCATGTGCAGATTTTTTTTTTTTTTTTTTTTTTTTTTTTTTTTGATATGGTGTCTCGCTCTGTCTCCCAGGCTGGAGTGCAGTGGCGCGATCTCAGCTCACTGCAAGCTCTGCCTCCCGGGTTCACGCCATTCTCCTGCCTCAGCCTCCCGAGTAGCTGGGACTACAGGTGCCCACCACCACGCCCGGCTAATTTTTTGTATTTTTAGTAGAGACGGGGTTTCACCGTGTTAGCCAGGATGATCTCAATCTCCTGACCTCGTGATCTGCCCCCCTTGGCCTCCCAAAGTGCTGGGATTACAGGCATGAGCCACCGTGCCCGGCCTCATATGCAGATTTTTGTGTGGCTACGTTTTCAACTACTTGGGTAAATACCGAGAAGTGTAACTGCTGGGTCATATGGGAAGACTACGTTAAGAAACAGACATTCAGATGAGGGATAAAATCCGACACATTGGGTACAGTGTACACCACTCGGGTGATGGGTGCACCAAAATCTCAGAAATCACCACTAAAGAACTTACCCATGTAACTAAACACCACTTGTTCCCCCAAAAACTATTAAAGAAAAAAAGATATTCTTCCAAGTGGCTATACCATTTTGCATTCCCACCATCAATGAATGAGAGTTGGTACTGTTCTACCTCCTCCTCACCATTTGGTGTGTCAGTATTACGAATTTTCACTATTATTCTGATGACTATGCCATGGTATCTTGATATTTTAATGTGCATTCCCTAATGATGTGTGATATTAAGCATATTTTCATATGCTTATTTGTCATCTGTATATCCCCTTTGGTGAGATGTCTGTTCAGATCTTTTGCCCACTTTTTTTTTTTTTTTTTTGAGATGGAGTGTCACTCTGTCGCCCAGGCTGGAGTACAGTGGCGTGATCTCAGCTCGCTGCAAGCTCTGTCTGCTGGGTTCACGCCATTCTTCTCCCTCAGCCTCGCGAGTAGCTGGGACCAGAGGCCCCCGCCACCACGCCTGGCTAATTTTTTGTATTTTTAGTGGAGACAGGGTTTCACCGTGTTAGCCAGGATGGTCTCGATCTCCTGACCTTGTGATTCGCCTGCCTCAGCCTCCCAACGTGCTGGGATTACAGGCATGAGCCACCGCGCCTGCCGCTTGCCCACTTTTTAATTGGACTATTTATTTTGTTATTGTTGAGCGCTAAGAGTTCTTTGTATATTTTGTGCACAAATTCTTTATCGGATATGTGTTTTGCAAAGATTTTCTCCCAGTCTGTGGCTTGTCTTTTCATTCCCTTAATAGTATCTTTCACAGTTTTCACTTTAATAAAATATAAGTTACCACATTTTTCTTTCATAGATTGTGCTTTTAATGTTGTATCTAAAAAGTCATCACCAAACCCAAGATCATCTAGATTTTCTCCTATTTTGTTTTGTTTTGTTTTTTGGTATTTGTATGTCCGATTGTTCTCAGCAATGTTTGTTGGAAATACTGTCCTTTCTCCATTCTATTGCTTTTGGTCCTTTGTCAAAGATCGTTAGACTATATTTATGTGGGTCTATTTCTTGGCTCTCTCTTCTGTTCCATGGATCTATTTGTCTATTCTTTCACCAGTACCACAGTCTTGATTACTATAGCTTTATAGCATGTCTTGAAGTTGGGTAGTGTCAGTTCTCCAACTTTGTGCTTTATCTACTTCAATATTTGTTGGGTATCGTGGGTCTTTCGCCTTCCCATATATACTTTAGAATCAGTTTGTTAATATCCACAAAATAACTTGCTGGGATTTTGACTGTGATTGCGTTGAACTGATGGATTATTTGGAAAGAACTGACATCTTAACCACATTGAATCTCCTGTTGGTGAACGTAGACTTTCTCTTCAACTACTTAGATTGTTGATTTCTTTCATCAGAGTTTTATAGTTTTTCTCATGTAGTTTCCTTGCACACATTTTGTTAGATTTATTCTTAAGTATTTCATTTTTGGGGGTGCTAATGTAAACGGTGATGTTTTTAATTATAAATTCCAACTGTTCACTGCTTGTATATAGGAAAGCGACTGACTTGTATATTAACCTTGTATCCTGCAACCTTGTATAGTCATTTATTAGATCAAGTTTTTGTGTATGTGAATTTTTTGAATTTTCTACATAGACAATCATATAATCTGCAAATAAAGTTTTCTTTCTTTCTTCTCAATTTCTATACCCTTTATTTCCTTTTCTTTTCTTACTAGCTAGAACTTCCAGTATGATGATAAATAGGAGTGGTGAGAAGAAACATTCTTGCATTATTAATTCAAATATAATTATGGTGCCAATTTTAAATAGTTTTATTTAAGACATTGCATTTTCCACTTACAATACAGTGTTTATGAAGTGCGATGTTATTTCCTTCCCCTGTGTGTGTGTTCCATATTCAAATATTGAGAATGCCCCGTAACTTACTATATAGCAGCTGAACTTTTTTAAAATACCACAGAATTTGCTACAAATTTAGATCCTTCAATGTTTTACATGTGTGGAGCAATGCTACATCTATACTTGGGTTGGCTTAATCAACCTCTTCCATGGTGGGCCCTGAGGAAGCACCACCAGAGGGAGGAGCTCCACCACCAGGGAATCCCCCAGGCATTCTTCCTGGCATGTCTCCTGCACTCTGGCACAGCTTGGCGTTGATGGGGTTGCAGACTTCCTCCAGCTCTTTCTGCTGATCTTCAAATTCTTCCTTCTCGGCAGTCTGATTCCTATCGAGCCAGTCGATAATTTCATTACACTTGTCCAGAATCTTCTGTTTGTCCTCATCATTAATCTTGCCTTGAAGTTTCTCATCTTCGACAGTTGCTTTCATGATGAATGCATAGGATTCAAGTGAATTCTTGGATGACACCTTGTCCCTCTGCTTTTCATCTTCAGCTCTGTACTTCTCAGCTTCCTGGACCATACGTTCAAAGTCTTCCTTGCTCAAACAGCCCTCGTCATTAGTGATAGTAATCTTGTTATCTTTTCCTGTACTCTTGTACTCACAGCAGAGACGTTGAGGATGCCATTGACATCAATGTCAAAAGTGACTTCAATCTGAGGAACACCTCGGGGTGCAGGAGGTGTGCCTGTGAGTTCAAACTTACCAAGCAGGTTGTTATCCTTGGTCATGGCACGCTCACCTTCATAAACCTGAATAAGCACACCAGGCTGGTTGTCAGAATAGGTAGTGAGGATCCGTGTCTGCTTGGTAAGAATGGTAGTATTACACTTGAGGAGGATGGTCATGACTCCACCAGTCGTTTCAATATCAAGGGAAAGAGGAGTAACACCAACGAGCAGCAAATCTTGAACATTTTCAGACTTGTCTCCAGACAGAATGGCTGCCTGGACAGCTATACCATATGCAACAGCTTCATCAGGGTTGATGCCCTTATTCAGTTCTTTCCCATTGAAGAAGTCTTGGAGAAGCTTCTGAATCTTGGGGATACAAGTAGAACTACCAGCCAGGACAATATCATGAATCTGTGACTTGTCTAGTTTGGCATCTCAAAGGGCTTTCTCTACGGGGTCCAGGGTGCCATGGAACAGGTGAGCATTCAGTTCTTCAAATCGGGAATGGGTAATGGAGGTATAGAAGTTGATTCCTTCAGACATAGAATCGACCTCAATATGGCCTGGGTGCTGGAAGAGACAGTATGCTTAGTACGTTCACAAGCAGTACAGAAGCATCTTATAGCTCTCTTGTTCTCACTGATGTCCTTCTTATGCTTGCGCTTGAACTCGGCAATAAAATGGTTGACCATTCGGTTGTCAAAATCTTCTCCACCCAACTGGGTATCTCTAGCTGTAGATTTGACCTCAAAGACCTCAATAGTGAAGATTGACACATCAAAAGTGCCACCTCCTAGGTCAAAGATCATCACATTTCTTTCTGCTCCAACCTTTTATCTAAGCCGTAAGCAATAGCAGCAGCAGTTGGCTCATTAATAATTCTAAGTACATTGAGACCAGCAATAGTTCCAGCATCTTTGGTAGCCTGACGCTGAGCATCATTAAAGTAAGCTGGCACTGTGACCACAGCATGGGTAACAGTCTTCCCAAAGTAGGCTTCTGCAATTTCCATCGTATTTGTCAGAGCCATAGAGGATAACTTCTCTGGATAGAAGCTCTTGGTCTCTCCCTTGTGTTCCACTTGGACCTTGGGCCTGCCAGCATCATTCACCACCACGAAGGGCCAATGCTTCATCTCAGACTGGATAATAGCATCATCAAATCTGTGTGCAATCAGACGTTTGGCATCCAAAACCATGTTGGTCGGGTTCATTGCAACTTGATTCTTTGCGGCATCACCAATCAATTGTTCAGTGTCCGTAAAGGTGACATAGCTGGGAGTGGTTTGGTTTCTCTGATCACTGGCAATTATCTCTACTTTTCCATGCTGGAAAACACCCACACAAGACTAGCCGGTGTCAGGATCAATACCAACTGCAGGTCCCTTCAACATGGTTGCTGGCACGTAGGCCTGGCTCCAACAATGAAGAAAGACACAGGAACCCCGAGAGCTGCAGGCGAGTTCAATGAGCTAATTCAAATATTTTTATTTCAGCTATTCTGATAGGTATGTAATTCTATCTTATGATTTTTTGCATTTCCCTAATGACTAATGATATTGAATATTTTTTCATGTACTTATTTGCTATCTGTAGATTCTCTTTAATGAATTTTTTTCATGTCTTTTGCTTATTTTCTAATTGGATTGATTTTTTCCTTCTGAGTTTTCAGAGTTCCTTATATAATCCAGACATGAGTATTTTATCAGATATGTGGCTTGTAAATATTTTCTCTGTCCGTAGCTTGACTTCTCATCCTCTTAACAGAGTCTTTTGCAGAGTAAAAGTTTTTGGTGTCAAGGCTAAGAACTCTTTGTTTATGCCTAAATCCTGATGATTTTTTTCTTTCTTTCTTTTTTCTTTTTTTGAGACTGAGTCTTGCTCTGTTGCCCAGACTGGAGTGCAGTGGCCCAATCTCGGCTCACTGCAACTTCCACCTCCTGTGTTCAAGTGATTCTCCTGCCTCAGCCTCCCGAGTAGCCGGGACTACAGCATGTGCCACCATGCCCGGCTAATTTTTGTGTTTTTAATAGAGATGGAGTTTCACCATGTTAGCCAGAATGGTCTCAATCTCCTGACCTCATGATCTGCCCGTTCCGGCCTCCAGAAGTGCTGGAATTACAGGTGTGAGCCACCGTGCCCAGCCCTGATGATTTTCTTCTAAAAATTTTATAGCTTTACATTTAAATCTTGACCCATTTTGAGTTAACTTTTGCATAAGGTATGAGACTTGAGGATTTAAAAAAAAATTCTTCTGTATTTTGTTTGTCTGTGGATGTCTAATTGCTTCAAAATCATTTATAGAAAAGGCTACTTTTCGGCCGGGCATCGTGGCTCATGCCTGTAATCCCAGCACTTTGGAATGCCGAGGCAGGCAGATCACCTGAGGTTGGGAGTTCGAAACCAGCCTGATCAACATGAAGCAGCACTGTCTCTACTAAAAATACAAAATTAGGCAGGCATGGTGGCACGTACCCACAATCCCAGCTACTCGGGAGGCTGAGGCAGGAGAATCGCTTGAACCCGGGAGGCGGAGGTTGAGGCAAGCCGAGATCGCGCCACTACACTCCCACCTGGGTAACAACAGAAAACTCCGTCTCAAAAAAAAAAGAAAAAGAAAAAGAAAAAAGAAAAGAAAGATGTCTTTTCTTCTACCACACAATCTTATTTTATTGTAGCTGTAAAATAAGTCTTGAAATCATGTAGACTAATTTCTCCCAATTTATCTTTCAAATTGTGGCAGTTCTAGCTCCTCTGCCTTAAAGTATAAAATTTAGAGTACTCTGGTGTATATTTACCAAAAAACTTGCTGGGATTTTTAATAAGAACTGTGCTGTACATGTATATATCAATTTGGGGAGAATTAACATATTTATTATGTACAACTTTTTTTTTTTTTTTTTTTTTTTTTTGAGACAGAGTCTTGCTCTGTCACCTAGGCTGGAGTGCAGTGGCGCGATCTCTGCTCACTGCAACCTCTGCCTCCTGGGTTCAAGTGATTCTCCTGTCTCAGCCTCCCCTATCTGGGATTACAGGTGCCTGCCACCATGCCAGGCTTATTTTTGTACTTTTAGTAGAAGTGGGTTTTTGCCATGTTGGTCAGGCTGGTCTTGAACTCCTGGCCTCAAGTGATCTGCCTGCCTCAGCCTCCCAAAGTGCTGGGATTACAGGCATGAGCCACCATGCTTAGCCTATGTTAAATTTTTTTGTTTATTTTCAAAATTTAGAGACAGGGTCCCATTCTGTTACCCAGGCTGGAATGCAATGATGCAGTCATAGCTCACTGCAGCTTTAACCTCTTGGGCTTAAGTAATCCTCCCACCTCAGGCTTCTAAGTAGCTAGTGCTACAGGTGCATAAGACAGGGTCTCACTGTTGCCTCAGCTGGTCTCCATCTCCTGACTTCAAGCAATCCCCCAACCTCAGTCTCCCAAGGTGCCAGGATTACAGGAGTGAGCCACCACACTCATCAGTTAAATCTTTCAATACATAAACACAGTATATCTCTTCATTTACACAGATCTGATTGATTTCTTCAGCACTGTGTGGTTTTTGGTGTAACAAAAATCCTATACATGCTTTGTTAGATTTAAGTACTTTTTTGAACAATCGTACATGGTATTGTCATTAATTTTAGTGTCCACATACTTGGTGCCAGAATATAGGAATACAATTGATTGACTTTTGTATGTTTACCTCATATCCTTCAAACTTGCTAAACTTACTTATTAGATCTAGAAGTTGTTTTGAAGATTCCTTGGAACTTTCTTCATAGAGAATCATGGCATCTGCAATACAGTTTTCTTTCTTTTCCTAATCTGTATGCTTTTTATTTCCTTTTTTCCCTTTTTGCCCTAGCTAGAACTTCCAGCACTATGTTGACTAAGAGTGTTGAGAACAGACATCCTTGTCAGGTTCCCAAACTTAGAGGGAAAACATTTGGCCATTTACCTTTAAGTATAATGTTAGCTACAGATTTTTGTAGATATTCAAGTTGAGGAAGTTCCTCTCTGTTCCAGCAAGACTGACAAAAGAGAAAAGACACAAATGACCAATATCGGGAATTTTTTCTGAGCGTTTTTTATCATAAATGGATGGTGAATTTTGTCAAATGCTTTTTTTCCCCATTGGTTGATATACTTATGTAATTTTTCTTTTTTAGCTTGTTAATATGATTGATTACATTAAGATTTTAAAATATCAAGCCAGCCTTGCTTCCCTGAAACAGATCGCATTGGCACGGTGTATAATTCTTTTTACATATTGCCCGAATTCTATTTGCTAATATTTTATCAACGATTTTTGTGACTATATTTATGAGAGGTATTGGTCTGTAGCTTCCCTTTCTTTCTTTTCTTCCCTCTCTCTCTCCCTCTCTCCCTCCTTCCCTCCCTCCCTCCTTCCTTTCCTGCCTTCCTTTTGTGTAGCTTCTCTTTCTGGTTTCAGTATCAGGGTAACATTCACTTCATAAAGTCTGCCAAACTCTTCCTCTTCAGTTTTCTGCAAGAGATGGTATAAAATTGGCATTAATTCCTCTCTAAAGGTTGGTAGAGTTCTCCAGTGAAACACATCTAGACTGCAGATTTGTGTTTTGGTAGTTTCAAAATTGTGAATTTAATTTGCTAAACAGTTATAGAGTCATTCTGATGATCCATTTCATTTTGGGTGAACTGTGATAGTGTGTGTTTTTTGAGGAATTGGTCCATCTCATCTAAGTTGTCAAATGTATGAGAGTAGAGTTTTTTGTAGCATTCGTGTATCATCATTTAGACACCTTCAGGGTCAGTAGTGATATCTCCTGTTTCATTCCTGATATTGGTCATTTGTGTCTTTTCTCTTTTCTGTGTCAGTCTTGCTGGAAGTATGCCAATTTTATTGATCTTCTCAAATAACCAGCTCTTTGTTTTAGATTTTTATCTATTGGTTTTCTGTTTTTAAATTTTATTGATTTCTGTTCTTATCTTTAGTGTTTCTTTCCTTCTGCTTGCCTTTGGGTTTATTTTGCCCTTTATTTTCCAGGTTCTTGAGGTAGGGTATTTGGTTTTTGATTTGAGACTGTTCCTCTTTTCTAATATAAGTATTTGTGGCTACATATTTTCCTTTCAGCACTGCCTAGCTCTGTTCCATAACATTTGATATGCAGTACTTTCATTTTTTTTTTCCAGTTCAATGTATTTTTGGATTTCCCTTGAGACTTCCTCTCTTCCCATGGATTATTTAGAAGTGTTTTTATATTTTTCTGTTATCTTTCTGCTATTTATTTCTCTTTGATTCCACTGTGGTTGGAGAACACACTGTATTATTCCAATTCTTTTAGATTCGTTGAGGTTGTTTTATGAACCAAGATGTTGTCTATATTGGTACTTGTTTTTTTTTAAGTCATATCAGAACGTATAATATTTTATATTTTCATCAATTATGTACTAAAAATAATGGTCATTATAACCTAATACAGAACAATCTCAACAACTAGAACATAATAGTTCTAACAAAATATTATGTTTTTGAACACATTTTTGTTGAAGAAAATTTTGGCAGGTGAAGTGAAATAGAAGTATAATTTTAAAATGAAAAGGAAACAATATAAGAATTCCAACTATACAGAAGAATTTGGGCTGGGTCTGGTGGCTCATGCCTGCAATCCCACCACTTTGGGAGGCTGAGGCAGACAGATGGCTTGAGCCCAGGAGTTCAAAACCAGGCTGGACAAATGGTGAAACCTCACCTCTACTAAAAATACAAAAATTAGCCAGGCATGGTGGTGCATACCTGTAGTCTCAGCTACTCAGGAGGCTGAGATGGGAGGATCGCCTAAGCCCAGAAAGGTTGAGGCTGCAGTGAGCCATCATCACGTCACTGCACTCCAGCCTGGGTGATAGAGCAGGACCCTGTCTCCAACAACAACAACAACAACAACAACAAACAGAAGAATATGTTTGGTTTACAATTTTTAAAACGTGAGATATTGCATAGCAAATATTTATGGCAACTATTTACCATTGGATATATGATGTAAACATGTGACCGAATAATTTTATTTTTATTTATTTATTTATTTATTTTTTTGAGACGGAGTCTTGCTTTGTCACCCAGGCTGGAGTGCAGTGGCACGATCTCGGCTCACTGCAAGCTCCGCCTCCCGGGTTCACGCCATTCTCCTGCCTCAGCCTCCGAGTAGCTGGGACTACAGGTGCCTGCCACCACGCCTGGCTAATTTTTTGCATTTTTAGTAGAGACGGGGTTTCACTGTGTTAGCCAGGATGGTCTCGATCTCCTGACCTCATGATTCGCCCGCCTCGGCCTCCCAAAGTGCTGGGATTACAGGCGTGAGCCACCGCGCCTGGCAAGACCGAATAATTTTATTTAAAATTTTTAATATTTATAATAATCTGAAAAGTGTTTCTATTTTAACTACATAATTAAACTTTTTACGTAAGCTTTTGGATGTTGACTTACCAAAAATAAATGACGGAATACATGATTTGTCACATTTTGCGGGGAGGGGGTCAAGTCAGCACCACTATGGGAAGCTCCCTGTTCTGGATACAAAGCCAAGATCAGAAAGGAGGTGAAGATTAAGGAGACTATGAAGTCATGATCAAGATGCTCTACCTCTTTGGGTATTTCTTCATTCATTCATTCACCCACTCAACCACCTGTACTTATTAAGTACCATTTATTATCATGTGTCACTTTCTTTGCTAAGGGCTAGAAATATATAGGTGACTAATTAAAAGTCCCAGCCCTCCAGGAGGAGAGCGTCTCTTGCCAAGAAACCATGAGCAACATCGCCATTCTGTGGAGTGCCTGGGTCTACTCCTGCCCTGCAGCCTTGATGGCCGTAATGGCTCAGTGGATGAGGATGTGCGAAGATGTCATTCTTTAGACCTAGACCAAGGTCGGTTTGGCCCCAGCCTGCACCTCACCTTCTATAGTTACTCTAATCCACAGCACATCGTCATCTGTGTGAGTTTGTTCACACAGTAAAAGGAGTAACAGGGCACAAGCTATACTGACTTAAGCAAATTATAGGCAACCAGCTTTGGCACAGATGTTCGGCTGGATCTGGTTTACCACAAAAGAAGTCTGGCTTCTCGGCTCGGAACTTCTTCACCTCAGGCCTGCCAGACTTCTCCCTGTGGCAGCCACTGGTTCTTGAGGAAGAAGGACATGCAGTGTGGTAGAGTGGGAAGGGCTTGGTGTGAACCAGGTAAACTAGGCTCTTGTCCTAGCTGCAGCCCTGTGTCACTTTTTATTTTATTTATTTTTTTGAGACAGAGTCTCACTCTGTCACCCAGGCTGGAGTGCAATGGCAGGATCATAGTTCACTACAGCCTTGACCACCTGGGCTCAAGCCATTCTACTGCCTCAGCCTCCTGAGCAGCTGGGATTATAGATGTCAGCCACCACGCCCAGTCCTACATCAGTTTAAATGAGACTTCCCTTTTCTCAGCCGCACTATCTTCATCTGCAAAAGAGAGGGGTGGGATAGATTATTTATAAGAGCACTTCCTGTTGAGGACTCCATGCTGCTGAGTCCCTTCTGGCTGAGTTCCACAGATAATTCCCAAGTCCCAAGCACTCTTTCTGTGCTTTGCTAGGGTTTCTCACTCTCAATCAAGTTCCTTGCATACAGCCTCTCTAACTAGTCTCTTCCTCAGTCCAGGTTCTGCCAACGTATTGCCTCCTCCAGCTCCCTTCTTCTGACAGTAGCTCCATTTCTCCAGGTTCTCTGCCCCACGATTTCTCAAGCTACCTCCCTCAGCCGGCAGGACCTGCACCAGGCTCTTCCTCGATTGCTTCATGCTTCCTGTCTCTGGGACACCCCTCTGGAGGGAGTCCGCCCGGCACTTTCTAATTTCTGGATGACTAGCTCATGAATGCGGATCACACCCACAGGATACCATTTAAAGGAAAAATTGCCTATACTTATAAATGGCTGACAGCTCTTCTACCACATCTTAGATGAGACTCTTCTCTCCTAAGCAAAGAAGGCTTTAGGCAAAGGTTGCAGCCCCATTAAAGCTGCAAAACTGTGGTTTTTAAATGTAACTCAGAGCAGCCTTCAAACCTGGCATCCGAGGGAATATGGTAGATAGTCCAGATAATCTCAGATACTGTGGAATTTAAATGTTCTATCTTTTGTCTCTACGAGCTGTCAAAATACCTGGAAACCAGTCTGAACCCATGAACCTTTCTCTGCACTAAAATTGAGACAACCGGGTAGTATGTGCCTCCTGAATGAGGCAACAGGGAGTACTCTGTGCCATCTATGTGGTGTTCTTGCTGCAAAGTGCACCTCATGAGGCCTTTAGATCTATACCTTTGCAGAAAATACAGGCGATAGAAGAACAAAGTAAATACCACCACGGGGAGGCAACCCGACCAAATCCAGAATGTGGCATGGTCTGCAGGACGATGGGCACACTTTCTTTAGCAATCAATGCCACAGAAAAGGGAAAAACCAGATACAGTTTCAAATTAAAAGGCTTAGGAGGAGACATAACCACATGCAGTATGTGAATTCGCTGGACCTTTATTTGAACAAGCCAAATACAAAATGACAGTTTTTAAGACACTAGGAGAAATTTTAATTGAACTGGGTATTAGGTGATAAGACATTATTATTTGTGTGAGGTATGTGGTTTTGTAGTTATATAAGAAGCCCCTCCTTCCTACCTCCCTTCTCCCCTCTTTTCAGAGCTACATATGGAAGTATTTAGGAGCAAAATGACACACAATGTCAGGAATTTTCTTTAAAGTACTGCATGAAGAAAAGAAAAAGGAGAAATGGAGAGATGCACATTGGTAACTGCCAGACCTGGGGGATGGGGGGTTCATTTCCTATTCCTATAACTTTTCTGAATGTTTGAAAACTTTCATTATAAAAAGCTTTTAAAAGAAGGTCTGGGAAATACCAGTGTTTTGGTGTCAAAATGATATGTGACTCTTTACAAAGCCCAGACTTATATCTCAGAACTTAGTGTTACGGTAAAGGGTATGAGCTGTGGAGTCAGACGGGACGGGGTTGCAATCCTTGCTTTGCTATTTACCAGCAAGATGGTCTTGGATGAAAGCTCTCTGAACCTCACTTCTTTCTGTGGTTGGTATGGGATTAAATGAAATAACACGTGTAAAATGCCCAGCAAAGTAGAGATGTGTCAAATCATTTAAATGGAGACTACTGTCATCATTAACCTTAAACCCCAAAGCATCAGAGAAATCCTTTGTCAGGCCATGTGTCCTAGGTTAGGTTCAGAAAATAGAAACTCAGAGAAGTAAGACTCAGGACAGGACAAGATGTGAAACAAACGGCCCACGTTCTCAGAGCTGTACAAGACTCCGAAGTCCCTAAGGACAAAGCTGGGGCTCTGTAGGGACAGCCTCATTAACCTCAACCGACCATGCCAGGTAGGGAGGGGACCCAGGCCTTAGGCGGAGAAGTCAGCCAGTCAAGGGCCTTGTGGGGATGGGAGGGTAGAGGACCCAGGAGGAGGAGTCAAGCTTCCTGCCTCCCAGCTCGGCCTGCATCCGCCAGGAGGCTTTGTTGCTAGGAAGAATCTAAATATATAGCGTGTGGTTGCAATGTTTCCTTCTGACAGCGCGCTGAGCATTTTCTCTCATGGAGCTCAGATTCCCCAAACTGGAAAGTGAAATCTTTGCAGACTCCCAAGGGACCCGAGAGCCCCGGATTCATTTTTCCCTAGAGAAAGCATGTTTGCTGGAAATGAGAGAAGGTAACTGGAGAGGCCTAGGGCAGAAAGGGACTTGCAGGGGTCATTTAGTCCATCCTCCGGCCTCCTGGCAGGAGTGAAACTAACTCTTTCCAGATGGCGACTGTCCCCCGTCTGCTGAAGATCTCCAGGAGAAACCCTTGAAGCCTGACTCAGCAGCTCATTCCAGAGGAGACTGCGCTCACGGACTTTAGGTCTAATTTCGGCCCAGCCACTGACCCACTGTGGGGACTGAACAAGATATTTGTCTTGGCCCGTTTTCCAATCTATAGAATGCGGAAGGTTGGTACCTGCCTTGCTGCCCTGAGGTTAAGGCGTAACACAAAACGGAAAAGAGCTTTGTACCCAAGAAGGGGCCGTGCATAAAAGGCCAGACAGCATTCTCCCATCAGCTCGTTGAGGTTTAAGATTTTAACCTTTTACTCATTGAAACAGCGGCCTATTCTCACTGCGCCTTCTTGCCCTATGGATTACAACGGGAAGTGGCAATATATCCCGAGAGAGAAAATCCTCACTGGTTTCACAAAGATACTGCGTTGGTGTCATTCACTCAGAACAAATCGAGGCTTCTGACAGCAATGAAGAAATGCACAGAGGTAGCAACATCATGTTAGAGAGTAACTCAGCAGCAACGCACTTAAGCCAGGTTTATCATTCGCATTACATCCGTCAGCAGAGCTAAGGAAGACAACTGAGTGAAGATCAGAAGCCCAGGCACTGAGGCCCAGAGAGGTTCAATCACTTGCCCCAGGCAGCACAGCAATTAAGGAGTGGAAGAGGACTAGGACCAGGGCGCCTTTTGTTTACTGGGTTCCTGCTCTGTGCTTAGCAGTTAGTGGAGATGGTTATGAAAAAGAACGACCGGGCGTCGTGGCTCACTCCTGTAATCCCAGCACTTTGGGAGGCTGAGGCGGATGGATCACCTGAGGTCAGGAGTTCGAGACCAGCCTGATCAACATGGAGAAACCCCGTCTTTACTAAAAATACAAAATTAGCCGGGTATGGAGGCATATGTCTGTAATCCCAGCTACTCGGGAGGCTGAGGTAGGAGAGAATCCCTTGAACCCGGGAGGTGGATGTTGCAGTGAGATGAGATTGCGCCATTACACTCCAGCCCGGGCAACAGGAGTGAAACTTCGTCTCAAAAAAAAAAAAAGAAAAGAAAAGAAAACAAGAAAAAGAACGGCCAGCCCTCAAGAAGCTAAGAGGCTAACGGTGAAGACAGACAGCCAACAGCTAGTCACACATGCAGAAACAACTACAGGAAGGGTTCCAAAGGAGAATGCCTGGGCACCATGACAGCACGTCAGAGGCAAGCATGGCCCAGCCAACCTCTTTATTTCTCAGTCCACAGGGGAAGCCAATTAGTGGAAAAGCAAAGTCAGTACCACCTTTCCGGTGGGTGCCCTGCACGTGGTCCTCAGCCCTAATCACACCTGGGCTCCTGTCATCTCTTCTATGGTTATTTGACTCTGATATTTTCCTTTAAGACATTATTTTTAAGAGCAGTTTTAGGTTCACAGCAAAATTAACCAGTATCTTTTTAACAGTATCTAAGTTGAACTGAAATTTACGTGACATAAAATTAGCCATTTTAAAGTGAACAATTCAGTGGCACTTAGTACGTTCACAATGTTGTACAATTCCACCTCTATCTAGTTCCAAACCCGGTTCATCACCCCGAAATAAAACCCATGAAGCCGTTACTTCCCATTCCTCCCCGTTCTCAGCTCTTGCCAAACACCAGTCTCCTTTCTGTTCCTATGGAATTGCATATTGTGGATTCTTCATACAAATGGAATTATGTAATATGTGACCTCGTGTGTCTAGCTTCTTTCACTTGGCATAACATTTTCAAAGATCATACATGTAGCATGGATCAATACTTCACTCCTTTTTTATGGCTGAATAGTAACTCTGACATTTTTATAAAGGTTAACAAATGGATGTTTTAGAAAGACCACTGAACTTAGGCCGGGCGCGGTGGCTCAAGCCTGTAATCCCAGCACTTTGGGAGGCCGAGACGGGCGGATCACGAGGTCAGGAGTTCGAGACCATCCTGGCTAACACGGTGAAACCCCGTCTCTACTAAAAAATACAAAAAACTAGCCGGGCAAGGTGGCGGGCGCCTGTAGTCCCGGCTACTCGGGAGGCTGAGGCAGGAGAATGGCGTAAAAACCCGGGAGGCAGAGCTTGCAGTGAGCTGAGATCCGGCCACTGCACTCCAGCCTGGGCGACACAGCGAGACTCCGTCTCAAAAAAAAAAAAAAAAAAAAAAAAAAGAAAGACCACTGAACTTAATACGGAGAAACCTGACTCTACCAAATGCAAGTTACTCTGAACCTCAGTTTTCTAGCCCATAAAGTAGGCAGTGATAATACTAATCCAATTCACCTCAAAGAAAGTTTAAGAGACAAAAGGAGATGTAATTATAAATAATAATACATTTTAAAAATATAACCATTTGAAACTACTAACGATAACTGTTAATAAATGTCTCAAGTATATCTCTTTTCTCTACAACTATGTTTTAAGTTCCTTGGAGGCAGTGACTATGTCATACTCGTTTCTACCTTCATGACACTTCGAATTATGTCTGTCACTTACTAGTTATTCAGTACATGCCCCTTGGATAGATAACTACTTGAAAAGGTGAATGAAGGAAGTGTTACCTGACCTGTGAGGAGAGTGCCTTCTTCCAGGTCACTCAGTCAGTATTCACTGAATGACTGGAGTGGTGGAAAAGAAGCAGTAGCATCTGGCCTGAAATTAGAGGACTCTGCCTTCCCTCTCCCCAGCTGTGCAGCACTAGGCCCAGCCTTGCAGTGCGGCCTGAAAGGGAAAACTATGAAAACCAGAAATTGCACGATTGCTTTTTTCAGACTTTCAGTCTGGAAACAATGTCCTAGGCAAAGATCGGTGGGAGTTCAGAGACTGCGCTTGGCGTGGAGTCTTCCCCAACTGTTCAGGCCCCAAAGAGAATCAAGAATGAACGAGGACCGGAGGGACAAGCTCAGATGCCTCGCTTGAAAAATAATCCAACATAACTTGATCCTCCCAAGGTGGGCTAGGAATAAAGGGGCATGTGGAGGAACAACACTTGTCATCTGAAAATTCATTGTCCCAAACTTTGAGTTATGAAATAAACCAGGGGGGAAATGTCATACCAACACAAAAATACTTGTTAATGAACTGACCTAACATTAGTACACCTTCAAATGTCCCTTTTTAACATCCCTTTCTGTATCCTTGCAAAATAAAATTGCAAATCTTGCAGAAGATACGGAATCTTACCAGGTTGATTAAAGAGATGTCAGGGGAACTCCTGAAATCACATGCAGAGCCGGGAACTGGAGTTAGCAAGGGAATGGACGCCAAAGGGGAAATTAACAAAGAGGGTGTCGGGCTTCAAACAGACATATTTCAGCATCAAAGAATTAAGGAAGAGCCCCTAGCATAATGGATAAAGTGACCCTCTCCATAACTGCACTTCGAAAGGCAAAAATTAATTGAAAGATGCCTTATGGTGCCGTCATAAAATTGCACAAGAAAATTTACACCCAAACACATCAATTGTTCATTAATCATTTTGCACAAAGCAGAAACTGTAACCCACATTTTATTTTCTCAAGCACATATTTTTGTAATTTATAATATAATTTTTCATGCTTTTCACAGTTTACCATAAAATTGCAGAACGTATTTTTGGTATTTTTAGTGGCCCTTTTCCTGTTCTTACCATGCGTTGTGATGAAGAGCTTTTGTATTTTATTTAGAGATGGGGACTGTTATAATTTGATGGCCGGGCGCGGTGGCTCAAGCCTGTAATCCCAGCACTTTGGGAGGCCGAGACGGGCGATCACGAGGTCAGGAGATCGAGACCATCCTGGCTAACATGGTGAAACCCCGTCTCTACTAAAAAAAAATACAAAAAACTAGCTGGGTGAGGTGGGAGGTGCCAGTAGTCCCAGCTACTTGGGAGGCTGAGGCAGGAGAATGGCATAAACCCGGGAGGCGGAGCTTGCAGTGAGCTGAGATCCGGCCACTGCACTCCAGCCCGGGCAACAGAGCAAGACTCTGTCTCAAAAAAAAAAAAAAAAAAAAAGTTTACTGCAACTTGTGCATGTGGCCCTATGTCAGGGCAGAGGCCTGACTTGTATTTCAGTTCCCGCCCCAGCTTACTGTGCGACTCTGGCAAAGTTGATTCACGTCTTTATATTTCCATTTGCAAGTGTGCAAAAATCAGGATAACAGTCCCTGTCTTCCTTTCACTCCACACGGGTCTTGCGAACAATATTGTGATCCTTATGAAGTAAACAGTGGTCTTCAGAGAGAGGATGCTGCCACTACCTGATCGATTCCTGATTCTCCATGCTACAGGAATGGAAAACTTCAGACAGTAGATGCTCTAAATACGATTTCTATTTAGTTTTGATATCATTATAATAAATGAACTCTACGATTCCTTTCTGGACTGAAATCCTGTATGTCTTCACAGCAGATTTGTCTTCCCGATTATGGTTTAATCAGAGGAACTTTATAATTCCATTTCCTAAGCACACTTCCACTGTTGGAGTGAGAAGTGCAGGGGATGTTGGGCTGGTTAGGAAGGCTCTGCATGGCGACGCTCGTGGGTTCAGGAAATTTAAGGAAGTATTACCATTACCCTATCATTTCCTTCACCTGTAACATGCCCTGAGCAGCTAGAGAAGCCGAGTTTTTCTTCCTGTTTTACAGCTATGGAAATTGAGACACTCACAGACTCTGAAACCTGTGAAATCATTCACTCACTCCAGCTTAAATCTGCTTGCTTCTCTGGATCTCCAATTCTCCCCATCTAATTCTACTGCCTCCTTTGCAAAATTGCAGGAAAAGAAGCCAAAACCAGCCGGAGTCCTGACCAGTGACCTACAGCATTTTGGCACTGCACTGGAGAGCCCGGGAGGCACCACTGGGGCAGGGGCGCACTGCGGGGCAGAGAAAGGAGGTCAACCCCGGCCTTGGGCAGCTCCTCCAGAGCTCTGCGCTGGACTCCACCCCAACACCGTGGTGCCAAGCCCTTTCCTCCTAATTGTTGTAGCCCTACGAGTATTCAGAGGAAAATGTCATCCAGCTGGTCTGGATTTCTCAGCGCATGAGGGATCCAGAGAGTGTTTTGTAAGCCCTCTTGGATGACTATTCTGGGTCTCTGCTAGGAGTCAGCGAAGGCCCTTTTTAATTAACTGAAGGAAGTCCCATTTCACCAGCTGTCCCAGCCTGGAGGTGGAAGGGATTGCCTAGAGGAGGTGAAAGAGGGACACAGGGAAGCTAGAGCTCTGTGACAGAGCCAGAACGGGGCTCACTACAGCTCCCTCTACTATTGGACATTCTTCTCGCTGCAAGATTCATAGACCAAGAGTCATTCCTATGTATGGCAGAAGGGCCTCCACAGAGTTGGGAAACTGAGCCAGAAGGAGACTCATGGAGACGTGGCAAGCTGGCGTTGTGCTCTAGAACAAGCACTGGCTGGCGGTCGACTGACTGCCCACGGGTTGTTTCCTACAAGCTTCCATCAGATAGACCCAGGTTCAAATTTTGGTTCTGAGTGACATTGGGAAGTTACTAAATGATCATGAAACAATTGTGCTCATCTGTTAAGCAGTGATAATGAATACCGCTTAGAAGCCTGGAAGGGTAGACTGAAAGCAGATACACAAAACACCCAGCACATTGCCAGCCATGTGGTAGCTTCCCGAGTTATGAAAATAAGTATCAAGAAGAAAACGTTTGGGCACGATGGAGGACACCCCAAGGGATAAGACACATTTGGTGTTTCCAAGGACCCTGCACTGGAGTTATTAAGGAAAAGGGGAGTGGGTGGTGGGAGGGTGGTGTGCTTGCGGTGAGATGGCTAACACCATGTATCAGGAGACTTAACCTACAGAATAAGGCAGCGCAAGCATGAGTGAAACAGACAAGGAGTATTCCAAATTTAAAGAGGACAGTTCATTACTCCTGACTGGGCAGATCAGGGAGGACTCCTCTGAAGAGGCAGAAATGGACTCTCTTGTCCTGCCTGCTGCAGAAACCTCAAGTTGGTTATAGAGCGTCCCTGCTGAGGGCAGGTAGTGCTGGACTCTTCCAGGAACCGGTTGTTCATCTTCTGACACTTGCACACCTCTCCGGGGTGAAAAGGAGCAGAATGGATGGTGGCTTTGCTCCACTCTGCTAGAATCCAGGGGCTCTGGGAAGCTGGTCAGGTGAGCTCACTCTAGCCAGGCTGAGAGGAGGCTGAGGAAACCAAATCTGCTGCCCATGGTGCTGCTGACGATGGGGCCAGAAGTGAAGAATTTTCACCGAGTCCTCAGGTATCTGGGTCAAACTTCAAAGCAAGCCTACCTCAATATTTGTCCTTTCCTGGAAATGCTTGCGAGCAAGGTTTGGGGCCCTTGTCCATTTGGAGGGGCAGTGGGGCCTGGGGATGCCAAATCAAGACGGTAACCAAGACAGTAGTCCCTGAGAGGAACACGTTGCAGAAAGCAAATCCCCATAGAAGGCAGTTCATTTTACCACGTGGTATCTTCAAATGCACGAGTGTGTGTGTGGCGGGGGGAGCGAGGTGAAAAGCAAGCAGTAATACAAGCATAACATTGGGAAGTTTGTTTTCCACACAGCCCCTTTATCTTGTGTCAAATATATCTCCTGGGAAAAGAAAACATTTCTCCGGGCAATCCCTCGGGAACATTTTTTTTCTTCCTTCATGTGATTTACATTGAGGCTGCTGGGGGAACCCTGGGGTCCCACCGGGGAGTGTGCAGTGGTTCAAGGCCCTGCAAGGGAGGTGGGGAGGGGAGAGAGGTAACCTCCCACCCGGCCCTCCCAGACGCTCTGAGCCCAGCCAGCCTCTGTCCTGTGTCTGCTGTGGAGTGGCCCCAGGAAGCCCACTGCCACACTGAGTGTGAACATGTGAGAAGGGCTTCCTCATGAGGTACACCCATTGTTTTGAAGGGCTCATCTCAGTAGAAAGGGCCTTGTAATGATTTTAAAGTGCTGGGTTCAAGTCCTGCCCCTGTTACTTAATCACTGTTAAAAACTACCACTGTAGTTTCCACAGCTATAAAATGGTATTGTTGAGAACAGTTCTGCCTGCCTCACATGGTTATTATGAGGATCAAATGAAATGGGAGAGATAAGTGTGTTTCTCACATTAGAAAACGGATATGGGGCCAGGCATGGTGGCTCACGCCTGTAATCCTAACACTTTGGGAGGCCGAGGTAGGAGACTTGCTTGAGCCCAGGAGCTCAACCAACCTGGGCAACGGTGCAAGACACTGTCTCTACAAAAATTTAAAAATTCGCTGGACGTGGTGGCTCATGCCTGTAGTCCCAGCTACTGGGGAGGCTGAGGAGGGAGGATCTCTTGAGCCTTAGAGGTCGAGGTTTCAGTGAGTTGTGACTGCACCACTGTACACCAGCCTGAGTGACAGAGTGAGACCCTGTCTATTAAAAAAGAAATGAGAGCAGCCTGGGCAACATAATGAAACCCTATCTCTATACAAAAGACAAAAAGATTAGCAGGGCATGGTGGCATGCCCCTGTAGTCCCAGCTATGTGGGGGGCTGAGGAGAGAGTATCCCTTGAGCCTGGGAGGTTGAAGTTGCAGTGAGCAGAGATAGTGCCACTGCATTCCAGCCTGAAAAATAAAGCAAGACCCTATCTCAAAATAAATAAATAAATAAATAAATAAATAAATAAATAAGAATGAAAACATACATAGATATACATTATTATTAGATAGATAGTGTCAAGGAAGGACTTTGGGGTTGGAGTCAGATGATCTAAAGTCCCAGCCATACCACAGGGTGACCATGGGCCAGTCATTTTAACTGAGTCTCATCTTTTTCACCTGAAAAATGGGGATGATACTGTTCATCCCACCTCACTCGGGTACAAAGAGGAATAAGCAGGGCCATGACTATGCTAATGATTGTATGGTAGACTGCTATACAATGTATATAAGCTAATTACTACCATAAATTATTTTTAGGGTTGAACCAGCTCAGAAGACAGATGGCAACTTGTGAAGAAATATTTCCTGCCCTTCAACTCAGCCACTTGGATCCCAGGACTTTCCCTGTTGCTTGCCATCTTGAGAACCTTCTTTCTTTGAATGAAATAATTTGATCATGGATATGAGCCCTTACTCCCAAATTTGTAAATATTGGAAATCCCTAATTATAGCAAAAAAGGTATAAGTTAATTTATAGTATTTTTATAGCAAAGTCTTAGTAGACCACCAAATATGCATTTTTCCCTTCTTGCTTTGAATGAAATAATTTGATCGTGGATAGAAGTCCTGACTCTCAAATTTGTAAATATTGGAAATCCCTAATTATAGCAAAAAAGGTAAAAATTAATTTCTAGTATTTTTGTAGCAAAGTCTTAATTGCCCACCGAATATCCATTTTTTCCTTCCTCCTTACTAACAGAATCCTATTTGGGTGTGGGAGTGGCCGTGGGCTCAAGCAGAACAAATACCATTTCCCAACCTCATCTGCAAATAGGGCAGGTGACATGGCCAACTTTGGATCAATGAGATGTGAGTAGAATTTCTCTGTTAGGCTTAAGGAAAGTTCCTACAGAGGCAGGACTAATTGAGCTGGCAGATACCTAGGGCTTCTACTCTTCTCAATGTTGGGAATGCAAACGTGGTGGCTGGAGTTCCAATAGCTGTTTTGTGACCAGGAGGGAATATATCAAGGCTAGTGAAGCAGAATGGCAAAGCTGCCTGGTTATATTAATGATGTTATTGAATTGCCAATTTGACCTTAGACTGTCTATCTCTAGGCTCCTTTATCTAAGAAAAAATAAACCTATTTATTCAAGTTGCTTTTTTTCCCAAGATATCTATTACAATGAAATGTAATTTCTAACTGGATGCAATCTTACTCTATACTATTATCTTTGTATGTTAGGTCCACATGAGTATTCTCTTAAGTGCATTTTACCAATAATGACTCTCTTATTCCTGCAAGATAGTTCCTAGAACACAAGAGTTACCAATAGGCAAGCTGAGGCCTAAGGAACAGTGTGAGCTGAAGAAAGTCACGAGAAAGCATGTGTTTTAATTTCTGGGTCAACTCTACCTCCTCAACCAAAGCGAACACCTTTATAAATCCTCCTAGGACTATTTTTTGAGTGGGGCAAGACTATGAGGCACTACAGTCACCACCTTGCAGTCCGAAACAGCAAATCAGAGCAACTAGGTTTCTAGATTAGATCTTTCCACTTTCTCAAGGAAGAAGATCACACTCAGAGAAAGGCCTAATAATCTGAAGGCCCTCAAATGTCTACCCTTTTCATTAAGCAGCAGAGAGAGGAAGAGTGGAAAGAGAGGCAGCAGAGAGGTGAGCGAGAAGCCAAGGAGCCCTGTGGGGTACTCAGCCAAACACACTTTCACACACCCTGATTAAAGCCACACCCCACATTACGCCAACAGTGCACACATACCTTTATCCTTCAAAGCTCTGTAAGACTGAGGCCACACTGAGCCCAGTGCCAGCACACCTGAGTAAAAATGCAAAATCTTAGACCTCTGGGTGTCCGGAGGAAATCAAATATTCTTTTGGAAACACCCAGAAGACTGGTGAATTTTTATTTCTTTTCTTTTTTTTTTTTTTGAGATGGAGTCTCGCTCTGTCGCCCAGGCTGGAGTGCAGTGGCCGGGTCTCGGCTCACTGCAAGCTCCGCCTCCTGGGTTCACGTCATTCTCCTGCCTCAGCCTCCTGAGTAGCTGGGACTACAGGCGCCCGCCACCTCACCCGGCTAGTTTTTTGCATTTTTTAGTAGAGACGGGGTTTCACTGGGTTAGCCAGGATGGTCTCGATCTCCTGACCTTGTGATCCGCCCGTCTCGGCCTCCCAAAGTGCTGGGATTACAGGCTTGAGCCACCACGCCCGGCCTTTTTATTTCTTAAAATAGGTATCTTTACAGATCTAGAGTTTGGCATTATATCCTTAGAGCCTCAGTCCACACGGAAATACTAGACTTGTAAAGCATCATTTATGTAATACGGCTCCTTGTGATTTTAATCTCTGAACAAACCCACTAAATGAATTCACAGAATTGAGTACCGTGGTGATATCAAAGAAATAAGGCCAGATAAAAAGAACAAAATAGCTCTTATAATTATCCGTTAATTTTTCAAACCACCAGTCTTATTCAAAATGCTCAGTGTTGAAGCAAGAGTATTTTTCTGACTGCCTAAATCCAAATGTCTTACAATATACATGGACATGCAGATGTTGCCCTGTCTTTCTTCTGTTAATCCCTGCTGTCCTGATCTTCTGATGCTGCAAAATTTAGCCCTAAATTAAATTATGCTTTATACTGATCTCTAGTTTATGTGTGTTACTTGTGCCCCCCTCCATTCAACTGTAAACTGCTTAAATGTAAGGGATCATAAGAAATATCAATTAAGTTACTTACAAGTGAAAAGTTTGACTTCTGCTACCAGCAAGATGGAGTGTACATACTTTTCTCTATTTCTACCACTAAGTGTAATGAAAAGACCTGGGCATTATATATAAAACCAAGATAAGAAGACTGAAAGGTGGAGAGAAGCAAACAGACCTCCTAGGGACCTCAGACCCAAGGAAAACCACAGTGATGAGTTCCCTGGGTTGGCATCATCATTATTATTATTTGCTTCATATATCCCAAACTTGGAGCAGAAGAACTTGACAACCTGGAAATGCCAGCAAACATAAGCAAAGCCCCAAGAAAAGCCTCTTCTCTAAAGCTAAAGAACCAGAATAGTAGCTTTTTAACATATAGAAAACTTTTAGATAACCACTGCTGTACTCTAGCCAAAACCACAGAAAAAACTCTAGGCCCATCTCCACCCATACTAGCAAAGGTTGAGCAGGAAACCTAAACTTGCATTCTTGCAAGGCTGTAACAAGGTGCTAGGAATGAAACAAGAGATACTACCACAGACCCTACAAACATCAAAAAGAACACTACAAACAACTCTATACATACCAATTTGAAAACTTAGATGAAATGAACTAATTTCTTGAAAAGCATAAACTACCAAACTCATCCAAATTAAACACAAAATTTGGATAGCCCTGTAACTATTATAAGAATTTGATTCATAAATTTAAAATTCCCAGAAAAGAATATTCTGGTTCACATGATTTCACTGGAGAGTTCTACAGAATATTGCAAAAGAATGAACACTAATTCTATACAATGTCTTCTAGAAGATAAAAGAGGCAGAAACACTTTCCAATCCATTTTATCAAGCTAGTATTATACCCTGATAGCAAAACAAAGACAGTATTTTAATTTAACTTAATTTAATTTTATGTTCTGGGATACGTGTGCAGGATGTGCAGGTTTGTTACATAGGTAAACACATGCCATGGTCATTTGCTGCACCTATCAACCCATCACCTAGGTATTAAGCCCCACATACATTAGCTATTTATCCTGATGCTCCCCCTCCCCATAACTACTCCCCCAACAGCCCCAGTATGTGTTGTTCCCCTCCCTGTGTCCATGTGTTCTCATGGTTCAGCTCCCACTTATAAGTGAGAACATGTGGTATTTGATTCTCTGTTCCTGTGTTAGTTTGCTGAGGATAATGGCTTCCAGCTCCATGCATGTCCCTGCAAAGAACATGATTTCATTCCTTTTTACGGGCTGCACAGTACTTCATGGTGTATGTGTACCACATTTTCTTTATCCAGTCTATCACTGAGGGGCATTTGGGTTGACTCTATGCCTTTGCTATTGTGAATAGTGCTGCAATGAACATATGCGTGCATGTATCTTTATAACAGAATGATTTATATTCATTTGGGTATATACCCAATAATGGGATTACTGGGTCAAATGGTATTTCTGGTTCTAGCTTGTTGAGGAACCACCACACTATCTTCCACAATGGTTGAACTGATTTATATTCCCACCAACACTGTAGAAGTTTCCTATTTCTCCACAGCCTCACCAGTGTCTGCTGTTTTGTGACTTTTTAATAATCACCACTCTGACTGGCATGAGATGGTGTCTCATTGTGGTTTTGATTTGCATATCTCTGATGATCTGTAATGTTGACCTTTTTTTTAATGTTTTTTGGCAACATAAATGTCTTCTTCTGAGAAGTGTCTCTTCATGTCCTTTGCCCACTTTTCATTGGAGTCATTTTTTTTTTTTCCTGTAAATTTTGTTTAAGTTCCTGTGGATTCTGGATATTAGATCTTTGTCAGACAGATAGATTGAAACAATTTTCTCCCATTCTGTAGGTTGTCTGTTCACCCTGATGATAGTTTCTTTCACTGTGCAGAAGCTCCTCCGTTTGATTAGATCCCATTTGTCAATTTTTGGCTTTGTTGCAACTGTTTTTGACATTTTTGTCATGAAATCTTTGACCATGCCTATATCTTGAATGGTACTGCCTAGACTTTCTTCTAGGGTTTTTATAGTTTTGGGTTTTACATGTAAGTGTTCAGTCCATCTTGAGTTATTTTTTGTATAAGGTGTAAGGAAGGGGTGCAGTTTCAATTTTCTGCATATGGCTAGCCAGTTCCCACAGCACTATTTATTAAATAGGGAATCCTTTCCCCATTGCGTGTTTTTGTCAGGTTTGTTAAAGATCAGATGGTTGTAGATGTCTGGTCTTATTTCTGAGATCTCTATTTTGTTCCATTGATCTATGTGTCTGTTTTTGTACCAATACCATGCTATTTTGGTTACCGTAGCCCTATAGTATAGCTTAAAGTTGGATAGCATGATGCCTCTAGCTTTGTTCTTTTTGATTAGAATTGTCTTGGCTATGCAGGCCCTTTTTTGGTTCCATATGAATTTTTAAGAGTTTGTTTGTTTTGTTGTTGTTGTTGTTTGTTTTGTTTTTGAGACAGAGTCTTGCTCTGTTGCCCAGGCTGGAGAGCAGTGTCATGATCTAGGCCACTGCAACCTCCACCTCCCAGGTTCAAGTGATTTTCCTGCTTTAGCCTCCTGAGTAGCTGAGATTACAGGCACCCACCACCATGCCTGGCTGATTTTTTTTTTCTTTTCTTTTTGTATTTTTAGTAGAGACAGCGTTTCACCACATTGGCCAGGCTGGTCTCAAACTCCTGACCTCAAGTGATCCGCCCACCTCAGCCTCCCAAAGTGCCGGAATTACAGGCATCTGCTACTGCACGTGGCCTAAGTATTTTTTTCTAACTCTGTGAATAATGTCAATGGTAGTTTAATGGGAATAGCACTGAATCTATAAATTACTTTGGGCAATACGGCCATTTTCACAATATTGATTCTTCCTATCCATGAGCATGGAATGTTTTTCCATTTGTTTGTGTCCTCTCTTATTTCCTTGAGCAGTGGTTTATAGTTCTCCTTGGAGAGGTCCTTCACTTCCCTTGTTAGCTGTATTCCTAAGTATGTTATTCTCTTTGTAGCAACTGTGAATGGGAGTTCATTCATAATTTGGCTCTCTGCTTGTCTATTGTTGGTGTACAGGAATGCTTATGATTTTTGTACATTGGTTTTGTATCCTGAGACTTTGTTTTGTATCCTGAAGTTGCATATCAGCTTAAGAAGTTTTGGGTTGGGATGATGGGGTTTTCTAGATAGAAGATCATGTCATCTACAAACAGAGATAGTTTGACTTCCTCTCTTCCTATTTGAATACCCTTTCTTTCTTTCTCTTGCCTGACTGCCCTGGCCAGAACTTCCAATTCTATGTTGAATAGGAGGGGCAAAAACAGTATTTTAAAAAACCATTAAAAACTAGGCAAATATCCTTAATGGTTTTTTTAGATACACAATTTGAACAAAATATTAGCAAAAATAATTCAGCAATATTTAAAAAATTATATACCATTACCAACTGGGGTATATTCTAGAGATGCAATGACTCAATACTTAAAAATCCGTCAATCCACAATATTAACAAGTAAATGAAGAATAATCACATGATCAAATCAATCACCATAGAAAAAGCATTTGACAAAACTCAATAGCCATTTATGTTAAAAATTCAGAAAAAAATAAGAAAAGGAAACTTCCTCAATTTGATAAAGAGCATCTACAAATAGCCTACAGCTAACACTATACTTAATGGTGAAAAACTGAATGTTTCTTCCTTAAGATCAAAAACAAGGCAAAGATGTCCACTCTCACTACCCTTTTTCAATATAGTGCTAGAAGTTCTAGCCAGTGCAATGAGGCAAGAAAAGGAAATAAAAGACCTGTTGGAAGGAAAGATATAAAACTGTCCTGATGACACAATTGTCTGTCTATAGCTAAAACCACAAGTAATCTACAAAAAATTCTAAACTAATAGTAGAGTTTACGAGATAAGCATATTAAATCAATATTTCTAAATAATAGCAACAAACATGTGGACATCAGAAATTTAAAATGCAGAATGGTAAAAATACTATTTACATTTGCTTTAAAAAACCCAAATACTTAGGTATAAGTCTAACAAAATATATAGAAGACTTCTATGCCAAAAACTACAAAATGTTTATGAAAGAAATCAAGGAAGACCTAAGTAAATGGAGAGGCATACCATGTTCATGAACTAGAGGATTCAGTACAGGAAAGATATTCTTCCCAAATTGATATACAGGTTTAACAAATTTCCTACAAATATCCCAGCAGAAGTTTTGGTGGATATACACAAGATTATTCTAAAATGTATATGAAAGGCAAAGGAACTAGAATAGCTAAAACAATTTTGAAAAAGAAGAATGAAGTGGAAGGAATCAGTTTATCCGATTTCAAGACTTTTATAGCTAAGGTAATTAAGACTCTATGTTGTTGGCAAAAAGAGAGACAAAGAGATCAATAAAGCAGAATGAAGAACCAAGAAATAAACCAAAATAAGATTTTCCAACTGCTTTTTTACAAAGGTGCAAAAGCAATGCAATGGAGGAAAGACAGCATTTTCAAAGGCACTGGAGTAAGTGGGTATTTACAGACACAAAAACGAACCTTGACTTATGTCTTACACCTTATACAAAAATTAACTCAAAATCAAGCACAAACTTTTAGATACATGCCTAGGAGGAAATCTTCATAATCTAGGGGGCTAGCAAAAATGTTCTTAGACTTGACACCAAAAGTATGATCCACAAAAGGAAAAACTGATAAATTAGATTTTATAAAAATGACACATTTTTGATCCATGAAATACCCTATTAACAGGATGAAAAGACAAGTTACAGACTGGGAGGAAATATTTGCATACCATGGACCTGAAAATCATCTAATATCTGGAATACGTGTAAAAACTCTTTAAACTCAACAGTAAAAACAAATAATCCAAGCAGAAAATGTGCAAAAAATATGAAGAGCTATTTCATTGAAGCGTATGTACAAATGGCAAATAAGCACATGAATAGATGTTCAACATCATTAGCCAACAGGGAAATACAAATTGAGACCATGATGAAATACCATTATATACCTATCAGAGTGACTAAAATAAACAATAGTACAGAAGAATTCCAAATAATTTGTATAGCTACTTCCCTCTCAATGAGATGGAGCTTAACACCCAACCCCCATGAGTGTGGGCTGTGCCAGGGACTTGCTTCCAAAGAGTAGAGTATGAAAGAGAGGGCAGGCCAAAGGTGACTGGATACTGGAGAGACTTGGCAAACATCCTTACCCAGGCGATGAGGTCAACACCATCAGTCATGTCAACTGCACGTATGTATCCTTAATACAATGTGGCGGGCACGGCACGTCCTCTTTATAGTAAACCTTCCAAAAATCATTACCTGAGTCTAGTCATGAGAAAAACACCCAAAAACCCCAACTGAGGGATAGTCTATAAAATATCTGGCCAACACTCCTCAAAAACGGTTGAGGTCTTTAAAAATAAGGAAAGTTTGAGAAACAGTCACTCATAGACCAGAAAAGGCTAAGAAAACATGACAAGTAAAAGTAATGTGGCATCCTCAAACAGAAAAAGGACACTGGGGCAAAATGGTTAAATTAGAATCAGCTGTGGAGTTCAGTTAGTAGTAACGAGCCAGTACTGGTCCCATCATTATGACGAATGAACCATACAAATCTAAGATGTCAACAATAGGGGGAAGGGGGGAAGGCATCTTAGTCTGGACCATTATAACAAAATACCATGGACTGGGTGGCTTAAACAACAGATATTTATTTCTCAAAGCTGGGAAGTCTGAGATCAGAGTGCCAGCATGGTTGTGTTCCTGGTGAGGGCTCTCTTCCCACCTTGCAGACAGATGCCTCATTGCTAAGATCTCACATGGTGGAGAGGAAAACGGAGAGAGGCAGAGAGAGAGAGATCATTCTTCTGGTCTTATCTGAGGACTAATCCCATCATGAGGAGCCCACCTTCATGATTTCATCTAAACCTAATTACCACCCAAAGACCCCATTGCTAAATACCATCACACTGAGGGCTAGAGCTTCAACATATGAATTTGGAGAGGGGGACATAATTCAATCTATAGCAAAAGGTATACGGAGCTCTCAGTATTATCTTTGCAACTTTTCTGTATATCTAAAACTATTTTAAATTTAAAGTCTGATTAAAAATAATTTATAAACAAAACAGGCCAGGTGCAGTGACTCACACCTGTAATCCCAGCACTCTGGGAGGCCAAGGCAGGTGGATCACGAGGTTAGGAGATCGAGACCATCCTGGCTAATACAGTGAAACCCCGTCTCTACTAAAAATACAAAAAAAAAAAAAAAATTAGCCAGGCATGGTGGCGGTAGCCTATAGTCCCCAGCAGTTCAGGAGGCTGAGGCAGGAGAATGGTGTGAACTCAGGAGGTGGAACTTGCAGTGAGCTGAGATCATGCCACTGCACTCCAGCTTGGGTGACAAAGCGAGACTCTGTCTCAAAAAAAATAAGAATAATAAAATAAAAATTAAAAAATAAAAAATTTATAAACAAAATAACATCAAATGCTGGTGGTGAAGATGCAGGGAAATTGGATCACTCATACATTTTTGGTGGAAATGTAAAATGGTATAACCACTCTAGAAAACAGTTTGACAGTTAAAACAAAACAAAACATGCAACTATGATATGACCCAGCAATTGCATTCCTGGGTATTTATCTCAGAGAATTGAAAACTTAGGTTCATGTGAAAATCTGTAGACTAATGTTTTTATAGTATTTTTATTTATATTAGTCCAAAGCTAGAAATAACTAGTTTTTGTTTGGTTTGGTAGGTCCTGTCTTGGTCTGGTTTTGCTCTCAGAGTAAGACTGATGTCCTTTAACAAGTGAATGGTTAAACAGACTGTGGTAATTTCCATACCATGGACTCCTACTCAGTGGCAATACAAAGAAATCGACTATTGTCTCTAAAATGACCTAGATCAACTTCCAGAGAATTATGTTGAGTGAAAAAAGCCAATCCCAAAGTGTTACATATTGCATAATTCCATGTACATAACATTTTGAAGTGACAAAATTATAGAAGCAGAGATCAGTGGTTGCCAGAGAAGAGATCAGGGGTTAAAAATGGAGAGTTGGAGAAGGGAAGTGGATGTGGCTATAAAAAGACAACACAGTTGGGCATGGTGGCTCATGCCTATAATCCCAGCAATTTGGGAGGCCAAGCGGGGAGGATCGCTTGAGCCCAGGACTTCAAGATCAGCCTGGGCAACATAACAAGACCCCATTTCTACAAGAAATTAAAAATTAGGGTCAGGTGCAGTGGCTCACATCCATAATCCCAGCACTTTGGGAGGCTGAGGCAGGTGGATCACCTGAGCTCAGGATCTTAAGACCAGCCCAGGCAACACGGTGAAACCCTATCTCTACTAAAAATACAAAAAATTAGCTGGGCATGGTGGTGTGCTCCTGTAATCTCAGCTACTCAGGAGGCTGAGGCAGGAGAATCGCTTGAACCTGAGAGGTGGAGTTTGCATGAGCTGAGATGACACCACTTAACTCCATCCTGGGCAACAAAGTGAAACTCTTTAAAAACAAAAAATAGCTGGGCACGGTGGCACACACTTAACAGTCCCAGCTACTTGGGAAGCTGAGGTGGGAGGATCACTTGAGTCTAGAAGGTGAAGGCTGTAGTGAGCTATGATTGCGCTACTACACTTCAGCCCGGGCAACAGAGTGAGACCCTGTCTCAGAAAAATAAAAGGGCAACACAAAGGACCCTTATGGTCATAGAAATGTTATGTTTGTTTTTAAAAATTGTTTATTTGTATCCATATAAATTTATGGGGTACAGTGTTATTTTGTTTCATCGATAGACTCCAAAGAGGAGATGTTTTGTATCTTTACTGTATCAATGTCAATATCCTGGTTGTAATATTCTACTGTGGTACTACTGTATTATAATGTTGAAAGATGTTACCACTTGGAGATACTAGGTAAGGGGTACTTAGGATTTCTCTGTATTATTTTTTACAGTGGTATGTGAATCTACAACATTCTCAAAATAAAAAGTTTAACTTCAAAAAAAGTCAAAAGTCCCAAACTGAGACACTTTCAAAATTAGTCCACAGATTACACAGAAGGTCTCTTAGCAGTCGAAAGAAACCACTGAGATCTGAATACCTGCAGTGGCTCAAACCCTCTCAACTCCCACAGCCCTTGCTCCACCAAATGCAAACAAAAACATTACATTAGAAACATTAGAAACCAAGAAATATTCAGGGGAGTAAAAACGGACAGACAACAAAAAGAACGAAAGAGACAGGGTGTGAAAAAAACGATACGGTATTTACCCTGAGAAACACGAAGTCGTCTCTGAAGCAGTCACTCTGGGAGAGTGGTCACTTACTCTGGGAGCTGCCATTGTTAAGAACAGCTTTGAAAGCTCTTCCAAACGAACCTTGGAGTCCACAACGTTTAAGAAGCTTGCCAACCTTCTGCCATCTGAAGTGAATTTTATTTTTCAGAAACCACTAAAAACGATGGGAGGCATTAAGGTACACTGTGATGAGCACAGCCTTTGGGGTCTGCGAGAACCAGGTTTAAGTGCAAGCTCGCTACTTAGTGACTGCACGACCCCAGGCATGTAACTTCATCTTTATCAATGTCAGTGCCATTATCTGTAGAGTAGAGCTAATTATGCCTATCTCTTAGGATTTGTGTAAGATTCAGTGTGATAATGGATATGAAGGCATCTAGTTTTGTGCCTGGCCCACAGTCAAGTTTTCCTAAACGCTTGCTTTTAAATATGGTTGAAGGACACAGGTTGATTTTCTTGTAAGACGCCTCAATGAAATCTGAAGACCATCCAAAGAAGAGTTCAAAAATGCACTGAGTTGCATCAGTTAACTACTTTGGAATACACTGATAGTCTCCTAAGCTGTGTAAAGAACAAGTCACATTTTGTTTAAGAAGTTCTGGCATGTTTTGGGGCCGGGCGCGGTGGCTCACACCTGTAATCCCAGCACTTTGGGAGGTCGAGGAGGGCAGATCACGAGGTCAGGGGATCGAGACCATCCTGGCTAAGACGGTGAAACCCCGTCTCTACTAAAAACACAAAAAGAAAATCAGCCGGGCGTGGTGGTGGCGCCTGTAGTCCAGCTACTCGGGAGGCTGAGGCAGGAGAATGGCATGAACCCGGGAGGCAGAGCTTGCAGTGAGCCGAGATCACACCCCTGCACTCCAGCCTGGGAGATAGAATCATTTGTTAAAGAGGTGGTCAGCATCTTCTGTCTCCTCAGGCCCAAAAGGAACTGTATTTATGTCGACACTCGTAATTTATTTAAGAAAATCTAAATTGTGGGTCCAATAGATTTTGCTTTTGACAGATACATTTCTGACATTTTTCATACAAAATGGCTGAAATATGTGCTTTTAAAAACTTTGCCTTAAAATATAGAACAATTAGAACATTAAAAAGAATAATAATTGCAATTGGCTGAAACCCATTCAATATATAAAAACTCATGAATTGAGAGAACACATTTACAATCCACATATCTGAAAAAGGACTTATATTTAGAAGATACAACTCAATGCTGAGAACACAAACAGCCTAATAAAAGATGAATGAAAAACTTATGGCTTCCGATCCAGCAGGTAAGAAGTCCAGGATTCATCACTTCATCCTAACAAGTAAAAAGCCAAACAAAATGAAAAGTCAGCAACTCTTCTTAGGCCAGTAGGAGAAGTAAGGCCACAGGACAAACTGTTGCGACCCAAAATAGAGAAAACAGACAGGTGAATTCACACAGCAGAACCTCACAAACAAAAACCTCTGCAGAAGCCAGTGCCGGGGCAGGAAAACCTGAAATGGAACTGACCAATTGCTGGAGGCCCTATGTGGCCAACTCTGAGAGTTGAAAATCCAGAGGGACTCAGTCATAGGAGGAGCCCCCTCCTTTCCTAAATTTTATCTCCAGGAGCTGGACTTGGTTCTCACAATGAACAATGGAGAAAAATACTGTCCTGCTTTTGGCAGGAGGAGGGAGAAGGAACCGTTCTGAAATACACCAGAGCACCTTAGCCTTCTTCACAAGGCCTGCCCTCAGGACAAGCTGTTTAACCCGGAGCCAAACACACTGGGGTTTTATCAGAGTCTAACTGACTGGGGGGAAGGGAAACACCCAACTTCAGTCCACTGTAGCCATCACGTCCCACCTAGGGGGAGAAAAGAACTAAGAAGCACTTGTGAAGAAGTTCACAGCCCAGACACACAGGCTCACTGAAAGACCGAGACCTAATCATGTGACTACAGAATGTTTCCCCTCCCTCCACATCTCACCATCACATACCAATGGCCTACTTACAGCAGTTCTTTTGCCTGACACATCATGTCTGGCTATCAAGAAAAATTACAGAGCATACTAAAAGGCAAATAACACCGTTTGAAGAGGAAGAACAAGCATCACAACCAGATTTAGATATGGCAGGGATATTGGACTTACCAGACCAGGAATTTAAAGCAGCTGTGATTAATATGCTAAGGCCTCTCATGGGTAAAAGTAGACAGCCTGCAAGAACAGATGGGCAATAGAAATAGAGATATGGAAATTCTAAGAAAGAACTAAAAAGAAATGCTAGAGATCAAAAACATCAGAACAGAAATGAAGAAGGCTTTTGATAGGCTTACTGGAGACTGGACATAGCTGAGGAAAGAATCTCTGAGCTTAAGAATATCTCAGTAGAAACCTGTAAAACTGAAAAGCAAACAGAAAAAAAGCCTGGGAAGAAAAAACCAGAACAGAATATACAAGAACTGTAAGACAGCTATAAAAGGTATAGCATACATGTAATGACATTCTAGAAGAAAGAATATTTGAAACAATAATGACTAACACATTTCTCAAATTAATATCAGTTACCAAAATACACCTCCAAGAAGCTCAGAAAACACCAACCAAGGTAAATGCCAGAAACAAACAAGCAAACAAAAAACAATCACACCTAAGCGTATCATATTCAAACTTAAGATAATCAAAGGTAAAGGAAAAATCTTGAAAAAAAAAAAAAAAAAGAGGGAAAAATGACTTACCTATAGAAGAGCAAAGATAAAAATTGCATCTGACTTCTCAGAAGCCCTGCAAGAAAGAAGGTAGAATAAAATATTTAAAGTGCCAAGAGAAAGAAACCCACCAATCTTAAATTCTGTACCCTGTGAAATTATCCTTCAAAAGGAGAAACGAAGACTCTCAAATAAAGATTGAGAGCACTTGTTGCCAGTAGACCTGCCTCACAAGAAATGCTAAAAGCAAAGGAAAATGACATAGGCCAGAAACTTGGATCTGCGTGAAGAAAGGAAGCACTCTTAAACAGGACTAAGTAAAGGTAGAATAAAAATTTTTATTTTTCTTATTCTTAATTGCTCTAACAAATAACGGTTCATCATAACACAACAATAGCATTCAATTATATAAAACATATGTATATATACTATGTATAAAAGAAATGAGCAACAGCAATAATACAAGAGGAGAGGGCAGAACTGGGAAAGTTTTATTATTATAAGGTACTCATATACCCATGGAGCAGTATAGTGTTATTTCAAAGTGGACTTGGATTACTCGTAAATGCATATTGCAAACTCTAGGGAAACCACTTAAAAAAAAAAAAAAGGAAAAAGGAAAAAAGTATGACTGATATACTAAGAAAGAAGAGAGAAGGAAATCACAAAATGCTCCATTAAAACCACAAAAGGCAGAAAACAAGTGGGAGAGAAAAATAAGAACAAAAACAGGAAAACAAATAGAAAACAGTGACAAATATGGTAGATTTTAATCCAACTAGATCAATAATCACTTTGAACATCAGTGGTCTAAATGTACCATGTAAAAGACAGAACTTTAGATATAGATACATATATAGATTAGAAGTTAATGGATGGAAAAAGATATATCATGCTAACAGTAATCAAAGGAAAGCAGAGGTAGCTATATTTCAGACACAGTGGACATCAGGGCAAGAAAAGTTAACAGGGTTAAAGAGGGACATTACATAATGATAAAGGGGTCAGTTCTTCAAGAAATTCTTAACATGTATGTACCTAACAAGAAAACATCAAAATGTGTCAGGTTTCTGTAGACTATAGACTATTTCATTCAACACTAGCAGAATACACATTCTTCTCAAGCTCACGTGGTATATTCATCAGAATAGATCACATTCGGGGCCACAAAACACCTTGACACATTTAAAAGAATAACAATCATACAATGTCTTCTTTCAGATTATAATAAACTAGAAATCAATGACAGAAAGATAAATGAAAAGTCCCAACTACTTGGAGATTAAAGAACACATATCCAAATACCACATGAGTTAAAGAGAAAATATCAAAAGAAATTTAAAAATATTTTTAACTGAATTAAAATGAAAACACAATTTATGAAAATTTGTAGAATGTAGCAAAAGCAGTGCTTAAAGGGAAATTTATAGCAGTGAATGCATCTTTTAAAAACTAAACATACAGTTTTCACTGCAGTAAACTAGAAAAAGAAATGCAAATTAAATCTGTAGTAAGCAGAAAAAAGAAATCAAAAAATTAGAGTAGAAATCAATAAAATATAAAAATGGAAATCAATCAAGATCAATGAAGCTAAAAACTGGTCCTTTGAAAAGATAAATAAAATGAATAAGCCTCCAGTCAGGCTAACTAAGAAAAAATAAAAGGGAAGACACAAATTACCAACATAAGAAATGAAAGGGGGCATCACTACAGACTCCATGGAAATTAACAAGATAATGAAGGAAGATTATGAACAATTTTACACTCACAAATTTGATAGCCTAGATTAATGGATTATGTCCTTGAAAGAAACAATCTGCTAAAACTCACCTGAGAAGAAATAAACCATTGGAATAGAGCTATATCTATTAAATAAATAAAACCAATGAGTAACCTTCCAAAACAGAAAGTATGAGGCCAGCCCAGATGGTTTCACTGGTGAATTATAGCAAATGTTTAGGGAAGAAATTATACACATTCTCTACAATCTCTTTCAGAGGACAGGAGAAGAGGAAATACTTTGTATTCTTTGAGACCAGCACTACTCTGATACCCAAACCAGACAAAGGCATTACAAGAGAAAACTACCGACCATTATCTCTCATGAACATAGATGCAAAGACCCTCAACAAAATATTAGTAAAGGGACAGGTGCAGAGGCTCACACCTGTTACATCAGCACTTTGGAAAGCCGAGGCAGGTGGATTGCTCAAGCTTGGGAGTTCAAGACTAGCCTGGGCAACATGGTAAAAACCTCTCTCTACAAAAAAATACAAAAATCAGCAAGGTGTAGTGGTGCATGCCTGTAGTCCCAGCTACTTGGGAGGCTAAAGAGGGAGGATCGCTTGAGTCCAGAAGGTTGAGGCTGCAGTGAGCTGAGACTGTGCCACGGCACTCCAGCCTGAGCGACAGAGTGAGACTCTGTCTCAAACACACACAGACATACACATACATGCACATACACAACCAAAATCTTAGTAAATTGAATCCAACAATGTATAAAAAGAATTCTGTATCATGGCCAAGTAGGATTTATTCCAGGTATGCAAGGCTGGAATTTGACATTTGAATATCAATTTATATAATCCATAATATCACCAGACTAAATAAGAAAAATTACATGATCTTATCAATAAACATAGAAAGAGCATTCGACAAAATCTGAAACTCATTCATGATTAAAAAGAATAAAACTCTTGGCAAACAAGGCATAGAAGGGAACGTGCCCAACTTGATAAAGAATGTCTATCAAACCCCTACAACTAACATTATACTTAATGGTGAGAAACTAGGAGCATTCCCACTCAGCTCAAAAACAAGGCAAGGATGTCCCCTCTCATCATCTTTTTCAACATTATACCAAAAGTCCTAGTTAATGTAATAAGAGAAGGAAAGGAAATAAAAGATTTACTGATTGTGAAGGAAGAAATAAAAATGTCTTTGTTTGCATCGGACATAATTATCTATGTAGAAATCTAAAATAATTGACAGAAGCCTCTTGGGACTAATAAATATTATAGTAAGGTTATAGAACACAAGGTTAATATAAAAAAGGCAGCCACTTTCCTATATATTAGTAACCAATAAGTGGAATTTAGAATTAGAAACAATACTATTTACACTGGCATCTAAAAAATTAAGTAGGTCGAAATCTAATAAAATGTATACAAGATCTATATGAAGACAACTGCAAAACTCGAATGAAACAAATCAAAGAACTAAATACATGGAAAATAGAAAGATATTCCATGTTTGTGGATAGGAAGATTTAACACTGTCAAGTTCTTCCCAATTTGATCTATTGATTCGATGCATCCCAGTCAAAATCTGAGCAAGCTATTTTGTGGATGGCAGAAAACTGATACTAAAATTTATATGGTGAGGCAAAAGATACAAAATAGCTAACAATATTAAAGGGGAAGAACAAAGTCAGAGGACTGACACTAGTCAACTTCAAGACTTCCTTCATATAAAGCTACAGTAATCAACACAGTGTGATATTGTCAAAGGAATAGACAAGTAGATGAATGGAACAGAATAGAGTCCCAAAGTAGGCCCACATCAATAGAACCAACTGATCTTTGACAAAGGGAAAAAGGCAATACAATAAAGAGTCTTTTCAACAAATGATGTGGAATCCACGCATTGAACATTTAAAAATATTAATCTGGACACCGAACTGACACCCTTCACAAAAATTAACTCAAAATGTATCACAGAACTAAATGCACAAGGCAGAACTATAAAACTTCTGGAAGATAACATAGGAGAAAACTTAGATGATCAGTTTGGCAATGACTGTTTAGATATGACACAGACGGCATGATCCATGAAAGAAAGAACTCATAAGCTGGACCTCATTAAAATTAAAAATTTCTGCTCTACAAAAGACACTGTCAAGAGAATGAAAAGACAAGCCACAGACTGGGAGAAAATATTTGCAAAAAAACCTATCTGATAAAAGATTGTTATCCAAAACATACAAAGACTCATTAACACCACGTTGTATACTTTAAATAAACACAATAAAAAATTAGAAAAATACAAAAAGTTTTAAAACTAAACCATAAGAAGGGAAAAATCTGATTAAAGTATTAAGGGGAACAGACCTTAACAGACATCTGTGAAATATATATATACAGATGGCAAATAAGCATATGAAAAGATGTCCAGTATCATATATTGTCAGGGAAATGCAATTAAAACAAAAAAGGAGATACCATTACACACATATTAGAATGACCAAAATCCAGAACACTGAAAAAAACAAACTCTGGTTATGATGTAGAGCAATGGAAATTCTCATTCACCACTGGTGGGAATGCAAAATGATACAGCCACTTTGTAAGACAGTTTGGCAGTTTCTTGTAAAACGAAACATACTCTTGAAGTATGATTAGCAACTGATTAGCAGCATCAATACTCTTCAGTATTTACCCAAAGAAATGGAAAATTTGCATCCACACAAACACCTGCACACAGATGCTTATAGCAGCTTTATTCAAAATTGCCAAGACTTGGAAGCAACCAAGATGTCTGTCAGAGAATGGATAAATAAACCGTGGTACATCCACACAATGAAATGTTATTCAGTGCTAAAAAGAAATGAACTATTAAGCGGTGAGAAGACATGGAGGAAACTTAAGTGCATATTACTAAACGAAAGAAGCTAATCTGAAAAGGCTACTTACTGTATAATTAATTCCAACTATATGATATTCTGGGAAAGGCAGAACTCTGGAGGTAGCAAAAGACCTGGAGGTCTCCAGGGGTCGTAGGGGAGAAAAGAATGAAAAGGCAGGTCACAGAGAATTTTTAGAAGATCTTAGGAAACTACTTGGTATAAAACTATAATAGTAGATTTAAGTCATACATTTGTCCAAACCCATAAAATGTACACCACCAAGACTGAACCCTACTATAACTATGGTCTTTGGGGGATAATGATGTGCCAATGTAGGTTTATCAGTTGTAAGAAATGTGTCACGTTGGTGGAGGATCTTGATAACGGAAGAGGCTGTGTGTGTGTGTGGGCAATGGGTTTATGGGATGTCTCCGTTTCTTCCTCTCAATTTTGCCGTGAACCTAAAATTCCTCTAGAAAATAAAATGCATTAAAAATGAGCAAAAGATTTGAACAGGCACTTCCAAAAGAAGATGGATGAATGGCCTGTAAGTCCATGAAAGGATGCTCAAAAGTTCATTAATTATCAGGAAGAACAAGTTAAAATCACAATGAGATATGATTTCACACCCTCTAGAACGACTAATTGATAAAATTTAGAAGAACGACAAGACCAAGTGTTGCAAAGGTATAGAACAAGTGGAACTCTCATACATTGCTGGTAGGAAGGCAAGGGTGCAACCACTTTGAAAAAGTTGGGTGATTTCTCACAAATATTCACCTACCACACGATTCCAAATTCTATTCCTAAGTATTTACCCAAGAGAAATGAAAGCATTTGTTCCCACAAAGGCTTGTATACAAATGTTCATAGCAGTTTTATTTTTCATAGCCAAAAACTAACACCACCCTAAATATCTATTAACAGATGAACACATAAACAAGTTGGTGTTTATTCATAAAATGGAATACTACTCAGTAATAAAAACTATTAATACAAGTAGCATGAAGGAATCTCAAAAACATTATGCCATGTGAAAGAAGTCAGAAACAAAGAGAATTTACCGTGTCAGTCTATTTATAAGAAAGTCTAGAACTACTAACCAATAGTGAAAAAAAGCAGATGTGTGGTTGCCTGGGGATGAAAATGGAGGGAATGACTGTGTGCAAAGGGGTACAAGAAAATCTTTGGGGTCATGGAAATGTTCTGTCTTGATTGTGGCAGTAGTTACATGATAGGTTATACATTTGTCAAAATGTGTGCAGTGTACTTTATGTAAATTATACCTCAATAAATTTGATTTAAAAATCCTGAGTCCATAACTATTCCTCCACATAGAGCAACAAACGCTCATTGGACACCTTTGGAAATTGCTAGGGCATCAATGCATTATTCTAAAAATGAATAAAGACACACTATCAAGCAATTATCCTACTTTTCCCAGGATATCCAATACAGTTATGCACCACATAACAACATGATGGTAGTCCCATAAGATTATAGATTATGCTCTTTTGTTTTGTTTTTGGTTTTGTTTTTGTTTTTTCAGACAGAGCCTCTCTCTGTCACCCAGGCTGGAGTGCAGTGTTACAATCTCGGCTCACTGCAACCTCTGCCTCCTAGCAATCCTTCTGCCTCAGCCTCCCAAGTTGCTGGGACTACAGGGGCGCACCACTACCATGTTGGCCAGGCTGTTCCCGAACTCCTCAAGTGATCCACCTGCCTCAAAATTATGCCATATTTTTACTATACCATTTCTATGTTTAGCTATGTTTAGATACTCAAATACTTACCCTTGTTTTATAACTGCCTACAGCATTCAGTATAGTAACAAGCTATAAGTTTTGTAGCCTAAGAGCAAAAGGCTGGCCCATATGCCTAGGCGTGTAGTATTTGTGCACTCTGTGATGTTCACAAGATTAAATCACTTAACGACAACATTTTTCAGAACATATCTCTGTCATTAAGTGAAACATGGCTGTAGTTGAAAGTTCTATTTTATAGAACGCTAATACATGCAAAAGGAATGGCATTTTGCAATGTCTAATGAACTCATGATGTTAATGGATGGTGAGACCATGAATTGAAAGGCTGATGGAAACATAGTAATGGATGGGTCAGGTTGACAGTCCCCTAACTCACTATGAATAAACTTCACATCACAAAAAACAGGACAACCAGGTATTATATGTCCCCTGATATGATGCACTATAGACTTGAAACTAATTTGGATCTTAGCTCTATAAATTTGCAGCAAATAAAAAGAAAAAATTTTTAAATAACTGCACAAGAAAATAAATAATCTGACAAATACAAAGTTAGAGAAATTTTATAAGACAACTGATCTAATCATTTTTATTTGCCAAGATATATACAGAAGTATTTGGTGGAAAAATTGTGTGATGTCTGCAATTTGTTTTAAAAATCTCTAGTAAAATAAATAAATAGGTAGACAAATAGATGAAACAATTTTAAAAATAACTGTTGAAACTAGTTGATGAGCATACTGTTCTCTTTCCTTTTATGTACATTTGCATGTTTCCATAAGAAAATACATTTAATAAAATATATTTAAGTACATTCAAAATTTAATATTTTTATTAACAAAAGTGTGGTTTACTGAGAAAACCTTCAATTTTCTGAGAAATCAACTTACAAACAAAATAGGTGTCCCTAGGTTGTTTCTTTTTCTAGTCTAATTTAATTTTATTCAGGGTAGTATGTGTGCACGACAGTCAAACAGTACTGCAAAGTTTATAATAAAATATCCTGCTATTTCTTGATTTTTCACTTTTAGACATTGCTTATTGATCCCTCATGCCACTGTCCATGAGTCTTTATCCTGAGCCAGGCAATTTCCTAAAAGAGGACTCTTCCTGTCTGGTTTAACCTCTTTGATCCTCTGCTAGAGTAGGGGAAAAGGCAGGAAAAAAGCTGTGTCCTGGTTGCCTGGGTGGGGAGAAAGGATTCTCCCATCGTCTGTTAACAATCCCTGATTTATAGTGCCACCTTTCAAGGCACTGGGTACCTCGCACTCCTGGGTCTTTGGGGACTGGTTTCACATTAGTCCCTCTACCGTGGGTATCTGTGAATTTCTCCGCTCTGCCAAGTCAGTTCCCATTCATTTATCAACTTTCCATGGGCCACAGTAATAATTTGTTCTTAACTTATTAAGTGCTTACAATGTGATGAATATTATTCTAGGGGGCTGGGATATATCAGTGAACAAAACAGGCAGTAGGCATAATACATAAGTACATAACGTGTGGTATTAGAGCAGGATAAGGTAATCAGAAGTGTGAGGGAGGGTGTGTTGGGGTGTGGTTTTAATGGGGTAGATGAGGTAGCTTCATTAAAAAGGACATTTGAGCAAAGGCCTGAGGGAAGTCAGGGAGTTGGCCATGTGGATATATGTAGGGATAGCCTCATCTAGTTGAAGTGTTTTGTCTGTATGGTCTCCTCTTTTTGTCCTTGTAGGGTATATTTTTTATTCTGTCCTATCATGTTAGTGGGGTCGCAGGGATGGGTATAAATGTTTGCACTCAATCCACCTCATGTAACTAGAATTACCTCCTGCCAGCCCCACCCTTCTCATGCTAACGGGTTTTCTGTCTTTCCCAAATTGCCTAACGCAAGATGAATACATAGGAAGTCAATAAATAATAGTTTATTGTTACATTAAATTAATAAATTATTAGTTTGAAATCGCTTTCAAAAAACTCTATTTTGCCACAAAATACTATCCAGCCTCCTAAGAGTTTCTTCCTTTTCTGCATCCTTTTGAAGTACCACCCCACAGGTACCGTAAGCAATGAAATGATTGTGCATCTCACAGCAGACGGTGTCCTCTGTAGTGGATGGGAAACTGCTCTTTGTACATGTTACCCACTCAGAGTAGGATCCTGTAAGAAATGATCCATATCTCATCGACAGCAATACAGTGTGCTCAGCGAAATTTGGGGGTGATGGGATGGTGCTGCATGGAACTGGGTAGCATTATAGTTACCTGACTCTGTGCATTTTTCAAAACCCTTAGAACTGAACTTTATGTAAACTGTAAAAAAATCAACCAAGATGTTTGGGGGAACCCAGAACGGAGTGCACGCTTTGACAAATGAATCTAACTGTATTGAAAAATGTATGACCTAACCTCACTGAGGGGGAATGTGGAAAAAAGAAGAGGATCTAAGTAACTCTGGGAAATAGTGTTTTGACTGGAAACTATAAGGCTAACGACAAAAAGAACTGTAGAAAGACACTGTGTTCTAGTTGGTAAATCTGTTTCTCACAGAGGTCCAGGTTAACAATTCTGAAACTACTTTACATGATACCAGGGCAGAACAAATAGGTAAATAGGTAAATAAATTGTGAATAATGGGAGTCAGGTTTCTCATTGTCAAAGAAAGAAGTGACAGTGAAGCTGGAGAGGACAGGAAGTACCCCCGGGGTCCTGGATTAGAGATCAGTAAGAACACATCTTTATTTTAATACGTAACAGATATGTAGATACAGAAATAAATAGGGATATGTCTGTATGGATGGTTTAGCATACAATACGTAGATTTCCTCGCTGTGTCCGCACAGAGGACCCAGAAGCAGAGAAAGCCCCTAGCCAGCACGTGGATCCCCAGTGGTACTGGGGAAACACCATTCTCCAACAAAAGAAAACCAACCAGGGCTCTGTGGAGAAACGGCTGATTCTAGGGCTGGGACAAGGAAAATGCAAGAGGAGCCCCAAGTATCTTTTAGCATCTAGAAGTAAGGAAATACTAAACACACGGAGAGAGAGAGCGAGAGAGAGAAGAAAAGACGGAGACGTGTCAGAGGATACTGAAGCCAATCTGGAAGAACTCCCAATGGCCAAAGCTGAAACAATCTGAGGAAATAAATAAACAATTTGATTATAATCCAAAAGGTAAATACACATGAGTCTATATCATCCATAAAAAGTTGAATTGTGTCCCCTCAAAATTCATGTCCACTGGAACCTCCAAATGGGACTGACTTACTTACTTAGAATGGGTAAATAGCATCTCTACCAATGTAATTAGTTAAGGATCTTGAGATGACATCATCCTGGATTTAGGGATGACCCTAAATCCAATGACTGGTGTTCTTATAATAAAAGGAAAGGACACAGAGACACAAACAGAGAAGAAGCCGGTGTGAACCTCAGGCAGAAACCAAGATGATATGTCTACAAGCCAAGGACCACCAAGGGTTGCCGCAACCATTAGAAGGCAGGAGAGAGGCACGGGATGGATTCTCCCTCAGAGCGTCCAGAAAGAATTCACCCGGGCAACACCTTGATTTCAGACTTCCTTGCTCCTAAATTGTGAAAGAGTAGCATTCTGTTTTTTTAAGCCATGCAGTTTGTGGCAATTTGTTACAACGACCCCAAGAAACTGATACGATGGTATACACAAATCATTGAACACATAAAGGGAGAAAAAGGGTCGAATCTCCCTTAGAGAATAATTTCAAATATCTGTAGATAATCCCTCCTCCAGAACATGGAGCTTGACTCCTCTCCCTTTGAGTATGGGCTGGACTTAGTAACTTATGTCCAAAGAATAGACTATGGAAAGAGGAAAATGGTAACTTCACAGCAGAGAAACAAGGTCCACATTACCAGTGCTTAAGTCATGTTGATAGCATGCGTCCTATAGGATCTATTATGAAGAGGACTTCACCTCTGTGGTATTCTCTCCTAAAACTCCTAACACCTAGTCTAATCACGAGAAAAACATCAGAAAAAAACCAAATTGACAGATATTCTACAAAACAACCGGTCACTACCTTTTAAAACTATTAAGGTTATGAAAAACTGAGAAACTAACACGGATCCCATGAGACCGAAGAGATATGATGACTAAATGAAACATGGTATCCAGGATTGGATCCTGGAACAGAAAAGGGACATTGGCGAGAAAACTGGTGACACTGAGTAACTATGGAGCTTAGTTAATGGTATTGTACCAATGTTAATTTCTAAGTTTTGGCAAACGTACCATCATTATGTAAGATGCTGACATTAGGGGAAGCTGGGTGAAAGATATACGGGAACTTTCTTTACTATCTTTGTAACATTTTGGTAAATCTAAAATTATTCCAAAATAAAAAGTTAAAAAAAAAAAAAAAACCAACTGTGTGTAACAGATCTAGAAGCCAGTCAGCATTTTCTCGACCTCTACTTTCCATCTCGTGGTTTTATTTCCTTTCTCTGAAATGGAAGAGAATCTTGACTCAACCTCTGCACCTTCCTCTCCTCCCCCTCAACCTCCTTCCCAAGCTAACATATACATTTTAAAATTAGGAAAGTAAGTGAGCAAATGAGTGAATGAATAAACAAACAGACAGACAGACAGACAGCTTACAGTAGAATGGGGGCATCCAGCAGTTTGGGGAACAATTAGGAAGTGTAAATATTTAGCTCCACAGCTTGTCCACCACAATGGTGACAGCCACACAAGGACAGTGTTTCAAAATGAAAGTTAAATATTTATTCTGGCTCCCTGGTCCCTCATCCACCAGGGATCCTTGCACAGCTGGCTTTCGAATGGAGCCAAAGTTTCTTCTCTTGGCCTTCTGATTTCCCACTCCACATGTGCTATAGGTAAACAATCCACTGGCTTCCACTCCATCTGATTGGCACTCAAGGAGGAAAAGCACGGTCTGAGGACAGGGAGCACATCTAATCCGCTCTTGTGTATCCTCAGGAGGTTGCTGTGCAGCTCAGATGCACTAGATAAGGTATGTGAGCGCCCTTTGTAAACCTGGAAACACTATGGCATTGTTGTTGTTACTTGCCCTGTGCCTTGGTTCTGGCTAGACTGTAATGCCCTCCATGCCACTAGCCCAGCACACTTCCAGGGGAACTTCAGACGCATCTGCTAACACTTGTCAAGTTACCTCAATTTGATTTCTCAGCCTTTGCAGTCCTTGGCTCTGTAGCTTGAACCACTTGATCCTTACGACTTTGGCCTCACTCCTATGTTCATTCACTTACTCATTCAAAAAAAAATTCATTCAACCACATGGCAGCTCTATGCTAGGTACAGAAACACAGACATAGCCATAATCCATAACCGAAGAGCACACATTACTCTTGGCTGCTTACTTGCTTTAGCTCTGTCCCTCTTTGGGGCATCCTAGCTTCACTTGTCCTCTCCAACTCCAGGCTTGTCTCCTTCTGCCTTGCTTGGCTCACACAGAATACTTGGCTCGTAGTCATATTTCTTAGCTTGACTCTGGCATCCCTGACCTGTTAGGCCTTCCGTAGTGTTGCTGCAGTGAAGAGAAGACCCAGCAGTTCCAGTATCCACCTGCCTTGTTCACTCCAGCCCTGGAGGTTCAGGTGTCTGGCAGTGCTGGCTATCCACCTGTCTAGACATTAAGTTTCAAGAGTTGCTTGTTGCTTTTCTCCATCACCTATTGGTGCATTGTGTCCACCTATTGGAACATTCTACTGTTTCGTCCTAGGCAACTTCACCAACTGCCTGCCTGGACCCCAGCAGATCTTTGTACATATCCTTGATCATTTGCTCTTCAGTTGAACTTCACAGCCCTAGTGCTGCCTTGCCCCCATCCCATCTTGCTGCAACTAAGATACGGGATTCCACTTCCAGAACATAGATCCTCCATGGCTGCTGACAGGGGCTAGCTTTTGCCATGGCTGGACAACATGTCCCATTGGCAGAGGAAGGCTCTGCCCCAACTGGGAGATGCAAAACTGTTTAGCACCTTTAGGATTTTCCCCCTTGCTAAGAACTATGAAAAAGAAACATATTCTTGCTCAAGTCAGAACCAGCTCCCTAGGTTTTACCACGCTATCAAAACCAGTTTTTAAAGCCAAAACGTCTCAATTTTGACTTTAACATCTGTATCTCCACTAAAATATTTCTCTTTTTTAAAGATGGGGGTACCCTAACTGGAACAGTTCTGCTACCTAGAGGTTGGCAAAAGGTTAGGGTATCTGCTGGCAGCATTGTTCAGGATGCAGCTTTTCCTCTGGGGTGTAACACCTTGGTTACAGGTAGGTAGATCTTGATCTCCTCAGCTCTCAGGGCCAGTCACTTCAGCACCATGGCAAAGAACAGTGAGTTCCATTTACCCTATGAATGTTTTCATTTTTCTTATGTATTCTATGATGTGAAAAAGGCTGACAAGCACTCTCGTAGGAACAGGTATCCTGACCATCTTCTTCATTGCCCTGGATAAGACAATGTCTTAGAATTCTGGGGTACATGCCAGAGGGAAGGAGAGGAGGTTGGGCTAGCCCAGCTGGAGAGAGGCCCAGGACCCACTTGAAGTTGAGACTGTCCTTCCCTGAAAGTTCCCAGAGGTGCTAAAATCAAGAGTGGGTAGAACTCCAGGGAGCTGGGGTAGGTGGTAGAGGTCAGGTTTCTAATCCTGAGTTTCTAGTCCATATATGGAGGCCAGAAAGTGAGAGCAGGGGGAAGCCGGTGAGAGGAAAGGGGGAGTCTGTGCATACTCCTGAAAGATGTTGCTGTCCCCATCTGACTTCCACCTAGCACCAGGAGACCTGATTGCAATCAAAGGGCCAGTGGAGGGTCAGAGAAATCTGCCACTGTCAGGCCCTCTACTACTTGTGTCTGGAATTGGAATTGTCCTTTTCTTGCCCCTCCATCTCTTCAAGTCCCACTCATCCTTTGAAATCCAGCTCAAGACTGACTTTCCTGTGTAATATGTCACCTCCTCTGCACTCCTACCACTACGTTGATCCCACCGTGCACTTTGGCATGTAATTGCTGATGGACTGCGTCAGAGAGCTTCATGTGTGCTGGCCTTCGCCTTGTCTCTCACCTGGAAACAAGGTGCCTTGCCTTAGGCCCTTTCATAACCCTCCCAGCATCTAGCATGCTGCTGGACTTAGCAAATCTTCATGAAATGAAGATAGTAATAAAATTATATTGACATTCTCAATGGCACAGATGGTTCACCAAACCTGGGTGTTGCCCATCTGGCTGCATGCAAATACGGTTTTTCTAACACGTGTCAACTGGTAGAGGTCAAACCTACTACCAGTAGGACATGCATGCCATGTAGCTTTCCAATAGAAACAGCAAATTATGTTAGACTGGTAGTTCTCAACCCTGGATTCCCACTGGGGTCATGTGAGGAGCTTTCAACAGTTCCATTCTGGGTTGATTGGCTCAGAATAAGGCCTGAACACCAGTGTGTTTTAAAAGCTTTCTGGACAATTCTTACAGAGAGCCAAGGTTAAAAACTTTTTTAAATATTCGTTTGGGTTATTTTTCATATGCTTTTCATATTCTAGAGTCCAATCCCAACTGTTCTATCCACTCCAACGACTAACCCGTGTTTTCTATCTTTTTGATATAATTTGATTTATTCATTGAGCATTTAGGCAGTGCGTCATGTACCAGGCAGAAACAAAGAGACACATGGGGCTTACCCTCAAGAAACCCACCGTCAGTTTTATGGAAATAAGTAAACTTTGCTATCTACACTCAGGAACTTGGTAGATTCCGATAAATTCTTGGATAATACCTTGCTATCTGGATTCTCACTGTTTGCTCCCTGAAATGTAGAAACCAAACGCATTAAAATAATGGGACTCCTCTCTACACAAATTACACAAAGTTACCTCCAATCTGTTGCTACAGCTCTAGAACCAAATAGAATGGGACCGCACATTATTATAAGTGCCATGTAAGTAAATGAATTGAGAATGAACAGGAAGATATGGTCACTCGATAGAGACGGGTCCTGGCCTCATGGTCTTACAGCCCCCAACAATCAGGCCAGGTGAAAAGGAAGCTAATGTTTCCAGGCTAATGTTTTCATCAGACACCAGTGCCATATCTCTTTTTCTGGAGATGTTTTCTCTTCTCATTTCTGAGATCTTCCATCTCCCATAATGCCTAAGACCATGAGAATCTACTTTGTCTGGTTCAGTGGAGGTCTGCAGATTGCCTGCAGGTAAAGAAATGCATGCAGGTGGTTCCTTCTGGTCAGAAAAACTTGGGGTATTGAAAAGGAAAAGTAGATAAAGAGCAGAGGGCAACTAAAGGATGGTGCTTAGCACTACACAAAAGACCAAAGGGAAGGCTCAAAGTGAAAAGCCAACAACGGGCCCTCTGGAATGCAGAAGCACTGTTCTCCTGGTGCCATGCTCCACACCCTCATCTACTGCCAAGCCCCCTTCCTGGTGGACCTGGATGATTTTTACAATGCTCATTTGCCCCACTACCTCCCCTACCTGCAGTCTTACCTTTGACTTATTATCTATCTTTAGATATATCTAAGGTTGCTGATAACCTGAGTTTGCTCATCACTCGCTCTCCTCTCTCCCTCAAGGGCTTACATGATGTAGGAAGAGGCTTCAAAAGTTATCTCTTTTGTGCCCTACCTTCATGCAATACCCAAACATGAGCAACGAAAAGACTAGTCCTTCTGCTGGGAGATCCCCTGGACAGAGACCCTCTAGTGTCCACCAGGCACGGATATCTCACCCTTTCTTCTCCTCTGATACTGCCTCCACATCCCTGTTCTTATAGTATGCCTGAATTTTCTGAGGCAAAGGATGGCTCTGTGCATACCTCGCCTTGTCTTCTCTCGTTTCTCACCTCCCTCACGCAACATATGTAAGAATGTTCTCTCTGAGTTAGATCCCTCAAATTATTTCCCAGGCCCTTCATCTGTCGGCCCACAAAGGAGGATCGATAAGAGTTCAAGAAAGCCGAAAGCCAAGAGCATTCCCCATGCTGGACTGAGGAAAGGTTGAAGCAGACCAGGCACAAACCCTTCAGCTCCTTGTCAGCAGCCTTTGATCTCTGTGGCAGCTAACATGAAAGTAGAATTTGGCCCTCCAACTGTACAGGACGAGACTTGACAAGAAAATAAGTTTCTCTGACAATTTCAAAAGGCCCGACACTTTCGTCACTTGGCACTTGGCCATGGACAGTGGTGCTGTGGACACATCCGCACCCCACCAGAGAAACCATTTTCCCAGGAAGGACTGACAGTTCAAGTGCAGGCAAGTCCGTGAGGAATGAAGGACAAGCTCTTCCCTGCCTTCACTGAGGACAGGTGTTGCAGGAAGCAGGAGGATTTTCATTGGATAGCTAAGGGAACTTCCTACCTGTCCGGGTTGAAAGGCACCAGGAGGGGTGTCCAGGGAATCTGGAGAAACTCTTCTCTGAAGTCTAAAGAATAAGCATGTCTCCTGCTGGTTTGGAAAAGTTTAAGCCAAAGATGCTATAGCGAACCGGTCTTTGTAGGATCTTTCCATATTTGCAAGGCTAAGTGTGACTCAGATGTGCTTTTTCCAGCTTACCTCACTTGTTCTTCAATAAACAAACCAAAATAAATTAGATTTGCCCTTTTACTACACTTTCAACTTATCACTTGGCTTCTGAGCTACTCAAAGTTTAGATGCTTCTGAACTCAGCTGGATCCTGCTTTCCATTTTCTCAGATGGCCTAGAAACTAGAAAACTAGGCCGGGCACCGTAGCTCACGCCTGTAATCCCAGCACTTTGGGAGACCGAGGCGGGCGGATCACGAGGTCAGGAGTTCAAGACCAGCCTGACCAACATGATGAAACCTGTCTCTACTAAAAATACAAAAATTAGCCAGGCACGTTGGTGCGCGCCTGTAATCCCAGCTACTTGGGAGGCTGAGGCAGGAGAATCGCTTGAACCTGGGAGACGGAGGTTGCAGTGAGCCGAGATCAGGCCTCTGCACTCCAGCCTGGGTGACAGAACAAGACCCTGTCTCAAAAAAAAAAAAAAAAGAAAAGAAAAAAGAAAAAAAAGAAAAGAAACCAGAAAACTAGTAAAGTTGGCAGGACTTCCCCATGGTACCCTCACATTCCCACATTCCTTCCTAGCATCTTTTATACCCCCCCGAACTTCGAGCATCCTAGAGCTGCAGTATCTCAGTATGAATCCATACTTAGGGTTCACAACTCACTAAATGGCTTGCTTCTAAAATGTCAAGGCGTATTTTAAAAGTGGGCCTCACAGGGAGACCATGTTTAATTCAAAAGACAGGGCTATTTATGGAATAATCTCAATGTCAGTGTTAGAAGGGGTCTCCGCCCTGGTCTGTTGAAAAACAGACTGTTAAAGAGAAATTAGAACCAGAATTATTCCCTTCAGAGGCATGTTATTTGGGAGGATTTTATTTTCCTGGAAGACATGTGCCCTGAACTTTGAGTAGGATCCAAAGCTGGTAAAAAGTTTCCCCTCTTGGGTAAGTTCCCAAGGAGAGTCATGACACAATGTACATGCTTGGTAGACACAAAGACTGGGCTGCCTGTGGGTGTGAACTGATGCTTCTGAACTCCCCTGAAAACCACATAAATCATCAGCATTTGCAGCAGCAGCAGCAGCAGCACTCTCCACTACCACCACCATCACTACAGCACTGGCCAAGGGAGGTCCTTCTTAATTAAAGCAACTATCTTTCCTTACCATCAATGCAATTAGAATTTAATGAACCCAGGCCATTTCTTTTAAGGCCTCAAAATTCTAGCTGATCTCAACACTCACGTGCTGGGTTGGAGGGGAGAGGCATCACCCATTCCGAAAGCATGAGAAATGGAGGGCAATAGAAATGAAAGAGATGGAGTTGTTCTACACTGAAGAGAATCCCCTGGAGATGACGGGGACTCAAGAATGACCAGAGGAAAGGGGACTGTTCCTTCTACAGACTCTGAAAGAATGTGGAAAAGGGTGGGAGGCACATTAATCAGTCAATGTACAAGCATTTATACAACACCACCTTGTGCGAGGCACCGTGTGAGATCTATGGAGGGCATGATAGGAAGACAGACAGATAAATAAGGCACAGTAGACACAAGTCCTGATTTCAGTCTACTTCAAACGACATTTCAGGTATGCCTGCTGAAATGATGACTAGAAGGCAAGAAGTTACTGTTTACGTGAAGAAAGTGGCAGGCGTTCTAACAAGCCATGCTGTTTTGGAAGACACAGAACCCAAGGAGGTGGAGAGGAAGTGGAAAGCCTTCCAAGAAAAAAAAAAGCGCACAGCACAGGCAGGAAATGAACCTGGCCTGTTCTGGCATCAGTGAGCAGTAAGTAGCAAACAAATGAGCCAGGGACTGTTTGATAAATCGAAGTCATTAAATGCTTACAACAACCTTACAAAGTAGGTTATTACTATCACCCCTATTTTACAGGTGGGAAAATTGAGGCACATAGAGATGAATTAACTTGATCAACATCACACAGATCGTGACAGCTGGGATTCAAATGCGGGTGGTCTCACTCCAGACCAGTCTGTCCAACAGAAATATAACGTGAGCTACAAATGCCAGCCACATGTGTAATTTTAAATATTCTAGTAGCCACATTAAAAATATAAAGTAAAAACAGGTAAAATTGATTTTTTATTTTATTTATTTATTTTTAAGACAGAGTCTCGCTCTGTCGCCCAGGCTGGAGTGCAGAGGCGCGATCTCGGCTCACTGCAAGCTCCGCCTCCCGGGTTCACGCCATTCTCCTGCCTCAGCCTCCCGAGTAGCTGGGACTACAGGCGCCCGCCACCACGCCCAGCTAATTTTTTTTTTTTTTTTTTTTTTTGTATTTTTAGTAGAGACTAAAATTCACTGTGTTAGCCAGGATGGTCTTGATCTGCCGACCTCATGATCCGCCCGCCTCGGCCTCTCAAAGTGCTGGGATTACAGGCGTGAGCCAACGCGTTTCATTTAACCCAATATTTCCAAAATACGTATTTCATTCTTTGAAATCTGGTGTGTTTTATACGCACAGCACATCCCAATTCAGACGAGCCACATTTCAAGTGCTCAATAGCCACAAGCAGCCAGTGGTTACCAAATTGGACGATGCAGCACCACACCATCGGCTGTGCCCTCAATCACTCAGCAAGGCAGTCTCCACAGTGGGTGGTCTGACTGCAGATGGTCACAGGGTGATGAGATTGGATAGTAAGCTGAGGGCAGGTGGAGGAGAGTTTCTAATGGTGGGTGAAGGAGTAAATGGTTTCTAGAGACCACTTTCGACCTAACATAACAAATGCAGCACCTTACACATAAGAGCCCAAGCCTGTACCCTTCTTGTGAGATCACTCATTGGCCCCCAAAAATTACTGTGATTTGAGGATTATGGGAGGTAATGTGAACAATAGAAGGAAGCCTTGGTGCCGCAGCCCAGCAGACAGGGCTGTGGGTCCACCTGCACCACACACCAGTTGTGTGATCTTGGGGAAGTTATTTAATGTCTTCAAGCCTCAGATTCTACATGTACAGCTCTAAAATGGGACTCACCATGCTGATGCCACAGCGATGTTGTAAGGATTAAAGCAGATTAAATAGACTTCAAGCTCTTAGTACAGTGCCTCACATGTTATAAATGCTGAAGAAATGCTAGCGGTTATTATTATCTGGAGCCCCAAGTTACACGGTTACAAAGTTCCAAGTGGCCCAGTAGACCAGGCTGTGGACTGTCACCTGAGTCCCTGCACAGTACATTTCAATTTGGCCTCTTTTTATGGTTCCGGGTGAGGCCAGGTCAGACTGGGGAGTGAATTTGTGTAAGACATGCAGAGACCTGGGGGTGGGGTGCTGGGAAGACCCAGAGGGCTGGCTCCGGGTCCTGTTGGCTCAAGGAAATCATCCAGGAGATGAACTGGAATGGACGCCTGAACATGGATTCTGACTCAGTGAAGGAAAGCTGTTTAAGATCCTCAAACCAGAGAGCTGAGAGGAGACTTGGAGATCACTTAGGGTAGGTCAACTCTCTTTGGTTAGCAAATTAAGGAACTAAAACCCAGTGAGGCGAAGTAATTGCCATGGCCAGGCACCTAGCTAGGAGCAGAGCCCATGCCTCAAGTCAGAAATCTCAATTTCTTGTCTAGTGGTCCACACTTAATGAATCATGTCTGTGACTGCCTTGTTCTCATATCAGCCCTGGCTGCGGGTCAGAATTACATGGAAAGCTTTGAAAATCCACAGATGCTGGGTTCCTCCACAAGAGATTCATAGGGACATACTGCTTTCCACTGACCATTCCAAGAACCACCTTCCCATCGCAAAACTCTCTAGTCCCTCTTCAAAATCTGGCTTTCACATATCTCTTCTGTGAGGTTTTCTGAGATAACCACGACAACAGTAATAGCAGAATTAATAATAGTAATAACTAATACCGTGAGGACTCAGGATATGCCAGCCACTGGGCTAAGCATCTTGCATGGATCATCTGATCTAATGCTCACAAGGGTTATTCCGTTTTTTAAAGCCTCATACAGAAGAGGAAACCAAGACTCAAGCAATGGAAAGGGGTTTTTTGTCCAAGATCAAACTGTTGCAAGTGGGAGAGCTAGGACCTGACCTGTCACTGGTCTGACTCCAGAGCTCATGCTCTTAACTCTGACTCTAGGTAATAACCATGGTAATGTTAACTTACTTGCGTATCGTATCAGCCTTATTCTTGCATATCTAACCATCCTTTGTTTTCAATTACACTGTAGGCGCACCAAATGCAGGGACACTTTCTTCTTCCTGGGGGCCTCTGCTCTTTGTCTAAGCCAGTGTGAGCTCAGTGGGTTTCTGGGCTAAGAGTAGGTCAGCAAAGGGTAATCAAGGAACACAGGCTCCTGTATCCTGGGGGAGGGCAGGCCTCTGGAAACCTTGTTCTCTATTCTAGTAGGCATTTTTGAAATATAGAAAATTCACAAAAATAGAAAGTTCATGTAACCATAGAGTTGGAATGGACAATAGATGCCTAACTCTACTCCTATTTCATAACAGGGAAACTGAACTGAAGTCTCTGAAAAAAAAGTGACCTGTGAAGGATCACAGAGTTGATGCAGGGACAAAACTGGAGTCTGGGAAGTAAACACATTGCCATGTAGTATCTTCTGTGTCCTAGTTTTTATACTCATTATCTTTAGTTTACATAATGAGGTAGACATTTAACCCATATTTTATTGATGAGGAAACTGAGGCACTGATAGGTAAATTAACTTATCCTGGTTCACACAGCTGGGAAGCGACAGAGCCAGTGTGTGAACCCGTACATATCTCAACACCACATCTTCTGCCTCCTGGGTCATTATGTAATATTTCTAGAATTTTCTGAGAATGAATTATGTGGTCGGTATTTTATGTGCATTTTAACAATCATCACAGCAATTCTCTGTGGCAAATAACATAGCCCCATTTTGAAAATGAAGGAATTACGACAGGCACGGTGGCTCACACCTATAATCCCAACACTTTGAGAGGCTGAGGAGGGCGGATCACAAAGTCAGGAGATCAAGACCATCCTGGCTAACACAGTGACCATCTCTACTAAACCCCATCTCTACTAAAAATACAAAAAAATTAGCCGGGTGTGGTGGCGGGTGCCTGTGATCCCAGCTACTTGGGAGGCTGAGGCAAGAGAATCGCTTGATCCCAGGAGGTGGAGGTTGCAGTGAGCTGAGATCACACCACTGCACTCCAGCCTAGGCAACAGAGCAAAACTCCATCGCAAAAATAATAATAATAAATAATAATAATAATAATAAAATTGAAGGAACTTACAAGAAATGGTAACTTGCTCAAGCTTGCTTAGCTAGTCCGTGGTGGAGCTGAAATTCAAACACAGGTCTGTTTGACTCTGTCTTAAACTCTTAGCTGCAATAATACAGTGCACTGGATGACTGGGATCCCAAAAGGATAAGGCTTAGGGACATTGTTAGACCTCACAAATACACCTCATTTGCTTTGGCTTGTGATAATGAGAGAAGGGATATGGTCCTGTCCATCATTCCACATCCCTTCTCCTAACTGCTGGCAGTGTTCTCTTTAGCACCACATCTCTGATGCAGACTGCAGCACCGACACTTTCCCATAAAGCAGACATCCCCTTGCATCTCTTACAAGTCTGCAAACAGATGAAGCAGAAGGTCGCACTTTCCAAGAACAAACTCCTTGGGTCTGAGAGCCAGCTGGAGAAGTTTCAGTCCCAATTAGGTAATGTTGAGGGGTAGGTTGTAGCTTATACGAACAAGCAGTCCCAGCAATGTTGTGCACACGGTCTTTTAAAAAAGACCCCAAGAATCATCATTACGAACATTGTTAACACTTTCTCCCGTGCCTTTCCTCTGTTGAGCTCTGAGTACTTCTCCAATACAATCTCATTAAGTGTCCCAATATATCACTGACGTTAAAGGGAAGGAGAAGGCACTGAGCAGAATGGAATTGTGCCTAAGGTCAAAGGGGAAACTGGGGAAGGAATCTAAATCTAGTCCCAAAGCAGGAGTGGTGAGATCAACCCTAACTCCAGCACACAAGTCACCCCAATGTAAGCATCCAACTCTCCTCTGGGACTGAACACCCGGCAATTCCATTTCCTTCTATTAGAAAAAAAAAAAAAAAAGTAAAAGAAGCGTTAATAAAAAAGAAAAAGCAGGGAAAGGAAATAAGAAAGTTTCTATCTCTACTTTTTCATTTCTTAAAACTCCAGCCTTTTCTGTCTCATTCATTGTTCTGAAAAAAAAAATTCTTTTTTTACATTTTTCTACATGTGCTTTTCTTTTTCTTTTTTTTTTTTTTTTGTTACCTATTTCTCAGTATAGGTAGTTTGGGCCACTCTTCTCCTTTTTAAAAATTTAACTCAGGTTCCTGTTTCTTTGGAATCTTTTTGTCTACTCCCTCCAAGTATCTCATCTCATCTCTTCCCTCTCTCTCTTTTTAATTGGAGTAGTTTCTTCAAGCGCTAAGAAAATTCACTCCCTTGTTTTCTTCTTCACTCTTTCCCTTTCAGCTGTGTTCCTGAATTGCTAGTGCACCAATTCTGCTTTACTGACCACAATTGGTGCAGCTGGGATGGCGAAGGAGCAACTGAAAAGGAAATGCTAATCAGACCTTTGAACAGAGCATAGTAAAACACACACACACATACACACATAAAAAAGCGCTCTGATTTAAGGAGGAAAATCTCTTTTCTCACTATCCCACACAACGAGGATGGTTGTGTTTCCTCCAGTGACCTGCCCAGGCTGGGGAGAGCCATGGCGTGGGTCATCTCCTCCGTGACCCCCCTCTTTAATGGAGCAGGGTTAGACAGAGCCCAGACATTCAGAGGGGAAAGTGCACACAGACTTGAAGGCACATCCCACCACATCAACGTCTGGGTAGAGACTGCCACTGGAAATAGAAAGGGGCATAGGGAGGAAGCCATACGGTGAGAAATGGGGCGGTGGAGCCTCCTAGATTTGAGTAAGGGAGAGGAGTAACACAGAGAAGCCTCAATCAGACCTTTGTCCTGGACCGTATTTTTGTATAGGGTTTATTTTTTGTTTTATTTTTAAACCTGGGGGGAGAGAAGAAGAGCAAGTGACGAGGCCATTGCTGATACTCAGTATTCCGTCTGTGGCCTAATCAAAGGTGCTTTACTGGATTTCTTTGAGGATGTTATCCAACACTAGCCAGGGAACATAGCCAAGGAGTGGGTACAGCAATCAGAAGGCTGACAGAAACTGAAAGAGAAAAAATGACAAAACTGGAGGACGCTTGTTAGGAAAGGAAGAACCCCAGACTTGCAAGCATGAGTCCTACGTCGTTCTCGTAAAGCGTGAGACACACCATTTACTCTCTCTGGGCTTTGGCGTCCCCATCTATAAAAAGAGGTTTAAATTGATTCATCTCAAAGCAACACTCCAGCTATAACATCGATATTGTTGAGCAGTAGAAAGAAAACCTTTCGCCTTTGTCTCTTTTGTTAGAGATGATAGAAAATAACCATAAAGTAGAACGTATTGTAGTCACCGTCTTCACTGATTCCAAAAAGAACCATGTTGGAGAGAGAAGAAAGTCCCGTTCGTTTAAAATCAGACTCAACATCAAAGCAAGTTCTCATCACCATCCAACGCTTTCTCTTCTACAAAGCCCTGAGCAAGGCCCCTTTAAGGTGGGGTGTGTGTGCAAGAAACAGACAAATTCACGTGAGCTGGGCTCCCGCGCAGCATCTGACACGGCAAGTGGCGGGGGTGGGGGCAAGGCAGGGGGAGAGGAGAGAAGGAGATGGGAATTTTCTAATGATCTTCTTTAGTTAATAGGCACAAGTTGTTAGCTTGATCTGAGAAGGCCTCTTTCCCCGTGTGCCAATTCCACCCCCTCCTTTTTGTAATGGGTTTAGTTCCCACAGCTAAAGCACTGCGTAATGAGGCCGGAGGGAAGCGGAATGCTCTGGAGTAATGATATGGAGCCTCCTGGGCCCTGACAAAGGACAGAGAGAGCCCGGCTGGATGTTCTCAATGACAGGGTCCAGGCTCCTGATTTTCAGCCCTGGCGAGTCCAACTCTCCTGCCAGGGCCTGTGCTAAGCAGACAGTCTGAGAGCACAGACCCCGGTAGAAAACCCCAAGGGGTCCTGGTACAGGACAAACCCCCATTAAGCCAAGTTTGTTTCTTTTTCTAAGCCCTGATCCAACCTTCCTCCCCCTTCCTCCTGGTCTACCAGCCCTTGGTAGGGGCCTCTCACCTTCAGGATGGGGTACACTTTCCCCTGATAATCCACTCCCCATTGTGTAGAAAGCGTCCCTGCCCCATTCTGTCAACATCTACCAGGCTGCGGATGAAGACAAAATACACGGTTGGGATCAGCATATGCCCAGTAGACAAGGTAGCCACGTGGGGAAGGTGCCCCTCATCCTGCTGCTCACAGCCCTCTGCTCCAGGAGTGCCACCCACTGCATTTTGTGTGGAGTCACCATCACGTGGGCACTCCTCATTCCCATGAGACTGTGCTCTTCGAGGGCTCCTTCTTCCTTTCACCCGCTACCACCCCGTTTTAATACACAACACAGACCCGGAGCTCATTCCACATGTACTGAGTTGAAACGACTCGAATAACAAATAACTGAGTCCTGAATATTGATGTCATTGGAAATAACCTGAGGATCACTATAGACTATTCACTGAGGCCATCAACCCAGGCGGCTCTTGGGACTCCTAAAGTGGGGGCCAGGGAACAGTAATGGTAAGATATCAAAGGAAAGAGAAAAACATTATCTAGTCATGGGACAAATCCAGTAGACGCTTATCCACAAACAGAAATAAAAGCTTCACAGCTGGAAAAATACAGCAAGAGACAACTGAATGATCAGGAGGAGGTTGGTGAGAGGGTCCCCAGTATAATGTCTGCACCCTCGATGTGCACCTTACAGTTTACAGAGTGCATAGACATTGATTTAGTCTCCCTGACATCTACGGCAGTACCCCATGAAATGCAGGAATCACAGCGTGAATGTCTGACACGTTCAGATAAGGAACCTGGGTTCCTAGAGGCATGGTCATAAGATGGCACAGCTAGTCAATGCTTAGAAAAAGTGCCCCCAGCCCAGTACTGTTTTCACTATGCCCCAGACTAACAAGAATTCATTCGTGTTACAAAGAAGGTTGCAAATAGAGATAAGTTTACAAAGTCATGTAGCTTGTTCGCAGCTTCCACAAACCCGTAACCCAGGGAAACCCTGAAAGCTCGGATGAGAAAAATGTACGACAAATAAAAAGCAGGTTTTTATTAGGTGAGTAGTAAACCTGTGATGCTTATTGGATAACAGACACTCATGCAGTCCTATTGTGTGTCCGCTCTGTTCTAGGTGCTTTGTTTCCCATGGGAATTCCATGAATTAGACATGGCCCCTGCCCTCAAGGGCCTACTTTAGGAGACAATACAGCCGAGAAATAGAAATATTTTTAAAGGCAACTGGAAAAATTCATATCTGATGATCCAAATAGGTTAGTGAGGTAACGTGGGCAGCTGGGGAGGGTTTCCAGTCCTCGGGGGCTGATCATGAGTCTGCATTTGGACACTTGACAATGATAGAATCCTGGACAGAGCCACACGGCCCTGTGTTCCGACTCAAGGCACCATTTCTCAGACTCTCATGCCAAGTCACCGGGCATCTTCAGGACTCTCCTCATCTCTTGGAAGGTCCTAAGATTCATGGCCCCTAACCTGCTCCATCACTGTTAGCCTCATCCTGAGAGAGCTATCCCAGGCTGAGTTCTCCAGAGAAGAGTCTCTTTACATTAATTCTTCATTTTTTCGGCATTCAAGCAGAAATATAGAACATACATTTTCAGCCACAGATCAGCATCACATACCATATGCATGGCCACCTTACGGCCTTTATACATGCTTTTGCCTTCTGCCTGGAATCCATCCCCATCCCCATCCAATCCATCACACCACATAGCTCCTCCCCATTCAGATCTCTCCTCTGAGGGTCACCTACTTAGAGATATTCACCTTATCTACAACAGCTATTCCCTCAGATCATCTCTATGCACTTGCCTTGTTTTTGTTTGTTTTTTATAAATCCTACCGTTATCTAAAAATGTTCTCTATTTCCTTGTTTGTTCATTGCCTTCTCTAGAAAGTAATCTCCATTTATGGAAAGAATCTTGCTTTTATTGACCACTGTGTCTCTAGTTCCTAGTAAAGTGACTGGCACAAAGTAGGTCCTCAATTACTCTTTGTCCAATGAATGAATGAATGACCACAGAGTTCATGTTTCTCCCATTACCTGTTGTTGAACACCAAAGCCAATGCTAGATTCCAAAAGAACTTTTCCTTTCTTTTTCTTTTTATTGCTTTCATTCTTTTTTGAGACAGGGTCTCTGTCTGTTGTCCAGGCTGGAGCGCAGTGGCGCAATCGTAGTTCACTGCAGCCTTGAACTCCTGTGCTCAAGCGATCCTCTAGCCTCAGCCTCCCAGAGTGCTGGGATTACAGGTGTGAGCCACGGTGCCTGGCCCTTCCCTCATTTCATGTAACATCTCTAGAGCAATTGCACTGACACTCTATCATCATTGCCATTACCACTGATGTTGTTATTAGTGTCACAGTTCATATTTTTATAATTATCCATCAGACTAATATGATCTCAATAATTAATTGAATGCCTATAATATAACATGAATGTGCTGGCATATAGCAATCACTTGATTAATTCTTTTCAGTCACTCTCTTAATAGCGTCTCTATTAGCCAAGTGCATCATAATCATAATGGAAGGCGTATGACCATTCAGCAGGACTCATCGGCCACAGCGACAAGTTTTTGGGTAGGGGCTTTCACATCTATTTTCTCACTTATTCTCAACAGCCCCAAGAGGTAAGTATTCTTATCCTCCAAGGTCACAGTTGGTAATTGGAGTACTGATGCAGACTCGAGTCTGTGTGACTCCAAACCCCATGCTTTTCCCCCAGAATCGTACTACTGGACTAAAACTATCCTGCACTAGGAAAGTTTTGCCTTCTCCATTACTCCAAGTATGAGCCCTGGTTTACTCACCTGTAAAATGAATGGACTGACCTGAGAGACCCTTAAGGTGCTCTGCAGTTCTAGGAGCCGTGATTATCTCTCTCCTCTGCTTGATGTGAGCAGATCCATTCTCATGAGTCACCTGCCTGTCTCTGCAAGTTCAACTTTCTTTAAAAGACCCTCAGATGATAATCTGCCTGCTTACTTTACACCCCTTCCACTTCTCAGAGCATTTCCCTTCTCTGAGTAGGACCTGGGACCTCTCTCTCTGTACCTCACTTCCCTCCTTTCAAGAACAGGCTCCCCCGGAAGGCCCTGCTCCCCTGATAGGCACCCCCTCATTAGAAACCAGTGACGTTCTCTTTCAGTTGGCCTCATCATGTTCTTCCTGGTTTCGCCCAGAGTCGCTGCCAAGACTTCCCACCTTGCCCATCTGGCAAACGTTTAACTCCTTTATGTTGGAGCTCAGTTATCGGAAGGAAAGTGAGACATGTTTCCACTCACAACCCCTAAGCCCACCGAGCAAAAGAAGCTGGACCAGCCTCTTCATCAGTTATTGGAGTAAGGGGAGAGGATTCAAGCCAGTCTACTAGAACTAAAGTCTATTTTCCCCAAACACAAGCAGTCACTAGCAAAGTGATGCTCCCACGTTATTGGAAAAAAGGCTCTGACCTTCTAAGCTGCAGGCACCAAAACACAGTGTGGACTCACCGATGGGGAGAACAGAGGGGGTTTACGATCCACTTAAAATATGTGTGTAAGGAAAGCAGGGATTCGCCACCTGTTCCCCTTTCCACCGATATTTATGACAGCTGAGGAATCTTACCCTTCACAAACGCCTCGGCTCCATGCCCAAACCTTCTAGCTTGTTTTATTTTCAATTTATGCAAACATTTTCATAGAAAAGCATAAATCCCATCTTGTCGTGAGAAAGGACAGTTCCAACTCCTGCTGGGGTGAGGAACATTTTTCTACAGGTCTTGACAGCTCAGCCCCAATCTCTGTTTTAGAGCATGAGCCCGAATGTGCAGCTGTGTTCTTCTCCTCTAGATCTAGGGCAGGCAGTGGGCAACTTTCAGCAGCTCCTTATGAATGGAGGTCAAGACCACTGCACAAACAGTATACATGCAAACAAGAGGGGTATTGGAAGGAGAACCTGTCCCTCCTGCCTCTTTTCAGTGTCTCTTACTCCTCAAGTACTACTACCTTTCTCTTGGAAAGTGGATGGATATGATTAATCTATCAACAGACACTTGACTGCTCCCTCTTCCCCACCCACCCACCCCTGCCGTCAAGGGCCAGAGTCCTGCCAGGCACTCTGAGAACACTACAGGCAAGGTGTTCCCCTGCCCCTGAGAAGGTGACAGTCTTTATGGAGGAGGGCACCATTATGGAAGATAAGTAGTGAATTTTAGAGCTGGAGGTGCCCTTCAAGGTTATCTGGTCTAAATCTCCTCACTGCATAAATGTACAACTGAGGCCTGGAGGAGCTAACTGGTGGCAGGCAAGGACTAAACCAGATCATCCAACTTCTGATCTAATGTGCTTTTTGTTATGTCATCAAAATCACTATAAAAATTATTTAGCACCTGTCTTCGGAATAAGATGCTAAACAAAGCACGTTCAGTGGACATGGTCCAGGCTGTTTGCCCAAAGCTTCATGTTCAGGACAGAGAAGGGATCCCATCGCTGCAGACAGCTCTACTAAAAAGGGCACTGCGGTAAGTGCACACACAGTGAACCAGGGGAAAAATTACACAAATCATGTACTGCTTTTATCATAAAATTACACAAACCATTCTTGGTGGAATGACAGTTATAGTGAATCCTGTAAGTTATGTCAGAAACTGGGAGGTGGATGAGTATCTGTGGTTTGGCACGATACAAGGCAAGAAGGTAGGCTTGTAGAGGGAAACTGAATTAAAATGACAGATGGAGCACACACTCCAGCATCACCCTTTCACTCTCAAACCCTAGAAATGACAAACTTTAAAAGTCCATAAAATGCTGTGAAACAAAAAGTCTTAGGTGATTGTAGAATGACAAGCCTGGGAAGAACATCGCCAGAGGCCAGCTCATGCATCTTTTTATTTATTTATTTGGGAGACGGGTTCTCACTCTGTCACCCAGGCTGGAGTGTTGTGGCACATTCGTGGCTTACTGCGAACTCTGCCCCCTGGGCTCAAGCAATCCTCCCACCTCAATCCCCCGAGTAGCTGGGACTACAGGCACACACAATCACGCCTGGCTAATTTTTGTATTTTTGGGTGGGGACAGGGTTTCCCTATATTGCTCAGGCTGGTCTCAAACTCCTGAGCTCAAACGATCTGCCTGCCTCGGCCTCTTAAAGTGCTGGCATTACAGGCATGAGCCACCGTGCCCGGCTGCTTGTGCATCTTTGAGGTAGGGCTTCACCCACACGCACCTCCAAAAAGGCTTCTGAAAAGACTTGTCTGCGTTTTCTTAAAATCTAGAGAGAAGAGAATTCTGCAGCCACCCAGGCAACACTTGCTAACCCTGCCCAAATCCTCAGAGCTAGGAGCCCAAATTCATCTTGCTTCATCCAAAGGCCACTCTCATTTGCTGGGGTAGTAGTGGCAGGAGAAACCCAGCTGCACTTTGTCAGTACTGCACAATCCCTCCATCAAGTTGGATCATAATAACTAATGGAATGCCCGCTGCAACCTCCTCACCCACCCTAGCCATTTCTTCTACAGTTTATAGAAACCTGTAGCTTTCCAAACTTTGTGATTCTCCCCAGAGCCCTTCTTCTGGTTTCACTTTCTAACATGCCCAGGAGCCTGGCACTCCACCCTCTTGCAACATGCTCTGGATCCTGGGAAGGCTTTTCTGATTGTCTCTGAGTTAGGGTAATGAATTGGCCTATCTCACCCAATTGCCCTGTGATTAAGCCACTAACTGTTAAGCACCACAGTGTAATAAAGTCACCAGCTCATTTTATGGAAGGTATTTTTCTCAAGAGTCCAAAGTGCCTTCTAAGTGTTATACTGCCCCATTACTTTATTGCATTAGAAGCCAAGAAGAAGATTGTGTCTAAAACCTTAGCCAAAATGTCCGTGCCTGTCCTCTTTTAGCTTTCCTTCTCCTCATTTGGTTCACTGAAATCCACTGAAGCCACCAGGATAGCTTTTGCCTCTGAATCAATGGTCAGTTCTCCATTACCAATATGTGGTCAGCTATTTTGTGGGTCCTCACTTGCTGTTGGCTGCTGTGAGGCGTGATCTTATAGAAGACAGACCATTCCGTGCACACAGTAATGAGGAAAACAGACATTTGCACAGTTAAGAGTTATACATAGAAAGTTAGAATAGCCCAGCTCTGGACAGCTGGTCAACCCCAGGGACCAGGCGATGTGTGGTGAGCTCCTTGTGCCTAAGGGGGAAGAAGCTCTCCTGCTCTTCCAAGAGAACTTGCTTCTAGGGGCCGCTCAGTATCCCTAACATGCTTAACGGGATACTGCAAATGCTTGTTGATGAACAGGAATCACCAGTTAATCCATCTGCAGGCTCTGAACACCCACAAGGGATTTGAATTCACTACTGAAGCAGCAGCAGCAAGGCAGCAGCTGTCACTCAGCACCTGCCACAGGGGAACTGGCCGGATTTCAGAAAGGGTCCTCCTAGACCAAAGATGGTAGCGAGGAGAGATTCCAGGGGGATCAAGGGTGACAGCTGGGGTTGAAGGGGAAGATGCAGAGAGGAGCTTGAGGGGGGAAGGAGAAAGGGTGTGCAAAAAGCAAGTAACCCTGCATGAAAAGAGGAAGGAAGAGGCAAAATGGAAAAGGGGTGACCCTCAAACAAAGCCAGAGGGCACTAAGAGGAGTTCTGGTAGGAAACATCAGATCAGCTTTCCCAACGATACCGCCCTGCTACAATTTTGGCCACCAGAGGGCTCCTGTATTCCAAAAATATTATGGAAAATGACATGTCTCCAATATTTTGTACTCCAAACATACGCATGTGAAATTAGTAATTTCTGTTTATGTGCGTAAGTGATTGTGTTTGAAGACCTGGAGATTTAATTCTGATTTTGACACTGTGTCCCCAAGTAAACAGTATCCTGGACATCAACCTCTCTGCTCTGTTTCTCTGTGTGCAAAATATGGAGAGACTATCCCGTATCTTGTTACAATTTACAGCCGGAATTAGGTGGGGGAGAATAGAGGCAGAAAATGGCTCTAGCAAGTAAGACTTGAGACTGTAGAGACAGAGATCATCTCTTCTCTATGTTCCTGTGTGTTAAGGATGACAAGACCTGCACCTTGGATGTTTGCACCATCCTTGCCCTGGTGAAACTCATATAGAGAAAAAAATAATGTGCATGTGTTTGGTAAAAGGCTGAGGTTAATGTGCCAGTTCTGTCCATGTCTAACTACATGACCTTGGCTTAAACCCCTAACCCCATTAATTTTTCTCCTCTATAAAATATAAAGGGCTCTTATCTCAGAGGTTGGACATGAGAATTGAATTACATAATGTCTTTGAAGGGGGCTGGCACATGGTAAAAGCTCATTACTTATGCATTTACTCAAGTATGCCCTGCAAGTGAGACTGACGTTACCAAGAATCCTAAGAATTGCAAAACTGGCACAAACTGGGCATCCTCAGCATGAAAAGACTAAGAATGACATCATGTCTGCCTTTAAATATTTGAAGAGCTATCACATGGAAGAGAGGTGAAAACTCTTCTATGTCATCCCAAGAAGTAGAAATGGGACCCATGGGTGGATTAGGGAATCAGATCAAGCCTGATAGAGAATTATACGAACTGCCTAACCCATAAAGCTTTCCAAAAAATGGGGTGAGGAGATAAAGTTAGCTGACATCTGGGGGTGTTCCAGGAGAAGCTGGATGAGCAATGTCAGAGAAGCTGTAACGCTGATTCTTGCATCAGATGGGAAAGGCTACATTTGATGACCCACTAGAACCTCCCCAACTCAGGGAATTCTACAGTTCTTCATTCCAAGCACAGGGAAAAAAGCATTGTTATGTCTCGTAGGAGCTCATGTTGGTCAAAAGGATGGCCTTCCAGCCTGGCAGTTGTAAATGCGTACACTTCCCCCATGTCATGCCCTCCCTGTGCATCTGGCCAGCCCTGATCATATCCCTGGCCATAAAATGGCCAGGGCCCAGACATTGGATACTAGCCAAGACAAGTGCTATTCACATCAAAGATGTTTGATCTTTGATCATACTCATTATTTGTGGAATGACTGATTGGTGTTCCTCACACAATAGTGGATGACCAAAGGAAGATAGGGATGGAGGGCAAAGCTGTAAATAAGGAATGAATAAATGATACAGAAAGGGGTGGGCCGGGCACAGTGGCTCACTCGTATAATCCCAGCACTTTGGGAGGCCAAGGCAGGTGGATCACGGGGTCAGGAGATCAAGAACATCCTGGCTAACACGGTTGAAACCCTGTCTCTACTAAAAATACCAAAAAAAAAAAAAATTAGCCAGGCATGGTGGCGGGCACCTGTAGTCCCAGCTACTCGGGAGGCTGAGGCAGGAGAATGGCGTGAACCCGGGAGACAGAGCTTGCAGTGAGCCGAGATCGCACCACTGCACTCCAGCCTGGGCGACAGAGCGAGACTCCATCTCCAAAAAAAAGAAGAAGAAAAAAAGAAAAAAAAAAAAAAAGAAAGGGGTGTAGGATGGGTACAGCGGAGCACACGGTTGGCTCACTGTTCCAGCATCTTTAGATCCAGAGCTGTGTGACTTGGGGCACTTCCCTTCGGTCTCTTCCTCTGTCTTATGCTGAGAACAGCTCTTTCTCTCACAGCAAGGGAAGTCTGTTAAGAGGCAGAAGTCCAGACATAATGATTTTTGGATGTCCCTCCTCTGTATGAGTGCCAGTGTAAAATGAGATTCCACTTAGATCTTCTTCCTAAAGAGGATCTTCATAATTTTACTAAGACAAAATGGGAAGAGAAAGAGAAGGCATTCCTAGCTGTCGCGGAAGGAGGCTACCAGAAAAGAATCAGGGAAAGGAGAGTACCTCAGCAGTCAAAGCATGAGACTGCAATCTAAAGAAACTTAGTTTTGCAACTCGATTATTAACTAGATGTGCAATTATGAACAATATCCAAGCTTCAGTTTCTTTATCTGCAAAAGACAGTTAATAATGTCTCTTAAAGTTTGCTTAAAAGTGCCTGGCACAATGCTTGGCACAAAGTGGTATTCAGATCATGGCACGTTTCTCTTGTTATTATGGATTAGGAACCAGTCAGGATCAAGGAAACTTGAACAGTCCCCGCTCAGACAGGAAGAATATGTACATGTATGGAGTCTGAAGAGAGATGTGGGTATGCTTGTCCTGAAGGTGCAACCATGAGACTGTGTCTGGAGTGATGTAAACTGAAGTGGTGTCTGGACCAAATGCATAGAGTCTGGTTTGGGTAAGGAAAGAGGAAGAGGAGATGGATGTGTACAATATGTAACCAAATGTGCACAGTGTCGGTCACCTTAAAAAGAAACGAATCGAACCATGCTGTATTGCTGGAAGAGAGCAACACGCTCCACATGGCTGGACTCAGGAAAGTAAATGGGCCCTTGTTGCATATAAGGCTGCCTGAGAAAAAGCAAACACTGACTCCCAGAAACAGTCTTAAAGTAATGGGCATGTCATAGGGCAGATGGTAGCCAGCTGCTCTCCAGTTTTTCTGAGACCAGCAGAATAGGAGATGTTCGATGACTGCATCAGGAGGGAATTCATTATCCCTAAAGGCTCCCCAACCCTCAGGTCTGTTAAGACCACTGATATTACTGACTGAGGGAGGTTATGAAGTAGCCTTCTTAAGTGCTGTAAACATAAGGCTATTATTCATGTTTCAGGGATGATGTCTCCCATCCTCACTAAACTGATGCCTGAATACCAGTCATGGGCTATGCTATCCCAAAATGCTGGCTATAGGAATTGCAAATGTTTCACTGGAAAAATGGAAAACCAGCATCATTTTTAGTTCACAGGATCACGATCTGCACCACAGCCATGTGGATGCGTGGTAGAAACGCGAAGGAACCGAGTCCCAACTAGTGATCCATAGCATCTGCACTGTTAGGCAACACGCCCTGCCAATGAAGCAGGGTACAAACTCTTTAGTAGTCTCCTCCATTACTTTGCAGGGCAAATATAATCATCTTTCCTCTGCGGAGGAGAACTTGGATGAGATCAGTTAACTCTTTTCAAAAGTTAAGCAATTTCCTTCTTGAGAGCCTGAAGTGGGAGGGAATGCAAGTCACCTGTCCTGCCTGCGAGAATTTCTTGTCTCTCCCCCTCCAGTCCATCCTCCTCGATGCAGCAGGAAGCTTCATGAGGTCACTGAATTCCAGGGGATTCAGACTTTTTTGTTACCAGGACCCACGGTAATAAGTATATTTCATACCATGATCCGGAACATACACAATCACACACAAACACATTTCATGAACCGATACTTACAGCACACACAGATTTTCATATTTTTCTATTCCATTCTGTTCTCATCCATTCTATTTTTTTTAATGTCAGTCATGACCTGAATTTCCCTGTATAACCTGAAGTTTGAAAAACAATGTTCTTACCTCTGAGCTCTCCCACCTATTCAAAAGACTGTCACAATTGTCCATTTCCTACAAAATATAAAGTCCAAAGTTCTTCAGAGGACAGATAAAACCATTTATAACTCTGCCTTCCAGCTCCAGTTCTGCCATCTTCACCTGAGCTCACAACACAGCTGGCGACTGGCCTTTCCTAGGAGACCCAAGCCCCAACACAGTCTCACGCTCTGCCTTGCTCAGGCCCTACCCACAGGCTAGATGCACTTCTCACTACAAGAAAACTGCTCTTTCTTCTTAAGAAATGTCCCGGATATCACCCCTCTCTGAAGAGTACCCCGACCTGCCCAAGCACAACTCAACTCTGCACCAGGTTGCCGCAGTCTAGGAATTCTTTTTTGTACAGTGCGTAAGGATCATCTGACCCTCCTCAAGGCTTAGATATCTTTCCCTATATCTGAATTGGTGGGAATACATTTTTAAATCCTTTCCTTTATGATTGACACCTGCCTTTTTCTTTCTCAATCTTCAGCCTATTCCCCCTCCCCATCTCCTTACATCCCAGAGCCCCCCGTACAATTGGAAGATCACAGAGAAGGGAAAAGGAGAATGGTCAAAGTTAGTTGTGGCAAACCAATCTGGTTCTCGTTTTTCTTCCTCCAAATTTGCAGTCCTGTTTCCAGGGGATCCAAGCTTGGCAAAGGCATAACATGATTCATCTGAATCACAAGAAGTTGGAAAAGGCAAGCTGAGGTGGAGAAACCAAGGCAGAGTGCGAAGAGTGGCTGGCTCAGGCTACAAAACCAGGGCAGGAACTGACAGTACAAACAGAATAAATAATACTGATTCACACGCCAGAGAAACCCTGTCGCCAAACAAATGCCCTGTTGCAGTCTCAGCTGGTAGACTGTGGATGGCCTGATTTACAGCCAGACTCAGAGTTTAATGAACTCTCAGGTCACCTTTATCTATATAAAAATAACAACAAAAAGACCCCTAGCGCTATGCATTTTTCAAAGCAGTTACTCACACATTATTCCATTTCATCGTGGAGTGTCAGAGCTGTAAGGGATTTTAAGAGGTCAATTAGCTTAATCCCTCATCCTGATGCAGATGAAAAGGAGACAGAATAGGCAAGTGACTTGCCCAAGGTCACACCCCTGTGTTAGCAGCACAGTGCAATGCTCTTTTTCACCAAACCACACTTTTCACACACACAAGTAGCCAGTGTTTCAATGTTCTCTTGTTTCAGAGTTTCACTCTGACTGGATTTCAAAGCCCTTCAAAGGAGGGAGGGTGGTGCCTGCCTTATCTTTCAAAGATTCCCAAGCAGAGATTCTACAGCATCTTTTCGGTCAACTCTTTTTTTTTTTTTTTTTTAAGACGGAGTCTCACTATTGTCACCCAGGCTGGAGTGCAATGGCGCAACCTCGGCTCACTGCAACCTCCGCCTCCCAGGTTCAAGCGATTCTCCTGCCTCAGCTTCCCGAGTAGCTGGGATTACAGGCAGTTGCCACCACGCCCGGCTAATTTTCTTCTATTCTTAGGAGAGACGGGATTTCACCATGTCGGCCAAGCTGGTCTCGAACTCCTGACCTCAGGTAGTCCACCCACCTCGGCCTCCCAAAGCGCTAGGGCACCCGGCCTCCGGTCAATTCTTATAATTTGCTGCCACAATCGGCTAATCTGGTCTTCACAGTATTGTATCCCCATTACCAAGAGTGCCTAAGCTATTAACTCACCAGTAACAGGTGCCAAATAGCCTCTTCTTTTGCACAAGATGTTCATTTAAAATCAAATTGCACGTAAATCCCTCCAGTCCCAACTCATTTCCCTCAGCCCTCGGCCTTTTTTGGTCTTCTTTCCCCTTGATGTTCCCAATCCTGCCTACTGAACGTCTCTAAGATGACGTTGGGGGGGTGAAGCTGGGTGGCCTGGGGGAGCAGCTATGGAGTCGTGCTGGAGCAGGCGGTCAAGTAACAGGGCTTTATCCACCCCGAGCCCACAGGCCCCAGGAAGGGGTACCGCGATCGCCTGATGTCACTACACTCAGGGATTCTTCCAGATCGACTCCCTTATTTTACAGATGGGGAAACTGAGGCCGGGAGTGCAGATGGGGCTTGCCCAAGAATGCTAGTAAGACTAAGCTGGGGGAATACGCCGTTTCCACACTCCCAGGCCAGTTCCCTTCCTCTACTGTCCGCCTTTCCCTTCGCCAATGAGGAAACTGAAGCTTAGGGAGGTGGAGAGATGACCTAGGACCTCACGGCTTCCCCAGGCCGGGTCCAGGACCAGAAGCGCGGAGAGAGGGGAGAAAGGGAGGCCGGGACTGGGCATGCCCAACATCGGGGAGATGCGGCGCACAACTCCAGGGGGCACTGCTCGCCCCGCAGTCTACGCGCCCCCGGGCCCTTTGTGCCCTGCTGAAGTTGGGGAGAGGGCCTGGGGACGAAAGGGCAGGTGCCCTGACCCTCCAGAAAACCTGCCCTACGGGGCCACCCGGAGTCAGGGAGACCTGGCCCCTGGCACTGCCCACGGCCTCTCCTCCGGGAAGCGGGGGACGGGGTCCGAATGCCTTTCCCCATTCAGCGGGATTATCCCTTTTGAATTGTTAAAAAAAAAAAAAAAAAAAATGCTGCAGCTAGCGAACCCTGCCTGACAACACCAAAGGAATTTTTCCCAGGGATCGGCCGAAAGCTGACTCACATTTAAAGACTTGCCCGAAGTGGTCATGCCCCTCTGAGCAAATACCACAGGCATGCGAGCACGCGTCCGCGGCCCCCTGGCGGCGCGGCCTCCCGGCGCGGACGGCGATTGGAGCAGCGCCGCCCCGCTTCTCCCGCGCGCAGCCAATCGCAGCGCCGCGCCGCCGGGTTGCTAGCCGGGCCGCCGGGCGCGGGGAGGCGCGGGCGGGGAGCTGTCCCTGCTCGTTTCCTGGCCCTGGGCGGGGGCGCGGCGGGCGGGAGGTTCAGGCTGTGGGTTTCGGCGAGCGGGGCCTGGGAGGGAACGCCAAGGAAAAGGCCGAGGCACCTACGCCGCAGGCCCTTTGAGCCCCGAGGTTCCTCCCCGGAATGTGCGCGGTGCGGAGAGGCGCTCGGCCTGGGCCCGGGCGTGGAGGCGCATTGGTGCGCATCTTCCCCGGACCGCGGGAGCCTGGCCTGCAAGCCACCCTCGCCTGCCTCGAAACTCCGACTCCCAGCAGTCATCTCCTGGCTACCCCACCATTGCAGAAGGCAGCGTGGGGTGGGAGGGGGCACGGGCTCATAAATCGCGAAAGAGGAGTCAGAGACCCCAGTTCACAACTACGTGACAACCAGATTAACGTGCGATCCTGGCCAAGGCTCCTCACAATTGTAGTTCTTGTGTTTTTGGTTTTGTTCTCGTGTTTCAAATGAGAGATTTGAGCCCGATCGTTAAAGTTCTTGGTGCTAAGCTTCAGGTTCTTGGAAGAACTGAGATCCAGTTCTTATACGTCAGCCCCCAAAAACTTTCCACGCAGCAGCGCAAGTGCTTTTCTCAACGTGTGGACGGCATCATGTCATTCCTCTCCTTAGAACCTCTGAGAATCTCTGTCCCTCTCCATCCAGCTTTACCCCAGTGGTCTTTCCGGGCTGCTTGAAATTACTACCGCTCTCCCCCAGCTTGTTCCCGCCTCAGGCCTTTGCGCGTGCTGTTCCCTTCCCTGTCTCTTGGCCAGTTCCTAACTCATCCTTCGGGTCTCCGCATGAATGGCACTTTACTAGTGGAACCCTCCCTGTGCCCCAATCTGAATGAGATCCCACTGCTACTCCCACGTGGCACCCTGCGGTTTTCCGCCATACCTATATTCAAAGCTGTAATTTTCTAATTTTATTTGCTTACTATCTCTTCCACTAGAAAGGACAGAGGCCTCTTCTGTTTTGTACCCCGTCCTCAGGACAGTGAAATTATCCCCAGGTAAGTAAAGAATTATCATACCCATTTAACAGATAAGGTTGTGGAAGTTCACAGAAGTTAGATAACTTACCTAGGTTCAAATAGCCAAAGGTGTTAGACTCTCTCTCTCTGGTCTTCTGCTTCTGTCAGGAAATTGGATTATAAAATAATAGCCTTCCAAGAAATAGCAAATAAATTGCTAGAACAGATGGCTTTAGCACTTTCGATGCTGTGGTTTTGCCCCGCCCTTCAGGACTCTTTACATACCAAGGAAAGTTCCATTCATTTATTCATTCAACAAATATTTATGGTGCACCTGTTATAAGCTAAGCAGCACAATCGTAAACAAGAGATTTCCCTTCCAGAACCTAAAGAACACTAGCTACACAGTACGGCCTTTTCTACCATGGAGCAGTATCCAAAGTGTCCATTTAGCTAAAAACTTTGGTCATCTTTTATGATATTTTGTTTACTTTGGTGTCTGTTCTGATATGTGGTAGGCTTAGCCTACCATATATTTGTATATATAGATGTATACCTACCGTGTGTGTGTGTGTAAATGTATATACATGCACACATACTTTTTTTTTGTTGCCCAGGCTGGAGTGGTGGTCATGATCATGGCTCACTGCAGCCTCGACCTCCCTGGACACAAGTGATACTCCCACCTCAGCCTCCCGAGTAGCTGGGACTACGGGTGCACCCCACCACACCTGGCTAATTTTAGTATTTTTTTCTAGACACGAGGTTTTGCCGTATTGTCCAGGCTGATCTCGAACTTCTGGGCTCAAGTGATCCTCCCACCTCAGCCTCCCACAGTGCAGGCATTGCACGTGTGAACCACCATGCCCAGCTACCTGGATTTTTTATCAGACTAAAAAATGCATCCCCAAACCTGGCCAAAAATTAAATTTCTTTTAAAATTTATACTGCAGTTAGGCTGTTACACCTGTAATCCAGGCACTTTGGGAGGCTGAGGCGGGCGGATCACCTGAGATCAGGAGTTTGAGACCAGCCTGACCAACATGGAGAAACACCATCTCTACTAAAAATACAAAATTAGCCAGGCATGGTGGCGCATACCTGTAATCCCAGCTACTTGGGAGGTTGAGGCAAGAGAATCACTTGAACCCGAGAGGCAGAGGCTGCAGTGAGCCGAGATCGTCCCACTGCACTCCAGCCTGGGCGACAAGAGCGAAACTCTGTCTAATAAATAAATAAATAATTAAAATTTATACTACTGTTTATTTGAATTACCAGTGTGATCTGGGTGCCGATCATAGTTCTCTCTAAAGGAAGATGCTAAGGCAGGGAAGCTTTACTCATGGCAAGAAACTTTTCTAGGTATTATCCCCTCAGCTGTGATTCAGAAGCTGGCCTGCCTTCAGCCTTACGGGTCCTGCGTATTCCCTCCCATTCGCTCTTGCCCCTCTAGCAAGTCACTGTCCTTCCAAGCCCCACCCTCCTCATCTGGCCTGAATGCTTTCTAGCAATGAAGAACATATGAAATGAAGAATTCCCTCACTTATTCAGGAAATATTTACTGGTCATCTCCTGTGCGCTAGGCATCTTTCCAGTACCGGGACTACCATGGGAGCAAAACTTGTTGTGGTCACTGTCCTCAAAAAACTTACTCTCCGATAAGGAAAACCATCAGTCTATCCAATTAAACAACCACCAATCTAGCAATCACACATTCGCACATAATCACGCTCTGAACTGAGTGCTATGGGTGAGTGCATCTGTGTGCGAAAACCTTGTGGTAGGAGGGACCTTGCATTCAAGGAACCAGAGAAAGCCTCGCTGGAGAGAGAGAGAAGGAAAGGAAAAGAGGAGGCCAACCAATCGGGAAGAGCTCCGGAGAACATGAGGACTTTGGTATCGATCCTAAGAGCAATGGGAAACCATTGGAAGGTTTTAAGATGAGGATTTTATGTTCTAGTTTTTATTCTAGAAATATCATTAGCTGAGGCATAGGGCATGAATTAAGTGAGGTGGGGAGAGGGGAGGAAGAGTGGAAGTGAGAAGACAATATCAGAGGTGATGGAAAACTGGATTATAGTGATGATAGTGGAGAAGAGCGAGTCATCAGATTGAAGAGAATTCATCCATACTGAACTGTCTTCAAAGCTCAGTTTTCTCTTCCCCAACACATTTTCTCCCAGTAAAACGTGCATACCAGATTGTAAATTCCAGCTTGTTCCAAGTCTACCAACACTTGGCCTGGTTGTGTTTGCTGTGCTTGCTCTCCTTCATTCTGGAATACTGGCAGAGTGGATGTGGATGCTGACCCACAGAACTGTAGGGTCTCCTACGTGTGTCTGTATCCTCCTGTCTTCTCTCCCTTCCCGTGACTCAATCCACCATCCCTGTCCTTACCTCCTTGGGCCACCTTTTGAGCATGTCCTGGCCTTTCCGTGGGACTGGCTCCAGGAGAGGGATTGCTCTTGGTGCCTGTGGCTCCCCATGTGGTTCCACAGTGGAGGTTCAGAGCCCACAGTATGGACTCTGTGGGCAAAGCCTGCAGTGTGGACTCTGGGCAAAGCTGGTGGGGAGGGTGTGGCCAGCATGAGGCCCCATTTCATTTCAGTACTGTCCATCACTGCTTGCAGGACCTGGGACAGTCTTGCCCCCCTCCTGCATATTATTCCATGTGAGCCCTGGAAATGTCACTGGCCTGTTTCACTTTCAGTTTCCTGATACAAATACACACCTGCGCGTGCACACACACACACACACACACACCCCATGTGGCTGCTTTGGGCTGTGGTGCAGCAGGGATGCATCAACTGCTCCTTCAGGTCACCCATATGGGAAATGAGCCTTGTATAACTGAGAAATGTGTGCTTTTCAATATTTTGCAAAGCTGCCTGCCCTTAAAAAATCCAGTCTTTTCATTGAACTCCTCTACTGAGCTTTGAGGGAGGGTGTCTCCACCTGAGAAGAGAGTGCTGTGGGTACCTCTGAGCCGTGGATCCAGTCTGGCTGGCTCTCCGCAGTAGGAATCACAGTGACTCCCCACTGCGCTGGCTGGGGGACCATTAGCTTCGCACCAGGGAAAAGTCCCTGGTCTCCTGGCCTTCTGCCTCCTGTGGCCCCTGGCAGTCCTTGGGCCCAAGAGAGCCTGGAGGAAAGGATGCGAATAGCTCCATGCACCCAGTCATCTCTCTGGGAACCTCCACTGCTGAAGTGTGTGCGAGAGAAAGAAGGGAGTGCCTCCCTTTTTCTATAAAAGACAGCATTTGTTTAAAGCTCTGAGACCCACTCAGCAGCCACTCACCAAAACACGAGAGAAAGCAGGGTATCTGAGGGGTACATCACTTTGCTATCTACCAGTTCATAATGCAATTAGCAGAATGGCCTGGCCCTTCCCACAGTCTCTATTCATTCTTTCTTTCCTTTATTCATTCACCAGAATAATGAGTTACCCAAGAGCAGGGATCATATCGTATTCATCTGTGTATTCTCATCACTTAGCACTGGGCCTGGCACCAGAGACACGCTTCAGTGAATGAATTCATTCAATGCCCATTCACCAAGTGCTGTGCGAGATCTTGGAGGATACAAAACAAGTGTGGGACACAAATCCTTGCCTTCCAGGAACTTACAGTCTAGGTGGGGGCACTCAGTTGTGCAACAGTGATTTATTGGGCTCTAACTTCGGGCCAGGGCAGCAGTAGGCGCCACTGAGAAAAGATGAATGAACAAGTCCCCAAACTAAAAATAAGCAGCCCACGCCTCCAAAATAAACACCCACTCCCAGCATTAATTTTTTTTAAATTACAATCACTCAGGGCTCGGGGATTTCTTCTTGGCACCAGCTGTTGGCTTCATAGCTTTGACCATTCTGCCATGTCTCTGGGATCCCACAGCCCATCTCTGAGTGTCTGTTTTCTGTTCAAGACAGCTAGCTCATGCCAGCACTGGCAGAGGTGGCTCCCCAACTGCACACAGGCACCTACTAGTATAGGTCTGGCAGATCTGAGTTCGGATAGAGTTGCCACCACTTCCTTGCTGTCTAGAGCTGCACGCGTTAATAAGCCATTCTGAGCCTCAGTTTCTTCATCTACAGATACCAAATACCCACAAAGCATTGACAGTGTGCCAGGCTCTGCTTCGACGTATTCAGTCCTCCCAGGAAGAGCAAAATTAAACCCAGGGAAGCGGCTCTCGGTGAGGCCCCCTTGAACCCAACCCCAGCTTCAGTCTGGCTCCCGGCTCCCGAGCCCTTCCTTCAAGCCCTCTCGCTCACATTCCGGTAGCACCAAAACGGAGCACACCTCCTGGCTTCCCTGCTTTTACGGAAACACAGATCTTTCTGTCTGTGTCTCCAGGCCTTGACCTCAAGCCCAGGCCTGGGACTCCAGTCACGTCCTGACTCTCTTCCCCGCTGGGCTGCCACTCAGAGAAATTTCCCTGAATGAACTCACCCTCCTCTTTCCTGGGCACGCAGCCTCGGGTCAGCGGTCAGCGGTCAGGTCCTCTGACCGGTCTCTCAGCGCTCCCCTTTTCTAGTCCTGCCCCAGCAGCCTTTCAACCTCAATCGACTCCTGCTGTTCTCTCATCTCCAGGCTCTCTCACACTGCTTCCTTTGCCCCTTTCATCCCTGCCCCCCACTCGGCTCCCACATCCTGCCCTGGGGCCCTCTCCCTGGCCCCAAGAAGTCTGTCTCAGTATTGTTCTCCACTTCCAACATTAGCATTCCCAAAACCCACATTTGCATTTTGATGGCTCCTGTCCCGGCTAGACAGGGGTACACTTTGATGCATATATATTTTGGAGAGGAGCGCTTTCCCCAGTTGCACAGTGTCTAATTTTCCACTTTGATTTAAGTGCATTCTTCGGTTCTGGCCTGATTTGCTCTGGGCCAAGGCAGACTTTAGCCAGCACCTTTAGGCTGTGCTGTGGCCTGTAAGATAACGGAAAGGCTTCGCTTCGTGGGAGCTCAAGGGAACAGAAGTCTCACTTCCCACGCCTCCCAATCCTACTCGGAACATCAAAGCTTCCTGCAAGCTCGCATCTGCAACCAGTGCTCTCCCCTCCCAGGCTCAGAGGCCTTGGCCTCGAGCATTCCCTAGCACAGCTGCAAAGGCCGGAGATTGGGGTTCTCTGTGGTCACCCCTGGCTCGGACGCCCATCTGAGTTATGGACAATCTCGGGCCTCGATTCTAGGATAAGCCACCAGAAGTAGGCAAGAAGGATGGGTGGGGTAAAGAGGCCACCTTAGCCAATTGCCCCTACATTTTCCCACGTATAGGATTTCACTCTGCTTTATGGGATGGAGAGAGAGAGTGCCAAGGGGCCAGACTGCATTCTCATCCAGGGCCTGGTGTTGGGACTTTTAAGTTTTTATATGCCTCCGGGTTGCTGGTGTGTAGCCAGACTCAGAACAGCTAAGTGCCAGGCAACAGAAAGGAATCTCCTGCCAGGTCTCCAGGGGTTTCAGGGCCACTTTGACAGAGGTTTAGGGTACTGCGATTTGCATGGCAGGACTTCCTAGGGTTTCATCCCAACTTCAGAGTGATTTACAATTCCTATTCCATTGAGAAGCTCTCAACATTCATTTGCACCTACAACTTAGTTCTTCTCCTTTTTTTTTTTTTTTTTTTTTTTTTTTTTTGAAATGGAGTTTGGCTCTTGTTGCCCAGGCTGGAGAGCAGTGGCGTGATCTCGGCTCACCACAACCTCCGCCTCCCAGGTTCAAACGATTCTCCTGCCTCAGCCTCCCGAATAGCTGGGATTACAGGCATGCACCACCACACCTGGCTGATTTTGTACTTTTAGTAGAGACAGGGTTTCTCCATGTTGGTCAGACTGGTCTCAAACTCCCGACCTCAGGTGATCCACCCACCTCGGCCTCCCAAAGTGCTGGGATTACAGGCATGAGCCACCGCACCTGGCCGCATCATAGTACTAATAATTACTGCCTACTATCACTTGCTCGTGTAGGGTGTTTTTACATGTATTACTTCAAACTTTCCCAGCAAGGTTATATCCTTTCGCCCATTTCACAGACGGTAGGAAAAGGCTCAAATTAAAGAGCCTATGGTCACACTGTTAGAAAGTTGCTGAGCCAGATTTCAAACCCATTCCAGCTTCCCTACTTAAGCTCCTGACCTGGCCCCACACTGCAAGGTGAGATCAAACTCTAATACCGGAGGACACGAAATAACAAAGTGCTATGGCAATTCAGGTAGGAAGGGCCCACATCTGGCCATGGGAATCAAGACTGGATCCATAAAAGACACTTGTTTTTAACAGTATCCTGAAGGGGAGGGGCAGGAGTCTGTGGAGGGCATGGGGGACAAAAGCACTGAAATGCACTGGGGAAATAGTGGGTGGCTCTGGGGTATAGGGTCTGAGAAGAGGAGAGGACAGGTTGGCATCAGAATGTAGCGAGCTCTGTCTGTATTTGGGCACAACTCTATAGGCATTAAGAGACCACTGAAGATGTTTTGAGTACGGTCGTGATGTAAGAAAAGAGATATTTAGGAAGAGAAATCAAGACGACACAGGTAAGGTAACCTGGAATAAGAAGAAAATAAAATGACAGAGGAGATTCAAGCCATTAAAATGGTCCACGTGGCCGGGCACGGTGGCTTACGCCTGTAATCCCAGAACTTTGTGAGGCCAAGGCAGGCAGATCATTTGAGTTCAGGAGTTCAAGACTAGCCTGACTAACGTGGTGAAACCCCATCTCTACTAAAAATACAAAAAAATTAGCCAAGTGTAGTAGCGCATGCCTGTAGTCCCAGCTACTCAGGAGGCTGAGGCAGGAGAATTGCCGAAACTCAGGAAGTGGAGGTTGCAGTGAGCTGAGGTCGTGCCACTGCACTGCAGCCTCGGCGACAGAGCAAGACTCCATATCAAAAAATAAATAAAATAAAATAAAATGGTCCAAGCAAGGGGCAAAGAGATACTGAACAAAGTAGCCTGAGAATGGCAAGGCGGTTTTAGGTATCTGAAATGACTGGAGATGGAAATGGGGATCTGGAGCGTGGAATGAGGTGGGAGCTGCAGATACAGGTTTGGAAACTGCAAGTAAAAAGGTGATGATGGAAGCCCTAGGAATGGATTAAATGGGTAGCAGAAGAAAAGAGAGGTGGGGATCCAATCTAGATTCAAGGGGAAAAGGGGGAAGGTAAGAAACAAAGGAGGCAGAAAAGACACAGCAGGACAGGTAAGGGGAGAAGCAACGTGGGACGCCAAATGAGGAGAAAAATTCCCGGGTGGCTGACAGTGTTAAATACGTCTTCTCCTGGTGTATTCCTTGCTTGACCAAACTTGAGGCAGGTTCCTGAACCTTCTCCAAGGCCCAGCTGTGCACTTCCTTGTGACATCTAATTTTAGCAAGAGCCTTGCTAAGTCAGTTTAGCAAGAACCTCCCCACCGCCCCACCCTTCAATATCTGATTAGGCTCCTCATCCTCCACCATGCCCCAGGTGACATCTGATCACCCTGGCCCATCGTCAGCATGAAACCTGCTAAGTTGTTCAGCTAGAATCCCCTTATGTTTCCTCTTAGTAATTTTGCACCACTGACCCCCACCCTGCTCCTTGGTTATACATTTCTGTTTGCCCATGCAGCATTCAGAATTGAGCCCAACCACTCCCCGCTTCCTGGCCCCTGCAAAATTCCATTGCCATGGTCCCTACCCCTGTCTCGATGGTCCTGAATAAAGTTTGCTTTACCATGCTTTAGCAAGTGTCATCGAATAATTTTTTAACGAGCCTCCCTACCTGAGTCACGCCTACCAGGTTAGGTATGACTCCCGGACTATCACCTGGCCTTGTACTCGTTGAGCTTCAGTGGCCTATTTTGTAAAAGGGAGATGATAGTGCCACGCTGCATAATTGCTGTGTGAAACAGCACATCGTAGGTGCTCGATAAATGGTAGCTCCTCATGTTATTGTTTATTTACATTATTCTTCCCCAAGTTTAGGAACTTCTTGAGATCCGGGACCAGGTCTTTGGATCTAGCCTAATCACTCATTTGACAACTGCCACGTTATAGCCATTCTAAATGTGTTCCGCATGCTGAGAAAATGGAATGAATGAAGATTTCCCATTGCTGTCTGGGCTGCTGCCCTGGCCGTGTTGCCATGTTGGTGTTTCGTTACTGTTAGGTACTAGTCAAGATAGAGCTATGGAGGCTCTGAATAACAGGACTTTCTGATTCTGGTTCCGTGTCTCTCTACAGAATATCCACCTACCACTTCCAGTTATGGACAGCGGACAAAGACCCAGGGTCAAGAGAGCAGCCTGGCTGTGGGGTTGGTTCCAGGACCAGGTTCAGGGTAGGAGAGTAGAGACTCGGAGTGGATAACTGGATTTTCTCAGACAACGTGGAGGGAAGGACTCGCTGCTTTCTAGACTTCAAATCTCAGTCAGAGAAGGCTGCGTGGGAGAGCCTGGAGAAGCAACAGAAGGCGTGCCCATGTGGGTACCTACCCACGGCCCTCTAAACAGGAGGGGAGGTGAGAAGGCAGAGATTGAGCAGGACCGATGCCTTCGGGTGTCTTGACTCCACCTTGAATCTGCATTCAAGATGCCTTTTTTCCTTAGCCTTGAAGCCAGGATAGAACAGCCCATTCCAGGGGTTTCAGAAGCATTTCTTCCCTCTCATCAGCAAATCGTGGCGTGTCCTTGCCGAAGCTCGCTCAGGCGATCTTTGCCCTGGAAGCCATCTGTTAAGATCCTGTCTAGTATGATGGGATTTCTGTTTTCCTTCTGTTTGTTTGGGTGAGGGGTAAGAGGGGAGGAGGAGTTGTGAAGGGCACAGAAGTGTTTGAAAGCCCAGCCTCCCTCCTCTGTCTGGGCTGCTCCAGGCTTTGATAATTCCAGGGGCTGAGATAGCTACTGGACTATCAGGCCCGCCTGCCCTGAGCTGGCGGCTGAGGCTTTCATCTGTTTATGGCCAAGGACAGCAACATGGAGGCCAGTCCCCAGGCTGGCTAATAAGTAATCGGAAGCCTTGTCTGTACAAGGTCTTGGGACATGCCCTGGGGTGACCTTCAGGTCGCTGGGAGAGGCCTCATGTATCCTGAAGCCTGGGGCCAAGGCCAGGAGGCCGTTTCCTCTTTGTCACCTCTGCTACTGCCACCCACTGGAGTCAGGTTGTGTCCTCCACCCCCACCTTCGCCTAAATGACCTGGTTGGCTTATTTAGGAAAGTTATTCCAAAGGCCTTCCTCTTCCGTTCTGCCTTGGTTACAAGGAAGCGAGCTGTGGTGCATGCAATCCCTGCTTCCATTTCACCCACCAAGCTGCACTCACTCTCTCTAGTTGCCCCCTTCCTCTCCCAACCCTGAGAGTTCGTACAAATCCCCCTCCAGGGATGATGAAGAAGCCTTTGAAAGGTCAGGAGCACACCATGAAGGGTTACAACATCCTTATCTTCCTGCCTCGGGTTGGATAACTTCATTCCTAACTCTGTAAAGGCCTTGAATGGTTGCTCCTGGACCATAGGCAGGGGTCTGTGCTCTTAGAGAGACGTTCAGCAGATTAGTAGAAGTCGTTGATTCCTCCTCTTCTTCCTTCAACAGCGTTCACATGCCTGCTTTGTGTGGGAATCTATTAGGGTGTGTCTGCTTCTTGTTTACAGCTATGGGGCTCTGGCACAGTTACCTAAACTCTCTGAGTCTCCATGTTTTCCCCTCTGTTCAAAAAGGCCCATAGCACTGCCTCATAGGGCTTGAGGGGAACTCCAACAAGATGCAGATATCAAGTGCTAGACAATGAGGGGGCACTAATTCTCTGTTTTGGGGCCACCTGTGTGTCCACCTCCCCATCACTAACTCTGCTCTCCCCACCAGAATAAACTCAGTAGCATGAAGTATTTGAACAATGTTTTCCAAATGAATGAATGAATAAATGAATAAATACATTGCTAATGGCAGCAAATATAAGTGGACATCTGTTCTCTAAGAATAAATCAATTCAATGATTATGGAATTTCACAGCGTCGTAAGGAGTTGAAGCAGGCACGTGCAAACCATCCCCTGAAACAAATGGAATTAGACCTAAAAATGTATCAAGACTTTCCCTTTTTGTGTTACAGTTTTTAGGGAGATTAATATTTGAGAATAAGCTATGGCCATTGACAAAACTTAACTTTTAATATTTTTGTATGGAGATGGGGTCTTGCCTATTTTGCCCAGGTTGGTCTCAAACTCCTGGGCTCAAGGGACTCTTCCACCTGGGCCTCGCAAAGCGCTGGGATTATAGGCATGAGCCACCACACCCAGACTTTTATTTTGTTGCATCTGTAATGGATGTTCAACCAATTTCTATGGAATGGAGAAATGGATGAATGATTGGGAAAAATTAACCATCAACAATGGGAATAATGTTTATTAGAACTTCTAGGGGTTTGGATACTTCTTAGGGATGTGGGTAGCAGCTTGCTGTGTGGTCTTTGCTATGCCTCTCACCTCCTCTGCCTCTGCCTCTGCTTCTGCCTCTTACCCCTCCATCTGAGTCACAGGGCAACGTAATCCTCCATCTCTGTGTCTTCTTACAGGAGCACAAGAAGGCAAACACAGCTAGAGAAATAGGCCTTCTGGCAATCTCCTAAGACAATCTCATATAAACATGATCACACATCTTCCCAGGGCCTTTAGAGCCAGCAGAGTGAGGGGGGAGAAAGAGAGAGGAGGAGGGAAAAAAATTAACTGGACAAGTCACCCCAGGGCAGTGAGGCCCAAGAAAGCGCCTTTATCTTCACTCCTGCTATGCTTCATTGACTTCATTCTTGTCCTGTCTCCAGGACTCCTTTACTGCAGTTAGGCTTTCTCCTAGGGGCTGGGCCTGGCAACACAGAGAAGAAGCAGGCAAAATATTAGTGGATTAACTTGTGAAGTTATCCCCACCCCACCCCCAACTCCCCAACCCTTGCCACTTTAAAGCAAAAAAATGCATTCAGGAAAATCTGACAGTTTCCTTGGAATAAGTGGAGGGAGAATGTGGCTGGCAGGGCCCTGGGCCAGTTCAGCCTACCAGTGCTGTTTCTCTGCTGGGAGTCAGAACTTGGAGATGGATATTGCAAAGAGTTCCGGGAGTGCTCCGTGATTGGCTCTGGAGCTTGGAGTAGCTGCATGGCAATGGCAGAAGCTCAAAGCCACTTCCTCCAGGAAGACTTCTGTGATTCCTCCAGCCAGCTACTCCTCTCCCAAGTCCTATAGAGCTTTCTTGTGCCTCGTGGAGCACTGAATACCTTGTCTTTCGTATTCCCATGATTGCATAGTTCGTTTGTCTCTTACTAGTCTGGGAGCTGCTAAAGGGAACTATCTTGATCTGACTTACCTTGGTCCTTTGAGTGCCCAGCAGTGTCAGTCCTGCAGGAGGCACTTATAAAATAATTGTTGACTCAATGAAAATATAAATGGTCGTGTCACATGAACTGGCCTCTCACCTCTCCAAGTCGTATCCCTCCCCTTTGTGCCTTCTTTTTTTTTTTTTTTTTTTTTGTGAGACAGGGTCTTTCTTTGTCACCCAGGCTGGAGTGCAGTGGCTCGATCTTGGCTCACCGCAGCCTCAACCTCCCAGGCTCAAGTGATCCTCCCACCTCAGCTTCCTGCCAAGTAGCTGGGACTACAACCATGTGCCACCACACCCAGCTACTTTCTGTATTTTTTATAGAGGTCGGTTTTCACCATGTTGCCCAGGCTGGTCTCAAACTCCTGAACTCAAGGGATCTGCCCACCTTGGTTTCCCAAAGTGCTGGGATTACCAGCATGAGTCATTGTGCCTGGCCCTCCTCTTTGTACCTTCTAAGGTTAGGAAGGAAGGATGCCAGGAAGATGGAGCTCTTCAAATATGTGTTTTGGTGGAGATGGTACTTGCTAAGCAGGCTACTTGTGTGTGAAACCTCAGGTTTGGTGAGAGTGCTGTGCTCTTAGGGGAGGAAAGTACGGGAAGTAAAACAACCAGAGGAGCATTGATCTGAGTGGAATTCAGGTGGGTGGCCATGCTTGGGTCCCAATTTCTGGTTTCTTGGCCTGTATTATTTGGAAGGTCATGCTGCCTTGCTTTATGAAATAGCAGCTTGAATGAAACTGCTTTTCACAGCTCAATCAGGGGCTTCAGAGTGAGGCCCTTATTTAACTTTAAAAAAGCAATCTAGTAAGATGGATAGGATCACAAGTTCTAGAACCTGAATTCAACAAAGTCACCACTAAATAGGTATGAAAATTTAACCAGTTAGTTAACCTCTCTGTGCATATGCAAAGACGGATAGTAATGGAACCTACCTCGCAGAATAGTGAGGATTTAAGGACTTAACACATGTAAGGCTCTTAGAATTGTGACTGGCATTGCTCACGTTTTCATGAAGAAATCATCGAAATCCTTGAGTTCGGAACCATAGGCTTTCTATCCAAAGTACTGGGGTATTGGCTCCCCACAACCCATGTTGATTTGCCTATGAATCAAGTCGCTTTTTCTGGCTCTTCACTGAATGCAAATTACACAAGAAATCTACCTTCTACCACCATCATTAACCTCTGGCCTGTATCTGCTGTGACTCCTGGCCCTGACTGGGTCAAAACAGATAGGCTCAGCTGGGGGAAAAGACTGGCTGTATTCAGTCCAAGCACGCCTTGACCTGGGTCAAGCTAGACAAACACCTGACTTCCGACGAGGAAAGGTTAGAACATTCCTGAGGCTTGAGTGGGCTCTGCTGTGTGTTGGAGACAGTCTGTGCTACTCACTGCCTAAAACCACTCATCAGTTGACCGGAGTCATCCCAGCAAACTTCCCATGGTACCCACCTCTGTTGGAGGAGCTCTAGGGCTGTGGTGCAGAAACTCTCAAGCCTGAGGTTCAGTCACATACCTGGCTATGTTAAACACCAGGTCTGGTTATAATACCTTCCTCCTAGAGAATGCGTGAAGGCAAAGGAGCTCAGAGGTCTGGGGCAGGTTGAGCGAGTGATCGGGGCTGTTTGCAGAACTCTTCTTAAAATGTATGGTTGGGCACGGAGGCTCACGACTGCAATCCCAGCACTTTGGGAGGCTGAGACGGGCGGATCATGAGGTCAGGATATCGAGACCATCCTGGCTAACACGGTGAAACCCCGTCTCTACTAAAAATACCAAAAATTAGCTGGGTGTGGTGGCGGGTGCCTGTAGTCCCAGCTACTTGAGAAGCTGAGGCAGGAGAATGGCATGAACCCGGGAGGCGGAGCTTGCAGTGAGGCAAGATTGCGCCACTGCGCTCCAGTCTGGACGACAGAGCGAGACTCCGTCTCAAAAAAAATAAAAGTATGTAGTTGGCTGGGTGTGGTGACTCACGCCTGTAATCCAAGCACTTTAGGAGGCTGTGGCAGGTGGATCATGAGTTCAGGAGATCAAGACCATCCTGGCTAACATGGTGAAACCCTGTTTCTACTAAAAATACAAAAATTAGCCAGGCATGGTGGCGCGCACCTGTAGTCTCAGCTACTCAGGAGGCTGAGGCAGCAGAATTGCTTGAACTTGGGAGGTGGAGGTTGCAGTGAGCCAAGATCGTGCCATTGCACTCTAGCCTGTCTGGGTGACAGAGTGAGACACTGTCTCAAAAAAAAAATGTATATAGTTTAGGGGTGGATGCATAGAACTGTTTCAGAAGGAAATCCAATGGCGCTGTTGATAAAGCTATTGATAAAATTGAATGCCAGATAGCAAGATAGCCACGTTCTGATAGAAGTTAAGTGCTTATTTTATTCAAAGCATGCGTTTGGCATTTGTGCATTACCTTCGCCACAGTCCTGTGATGTACAATGAGGAAACTGAGGCTCAGGCAGGTTGATGTGTGTACTACCATCATACAATTTGTAAGTGGAAGAGTTTTGAACCTGTCTCCCAACTCCTGTCCGGTGCTTACTCTGCTATTCACATCTCTTTATCCTGTAAGCGACCCTGGAGCTCATTCTTGCCAGCCTCTGGCCAAGTGAGTTTTGTAGAACATTAACCTAATGAGGTACGTCCTAAAAAAGGGTTCTGTGTAAGCCAAGCCCCTAGTGGAGATTCAGAATGCACATTCAAGGCTCTGAGATGTCCTGTACCAGCCCCCTTAACCACAGAGGGCTCTTTGCTTACAACAACCATCAACCTCCTTAGGAACCGTCCTTTGGAACATGTCTTGGGAAATATTGATCTAGTCTTATTCACTCAACTATTGGTGAGGACATTGAAGCACAAAGTGTTGAAATTACCTGCCTGAAGGCGGCCGGTGAGTTAGTGACAGGGCAGGGACCTGATCTAGGGTTCCTGTCTCTCAGCCAGAGTTTTTTGTTCTACAGCTGACAACATTTACTAATATTGTTTGTTGTTGTTGTTTTGAGATGCAGTCTCGCTCTGTCGCCCAGGCTGCAGTGCAGTGGCACAATCTCGGCTCACTGCAACCTTTGCCTCCCAGGTTCAGGTGATTCTCCTGCCTCAGCCTCCTGAGTAGCTGGGATTGCAGACACCAGCCACCATGCCTGGCTAATTTTTGTGTTTTTAGTGGAGACGAGGTTTTGCCATTTTGGCCAGGCTTGTCTCGAACTCCTGACCTTAAGTGATCCGCCTGCCTCAGCCTCCCAAAATGCTGGGATTACAGGCATGAGCCACCACGCCTGGCTGACAACATTTTTAACATTGTATAGACCCAGTGGGGGCCAATCCAGAGTAATGAAAAGACATAATTTTACCTGTAGAGAAGGCTGGACACTCTGCAAGTCTTTATGGCCTCTGACCTTTTGAACAGGTCTCAAAAAACATTTACAGTCAAACTGTCAGCAAAAACACATCAAGAGCAACTGGATACACAGCTGCTGAAGAGGGGTGAGATCCAAGGAAGAGTTAGGAGTTGGGCTGGAGGATTCTAGGAGAGATTTCTGAAAGCTTTAAGTGTGGAGGTAGATTCTGAAAGACCAAGTCAGCTTTAGAAGGAAAATAACTACATGTCAAATGTGAGATTTTACTTTGTTCATATAGGAAAATGATTTGATCCACCTCCTGATGTTGTCATAGGACTATTGGACAGATGGGGCTCCTACGGTTTGTAAAGATTAGCTGACTCTTTAAGTGCTTTTGTGTCTTACCTCCAGATGTGCTAATGGAATATTTTCCATGGACCTCCATGAGCCATCATGACTTTCCTAGCTCCAGTGTGAGGCATTAAGGATTCAGGGGCTACAGAAGTACACTTAGAATGAGAAAGATCTATGTTTGAGTCCTGGTTCTGTGATTTCAGGTCCTTCAGTTTAGCTTTCTGGGCCTTAGGTTTCTCAATGGAAAAAGAAAGGATTAGACTCAAAGGTAGGTCCACTGACAGGCAATATCAGAGTCACCTGGTTAATTAAAAGGATAGGTTCCAGCCAGGCACAGTGGCTCAGTCCTGTAATTCTAGCACTTTGGGAGTCCAAGGCAGGTGGATTGCCTGAGCTCCGGAGTTCAAGACCATCCTGGGCAACTTGGCAAAACCCCATCTTTACTAAAAATGCAAAAATTAGCCAGGCATGGTGGTGCATGACTGTCGGCCCAGCTACCTGGGAGGCTAGGTAGGTAGGAGGATCACCTGAGCCTGAGAGGTTGAGGCTGCAGTGAGCTGCAGTGGCAATGTACTCCAGCCTGGGCAACAGAGTGAGACCCTGTCTCAGAAAAGGAAAAAAAAAAAAAAAATGGATAGGTTCCTGTGCCTTCCCAAGACTTACAGAAGCAGAATTTCTAGGAACCTATGATGTTAATAAGGGCACTGAATTTTCTGACGTAGAATTAGGCTTAGGAACCACTGGACTAACTTGTTTTTGAGCCCCTTTCAGTTCTCAAATGAGTTGTTTAAGCTTACTGAATGTTGGTATTCTTGTCGTGAAATAAAGCTATTAATACTCATTTTAACATCTACAAGAATTATATCAACATTCTGAAGACTTCGTAAACTCTAAAGCCACTTAAAATTTTATATTACTTTTCCAATAGAGAAATAATTTTGATGTATGAAGACTCACTTTATCGGGAAAATATATAAAGCTTTGCATTCACGTCAGTGGGATTTCTCTACACAGTACCACATAAAACCTTAAAATTGAGCTGTTCCCAGCCGGGTGCAGTGCCTTACGCCTGTAATCCCAGCACTTTGGGAGGCCTAGGTGAGTGGATCATGAGGTCAGGAGTTCAAAACCAGCCTGGTCAAGATGGTGAAACCCTGTCTCTACCAAAAATACAAGAATTAGCCGGGTGTGGTGGCAGGCACTTGTAATCCCAGCTACTCAGGAGGCTAAGGTAGGATAATTACTTGAACTAGGGAAGCAGAGGTTGCAGCAAGCCGAGATTGTGTCACTGCACTCCAGCCTGGACAACAGAGATTCCATCTCAAAACAAAACAAAACAAAACACAAGAATGCTTTTTCTTGGTGATATTGTTTAATCTTTTCACACTTTTCCTGCTCCCGTGTCCTCTTGCTTTTCCAGGTTACCCAGAGGAAAAGCTGCAAAAGTGGTTTATACAATGTGAGCACTCCTCAAAGTGTGTCCTGTGGAATAGGAACAAATGTTAGGGGGGAAAGTTTCTATATCAAATATGTTTTGGAAATGCTCTACTAACCAGGGTTTATTAAGAATTCTAAGAGCTTTTACTATGCTGATATGAACGGTGGATCTCCAAGAAGGCAAAAAGTGTAATTAGTATGGCTGAACAGATTTGATCAGGGAGCACGTTTACGGAGAGCCGTCTCTCGAGACTAGGGAAATTTTGCATTTAGGTTCTGTCCAGTTCACGGCTTGTTCCTCCTAGGAGTCCTGCCTTTTCAAATTAGGACAGCTGGGAAGGCAAGGCTCAGTTTTAAAGCCATGGTTCTAAAACCTAGCTGTGTGTCACCTGGGCAGCTTTTAATAAATGTGAATCCCTGGGTTCCACCCAAGGCTGACTCAGTGGGTTTGATGCAACCAGCCCCAGATCATCTTTGGACCTGTGATTGGGAGCCCTCCAAGGAGTGAATCACTTCAGGCATCTAAGTGGGAGGAATGATTTTGGCTGAAGCGGGGAGAGAGGGAGGAAGTGTGGTTCCTCCAGCATTCCTGATCTTATACCGGGGTCAGAGCATGAGCTGGCTCTCCGGAGGCTGGACCCACCCTGAAGGAAGAGGAGACGACTCTCAACTTCTTCAAACACACCTGAGAGTGGTTCTTGGGGGATCTGGAGATTTGAATCGTGGTTCACACCCGAACATAGCTTCACTGTTCGCTCTGGTAACCTCTCTGAGCTTTACTTTTCTCCTTGCAAATTGGTAGTACTCATATACGCCCTTGGGTCCTTCATTAGAAACTCAGTAAAAACAAACAAGGCAATAGACAGGGCTACACTTTTGGCTTTTCCAAAGACAATTGTGAGTGATGATATTATGATTATTGTTTGGGACTTCTATTACAAATTAGCATTTCAGTAACAGATACAACCATTTTCTGTTCTTCAAAGAGAGAATCTTTGAGCTACCTGATACAGTCTAAAATAAATAATGAATCGACTATATATATATATATACACACACACATACATATATTAAATTAAACAACGTATTCATGAAACAACTAGGCCGCAGAGGGCAAGATGCAGCAGAGGCCTGAGGCACCTGTCCCGATCAATCAGGCCAGGCATTACCCGATTTGGGGTGGAGATTATCTGGAAAATTGCCTCAGCTGTCCATTTCATTTTCAGTGCTTTCTCAATGAACCATTGTTATAAGCATTTTTTAGTATCTTCCAACCTGTCACTGAGATTGGGGTTTTGACAGTTCATAGACTCGGAAGTGGAGAAATAATTCCATTTGTTTTTAAATGCATGACGTCCACTGGATTAAACTAATTGGAGGAAGACAATGCCTCTCTCAAAGAAAACAAAACAGGTGTCCGGGCGCGGTGGCTCACACCTGGAATCCCAGCACTTTAGGAGGCCGAGACGGGTGGATCACCTGAGGTCAGGAATTCGAGACCAGCTTGGCCAACATGGTGAAACCCCACCGCTACTAAAAATACAAAAAATTATTCAGGCGTGGTGGTGCAGGCCTATAGTCCCAGCTACTCAGGAGCCTGAGGCAGGAGAATCGCGCTTGAACTCAGGAGGCGGAGGTTGCAGTGAGCCAAGATCTTGCCACTGCACTCCAGCCTGGGCCACAGAGTGAGACTCCATCTCAAAAAAAAAAAAAAAAAAAAAGAAAGAAAAAAGGAAAGAAAACAAAACAGGTTATGAAATCACTATTTACTAAATGCCCCTGATGTGAGAGGTACCAAACTAGCTCCTTTTCTAAGTGTTATTTCATCCATTCCTCAGAACAACTTTGCAAGATCAGTTAAATTAAAGTAGAGAGGAAGGCCAGGTGCGGTGGCTCAAGCCTGTAATCCCAGCACTTTGGGAGGCCAAGACGGGCGGATCACGAGGTCAGGAGATCGAGACCATCCTGGCTAACACGGTGAAACCCCGTCTCTACTAAAAGAAACTAGCCAGGCGTGGTGGTGGCGCCTGTAGTCCCAGCTACTGGGGAGGCTGAGGCGGGAGAATGGCGTGAACCCGGGAGGCGGAGCTTACAGTGAGCCAAGATCCGGCCACTGCACTCCAGCCTGGGCGACAGAGCGAGACTCCGTCTCAAAAAAAAAAAAAAAAAAAAAAAAAAATTTAAAAAAATAAAGTAGAGAGGAAAGGAAGCGAGACCTGGAGATGTAAACAAACCCGCCCCTGGACGACAGTTAGTAAGTAGAAGAGTCAGGATTTGAATGTGAGGCTTTTTCCATTGTGTGCTGCTACTTTAATTTCTAGCTCTTTCCTTCTAGAATGTGAATCATTTAAACGTAGAAATCTTGGCTGGGTGTGGTGGCTCACACTTGTAATCCCAGTACTTTGGGAGCCCCAGGCAGGTGGATTGCCTGAGCTCGGGAGTTTGAGATCAGCTTGGGCAACATCCTGAGGTCAGGAGTTTGAGACCAGCCTGGGCAACATGGTGACACCCCATCTCTACAAAAAAAGCAAAAATTAGCCACATGTGGTGGCGCCACCTGTGGTCCCAGCTACTCAGGAGGCTGAGGTGAGAAGATTCTTTGAGTCTGGGAGGTTGAGGTTGCAGTGAGCCGAGATCGTACCATTGCACTCCAGTCTGGGTGAAACAATGAGACCCCATCTTTTAAATAAATAAATACATACATGAATAAATACATAAATTTATAAATCTCAGGGGAAGAATAATATCTATTCCCCATTCCTGTTTCATGTGGAGACAATACAAGAGAGAAAGTTCTTTTTTTTTTTTTTTTTTGAGACGGAGTCTCGCTCTGTCGCCCAGGCTGGAGTGCAGTGACTGGATCTCAGCTCACTGCAAGCTCCGCCTCCCGGGTTCACGCCATTCTCCTGCCTCAGCCTCCCGAGTAGCTGGGACTACAGGCACCCGCCACCTCGCCCGGCTAGTTTTTCGTATTTTTCAGTAGAGACGGGGTTTCACCGTGTTAGCCAGGATGGTCTCGATCTCCTGACCTCGCGATCCGCCCGTCTCGGCCTCCCAAAGTGCTGGGATTACAGGCTTGAGCCACCGCGCCCGGCCAGAAAGTTCTTAATTAGTGTAACTGTGCAAGAAGAGCAGAACCCGGGCATCCTAATGCTAACCATTAATGATCTCTTTCACCTTACTTTCCTAAAAGCAAAAGAGAGACTCAATCATACCAGGCTCCATAGCAGCCAATTTCTCTGCAGAGTCTGGCAAGATCCTAACCGGTATGGAAGTGAGAATGTCCTCAAGCAAATTCACTTTGCCACGTCTGATATTGCCTGTCGGGAAAGAAGGGTCATTCAGTCCTTCTCCAGCCTGGGATAACGTCTCCAAAGCCAGCTGCGAGCATTCCCATGATGCTTGGTCCCTGGAGATTATTTTGCAGGAGCTCAGTCCTCTGTGGTTCTCTGCCACTGCCCGGGAAAGCCTTCCTCCCCAGCCACTGCACTGCTGCCCGCTTATTCTCCTCACCAGGGCTGCCTCTCCCAGGACCCCTTTGTTTGGGGTGTGCAGAGGATGGTGAAGGAGAGAACGCAGTTAGAGTAAGGACTGCAGTGAACCTGTTGTTAGAGGATTATTTGAGGAGAGAAAGGAAGAGGGAAAAACTGTCTATATCTGGTGCAAAGAGTGTGCCATCAAAACCATTTCTCGGCTGGGCGCGGTGGCTCACGCCTGTAATCCCAGCACTTTGGGAAGCCAAGGTGGGTGGATCACGAGGTCAGGAGATCGAGACCATCCTGGCTAACACGGTGAAACCCCGTGTCTACTAAAAATACAAAAAAAAAAAAAAGCCGGGCGAGGTGGTGGGCACCTGTAGTCCAGCTACTCGGGAGGCTGAGGCAGGAGAATGGCGCGAACCTGGGAGGCGGAGCTTGCAGTGAGCCGAGATCTGGCCACTGCACTCCAGCCTGGGCGACAGAGCGGGACTCCATCTCAAAAGACAAAACAAAACAAACAGACAAACAAACAAAAAACCATTTCTCTAGACCCATCACTTTGTAGGGAAAAGAGGACCCTTCACGGACACCCACGGGAGGCTGTGTGGATGGGAACCAGGAAGACACACTCCAAATTGGCAACGGTGTTTCCTTTGGGGAGAAGAGTGGGGAGCAGGACATGCGGAAAGGATAGAAGACTTCAGGCCTGTGGTAGAATATTTCAGTTTTAAAGAAAAACATTTTCAGGAAGAAGGAGAAGAAGAAGAAAAGGAGAAGGAGGAGGAGGAGGAGGGGAACGGTGACTCTGCTTGATAATGAAGAAGCTTTACTCTCCTTAAAGGTTAAACCTCTGAATCTGGACTTTTCAGAAAAAAGGAGAATTCGACATCGCAGATCCAGCACTAGTGCTGGAGTTGGCAGTGGTCCCAGTGTCCCCTTTAGGGAGGTTGTATCAGCTGTGCGAGAATATATAGACAGAATGGGAAATTGTACCCCGCCCTCATAGTTAGGCCTTAATAGCCTCACCTGCGAAATGGCAATAAGAACAATTTACATGTCTGAGGACAGGAGGTGGTCATCTTGCTCATGGAAGGGAGAATTCGTTTGAAGGGCAGATCCCTGGAGAACTTCCATATACCCCATTGAATAGGTACCACCCTGTTCCCCAGAAGGGCACCTTAGGCAGGATAGTGTCCCTCTTGCCTTATGGGGACATCAACCCTGAATAGAACCCAAGCACCCTGCCTTCCAGCCCAAGGTAGTCCTGCAGCTGGCCTCTCAGCCCCCCCCACAGTACTGCACCCTATGTGTACAAGATACTTCAAAACTGGAGCCATCGCCCCACAGTCTGTGGGATGTTCAGAGGCTCCAGCACCCCGGGAGAGGAGGCAGGCAAACTGCCGAGCCCAAATACCTTTCCGGAGGCCCTGTGGAGGAGAAAACATTAGTGGGAGGGCAGGCCGCACTCAGATAGGCAGCGTCAGAGCTGGAGGGGCCGGGCCAGATTCAAGACGATAACAGGAAAGCTTGCATGCAGCTACCAGCCCAGGCAGGGATTGGCTTGCCTGGAAGCCCAGGGCCTCCAAGAATGGGTGCAGTCACGTGTGTTGCCTCTCATGGTCGCAAGCTACCTGCCAGGTGGCAGGAGCCTGTGATGCCGCGTGGGGGCGGTTGGCTAGTCCAGGAGGTGTTGTTCTTGCCCTGAGAGAATGACGGTGCCCTGAAACGCAAGATGGCACCAGGGAGGCCTGCTGCAGGTCCTTGTGCTGTGGTTGGAATGAGCACACGGGAGCCCAGTGCCACTGGGCACAGATTTCTTATCTACAGCTTCCTGAGGTTGCTTTTGGCCAGGACTCCCACGCCTCTCCTTATCCTGGCATTCATCAGCACAGGGAGAGGGATGGCCTCTGCTCCTGACTCAGACCCAGCTGAGCCTCCTCAAGAGAGAGTCGGGACCGCTGTGTGTCATTCCTCTTTGGGCTTTATTTGCTGTGTGTGGTGGGAAAGTCATCTGACCCTGCCATACCTTAGAGTCCCCCAGACCTATCTAAGCTCTTTATCTATGAGAAGCAAAGGTAGACAGGGAGATTCTGCCTACCCTGACCATGGAGGAACAAGGAAACTCGTCCCTCAGAGATGGAAAATTAAGCATTCAGGGTAAAAAGTCAGATCAGGTCCGCCAGGTCCCTAATACCTGTTATCACTCTCTTCCTTAGAAACAGAATCCTAAACTTCAGGATTGACAGCCTAAGCAGAATAAAGGTGACATTTATTAGCCTCCAATGTGGCCTATTTTTCATTTTAAAAGTTGAGGGTCTCACTCTGTTGCCCACGCTGCAGTGCAGTGGCATGATCATTGCTCACTGCTGCCTGGAACTCCTGGGCTCAAGCGATCCTCCCACCTTAGCTTCCCCAGTAGCTGGAATTACAGGTGCACACCACCATGCCTGGCTAATAAGAGATCCCTTTTTGAGATCTTAGGATTCTAGAAACTATCTTTGAACCTTAGGCAAGAGATCTCCTCTTCCAAGATTACTTGATCCTTTCTTCCATACAAATTACAGTTTTGCCTAATCTAGCATCTCTCTAGAACTATTTCCTTCTACATGCACCACAAACTATCTACTTGTAAGAATTAGTTTTAGTGCCAGGCATGGTGGCTCAAGCCTGTAATTGCAGCACTTTGGGAGGCCGAGGTGGGCGGATCACAAGGTCAAGAGATCCAGACCATCCTGGCTAACACGGTGAAACCCTGTCTCTACTAAAAATACAAAAAAATTAGCCAGGTGTGGTGGCGGGCGCCTGTAGTCCCAGCTACTTGGGAGGCTGAGGCAGGAGAATGGTGTGAACCCGGGAGGCAGAGCTTGCCGTGAGCCAAGATCACGCCACTGCAATCCAGCCTGGGCGACAGAGTGAGACTCCGTCTCAAAAAAAAAAAAAAAAGAAAAAAGAGAGAAAAAGAAAATAAAAGGTATCTGTTTTTATTGACTGAAAAATAGAATAAATACCTGTTTGGAGAAGTCACTGCCCACAAGGAATTGCTTGGGTGGCATTAACCCCCATGCCTCACCTAGGATAATAAGCAATAACTGAAAGTTTGGCTAATCTGTGGTTGGGAGAGGAGGCTTACAGTACAGCTGGGTATAAAATGGCCCCTTCAGGTGTTGAAGGCAGGCATAAGAGCCCTTTAATAAGTGAAAGGAGAGGATGGGTGGAAATAGTCCAGGTAATGAAGACACACACAGCCCATTGCATTACTGACATTTATTCATTTACCCTAATTTATTAAGCAGCTATTATGTTCAAGGCAAAAGAAGATAAAAAGATGATCAGACATAGCATCTGTTCTTAAGTAGCTTATAAGGTCTACTAGGGAAGGTAAGGTGATGCTTAGCTGTGAACATGAAGTTTGGATAAGGTGTTATGGGTCTGCAGAAGGAGAAGAGGTCCCTACCAGGTGTGTTTTGCGGAGCAGGTGGCCTCTGTGATCTTGCAGGATGGAAAAGAGTCAGATATGCAGGACTGCTGGGAACAGAAATGCCTTCTTCGGGTTCGCTCTTTCTCCAAACCAATGGTAAGAAGTCCCCATCCTTGCAGTGTGATGACTAACCACCTCCTCCCAAGAATATGGATATTAGAGGTGTTGGCTATAGGCAAAAGTGTATTCTGTAGGAAATCCAGGTGTTTTGAGGGATGTTTTAATCGCCTAAAGCTAAAGAAAGAAGACAAGGTAAGCACTCAGTTTCTGAGTTAGACAGACTTAGAGTTGAGTTGGTACTGCAACGTCTTAGCTCAGTTCCTAGAGCACCTTGGCATTCAAGACTCAAAAGCTCAACTGAGAATGTTCAGCCAGCTGTGGCCATGCCCTGGCAGAGGACTTAGAAGTCATAGGTAAGTGGTGTCAGGGAAACAAGGGGAGAGCCTGGATAGGGCTACACCTTCTGGTCATATCCACTTCTTCTGAGCTCCATGATTCCATTTCCCAAGACCTAGAAGAATATTATGGTGCAAAAAGTTGCTCTAAGCTTAGTGACGTGGAAAACATCACAAAGCAAATGAAAGTGAGTGGCAATCGAGTAGGTTGGTGATCATCAGAAACTGGTGGTCAAGCTGTCAGGGATACTGGAGTCAAACTATGAGGAGGGCCCTGCCACCTTGGGCTTCGTGGTAAATAGATGTCTTGACTAGTGGAGGCATAGTTTTCCATTATTTCAGTTTTTCTTTTTTGCTTTTCCTTTGAGGACAACGCAATGTAGACCTGTGATGGTTCGCTACCACCATGACCACAATGCATATTTCAATACCAAGGTCATAACCATGCCAAGAGGAGCAAGAGTTCCTTCTTTGTTTTTAATTTATTATGAGTAAATTAGAGGCAGAGATATGGGGTGGGGGTAATCAGTAAGGAAAGCAGAAACGCTTTTGTCTCCCTTTGCAAGAATAATGAGAGGAAAAAAAAAAAAAAAGACCACAATTTGTGAGATATTTGTTGCTTTGGAGAACAGCATGTCTGGGGGTGGGAGGGTGAGGGAACGTTTCACTGTTCTTTGAGATCTTTGCCTGGAAACAGGAAGTTTGTTTGGCCCACTTTACCTGCTCAGGCCATTTGCTATCTACCTCCAGGCACAATCTGCTGTTTGTAATATCACAGTTAGTTGCTGTGGAGACAGTGACGTGAGCACATCAGCCTTCTGGCTGTAGGAAAGGAACAGTCTGCTGAGAGGGGGCCCCAGGTACAAATAAATACATTCCAAAGCAACAGGTGAGCTTCAGAGAAGCCAGCTCTCTGGTTTCTACTGAAATGTTTCTAGCATTAAACAAACATTGGATGAAACACAAACATCTGTCTGGAAGCAAAGCCTGGAGCTCATGAATTCCAGGGCTGGCTGTGGCCCCTGCCTCTGATTTCCTGTGTGGGCCAAGACAATTGGCTGCTTCTCTCTGTGTCTTAGGTGAGCTGGCTCTCCTTCCTGGCTCCTACCCTGAACCCTGGCCACATGGTGGGATTAGGAGGGCAGATGCAATTGGAAAGTAGGAGGAAGTGTCTCATTCCACGGTGGCACCAGGCAGAAGTGGGCACGAGAGATGTTTACCCTGCCAGGCCTCACAAAATCATCTTTCTCAGCAAACCACCATTTATTAACCCCTTCTCTTCTTCAGTCACTCGGCTACATTAATGCAGGAGAATGCTCAGATGACATGGTAGCTCTTAGGATGATCTATATCTTAAGGGCAAATCCAGTCATTGCTGGAGAACTGGGCAGGTGAAATCATTCATTGAACTTGTGCATTTGGTTTCACCATGTTTTCACGTGTTTCTAGATAGCTAGGTTCAGCTAATGTACAACAGGACATGCCCTGTTAGCTTACTAATAGCTGGGATTAATGTGGAGATTCAGTATTTCCTGCAAGCCCAAATCATTGATAGCCTATTCCAAATTTTCCACCCTCTTCTGGATATATACAGCTTGATATACCAACATTAATATTTTGGTTTATGGCCGGGCGCGGTGGCTCACGCCTGTAATCCCAGCACTTTGGGAGGCCGAGGCGGGCAGATCATGAGGTCAGGAGTTTGAGACCAGCCTGGCCAACATGGTGAAACCCCATCTCTACTAAAAATACAAATTAGCTGGGCATGGTGGTGCATGCCTGTAGTCCCAGCTACTTGGGAGGCTGAGGCAGGAGGATTGCTTGAACCCGAGGAGCGGAGGTTGCAGCGAGCAGAGATCGTGCCACTGCACTCCAGCTTGAGTAACAAAAGTGAAACTCCATCTCAAAAAAATAAATAAGCCTCCTTACAATTCCCCCTTAAGGCCGGGCGCGGTGGCTCACGCCTGTAATCCCAGCGCTTTGGGAGGCCGAGGCAGGCGGATCACAAGGTCAGGAGATCGAGACCACGGTGAAACCCCGTCTCTACTAAAAATACAAAAAATTAGCCGGGCGCGGTTGTGGGCGCCTGTAGTCCCAGCTACTCGGGAGGCTGAGGCAGGAGAATGGCGTGAACCCGGGAGGCGGAGCTTGCAGTGAGCTGAGATCCGGCCACTGCACTCCAGCCTGGGCGACAGAGCGAGACTCCGTCTCAAAAAAAAAAAAAAAAAATTTTGGTTTATGTTGAAAGCCAAATTTGCATCTAGCCTATGCTCACCTTTAATCCATTATCAAGCACTAGCATTGCTTTGCACATAATGGATGTTCAATAGTTACTTAATGACTCAATGAATTAATTAATGCTACAATTCAGAAGCTGGTTGCAACACTGTATGTACGCATGTGCCTGTCATCCTTCTAACATATGAGAGCTAGGAGGGACCTTAGAATCCTTTGCTTTAGCACTTTATTCAACACAAGGTGATCCTGAGGCTCAGGGAGAAGGGGCTTGCCCCACGCTACAGTTCAGTCAGGACAGGACTCTGAGACCACTCAGTTTGGTGCTTTTTCTTCATTCCTTTCTGTACCCTTCTCCACCCCTCATACCCAACCCTTCTCTTTTCCTCATGCTCCAGTGGAGAGGCCAAGCCACATTCCTGAAATCATGAGGAGCTCTGTCAGGCGCCTCAGCCTACACACAGACAGTTCTGCATTGCTTTTCCCTAGGAGCCAGATCCAACGAGGCCCTCCAAAGGGGCTGGAGGCCCACAGTGGCAGCTGGGCCCTTCCTTCGCTCAACACTACTCAACCTCGCTGGGACAACTTGGAGTCAGAAGTCCTACATTTGAGTTTCCACCCAGTGATGTAGCAGCTACAAAACCTTGGCCAAACCACTTCACTTCTCTGGGTCTCAGTTTCCTTGTCTGTAAAAGAACAGTAATAAATCCTGCCTTGTCTGTATTCTAGATGGTTGAGGATCAAGCAAGATAAGATGTGTATGAAAACTTTAAGCTATGAAATGTAATACACCAAGGTATTGACAATATAACAATAATTATTTTCAGTAATTTCTTGCCTGGGAGGAGTGATATACCCAGTCAACTGTGTCTCACAATGTTTCTAAAATATCTTCAGGACAGAGATTTGTACCAGCCACAGACAGTGGTATCGACCGCACCTACCTTTAGAGTGGCTTCCTGCCGCAGGGTGCACCTCTCGTTCCACTTCTTTCAGGTCAACTAGAAGCCAGTGCTCTCAGCAATAATCCTATAGGCTCCCAATAATTACTGTTTGTGAAGACCCATCTAACACCAGGGAGAGAGAAGAGGTATCTGCATTACTGGGGAGGAGGAGGGCAGTAGATGACACTTGCTTCATACCTTCTACTGCTTTGCATAATTTCTTCTGGACTCAGCGTATGTAGGGTTTGTAGTTATTTGCAGTGTTGGACTAAAATGAACCCTAAACACCAAACAGTTCCTGATCTGAACCTCTGAAAAGTGAGGCTGATGGCTTCTGCTTTTTCTGCTCTTCCTTTCAGCTCTGTACCAGCACGGGCTCATGGCTAGCGAGCACCTTCCCACCGGCAGTGCTTAGCGGTGATCTGGTGTTCCCGTGTGGGTCTCCCACTTTGAAGGCCTTTCCCGGATTCTCCAGACTGAACTTTCTGTCATCGCTCTGTGAAACATCAAAATCTTGTTTATTTCCAAATAACCCTATACTCATTGGTTAGAAATAGAAAGGATGGACCCAGGAGAACCAGCTTTAATATAAGTGAGTTGTATAAACGTGAGGAGGTCACTTAACCTGTGTTTGCAACGATTTCGCTTTAAAATGGGGAGCACCATGTCCTGGCCTACATTACCATCCAGCCTGAGGTTTTAGTGAGGTGCTGGGCATGGGAACACTTTGCAAGGAGTTCCACTAAGATAATGGACGATTTTTGTTTGAATACTGCAGCGATCCTTCCTTTCCTTCTGACATCCCCCTCATGCCCTCCTTACATTCCATTCTACGCTCTACTCGCCTAGGCCTAATCTGACTTTACATATGCCTGCCTGACTTTCTGGAATTCATTTGTTCTTGGTGGGCCACCGTTTGCATTCTGCTAGGCACCATGTGGCCCCTCAATCTGTTGACATGTGCCCTTCAAGCACACGGAGGCACTCAACATGGGCACTTAGCAGACCATGCGGCTGTGCACACACAACATCCGGTTTGGAAGTGGTGAATTGGTGAATTTAATTCTCCCATGCACCAGACTGAATAACCAAAATCCAGAAGAACTCAAGGGTGAAGGACTTTCCCGAGGTCTGTAGAGCACCAATTCACTATTCTAGAGCAGAAAGTCTTCTTTCCCAGAGTTTCTGATGAAAAGAATTCAGGACAACAACGTTCGGTGCTGATTTGAACATGGTAGGTTTGGGTACAAGGGGCTGCAGGGGGATGATAAATCCTCCATGGCAAGAATCAGCCGTGGTAATTTCAGGTAATTTTCAGGCCAACTTGTTTCTCCCTCACTGAGCCACACTGGCTTGACAGCTGCTTCTTTGTACCCTGAAATATTTGAGCAGGCTGCGGTCATGGCCCCTTGCGTGTCCCTGCCTGCTTTCGCCACTCGGAAAGAACTCAGGTCTTGCAGAGGCTGCCCCTGATTCCCACGATTACATGTGGACCCTGTAGGAGATGGAGGGGTGGGTCAGAGGCCCTGAGAGGGAAGAAGGTTGGGATCTTCTTTTCCCTGAAAGCAGTCCCCACAATTTCTGAGTGTTATGAAGAAGGTATTGGTGTAGAATTCAAGTTCAGTCCAGCACACAGTGGGTTTACCTAGTTGGGCCAAGGGGACTTTGTGGCCAACGGCTATGACCTCAACTGTCCGTCACTGAAGTATATGTACAGGTCCTTCTGTCTCGATGAAACAATAGGAAGACACTAATTTGGGAAAGAAAGAATAGAGTGTGCGCGGGTGTGTGAGTGTGTGTGCATGTTCTTTTATTAATTGATAATACATTAATCTTTTGGATTTTTAAAAATCAAACACACACACACACACACACACACACACACACACACACACACACACACACACATGCTCCCGCTCTCTTTTATTAATTGATAAAGGCACCACTGCCCTCTACTGGCAACAATATCATCTTTCCAGTGTTAGAAATGCCTGGATGGAGCCTTCATTGCTTCAGATAAAAAATTTTGAATACTTGTTGCAAATACTTCTTCAAACAATCTGCAAATAAAGTGTATTTCATAGGTTTTAGACATTTATTCATTCATTCATTCATTCAACAAGTACTAACTGAAATGAGTAGGATGTGTATGTCCCGGTCTCAAAAAGTTATTATCTATCTAAAAGGTGGACAGGAATGCTAATGTAATGAGTACAGTTGATTTCACCATGTCCAGGGTTAATACCCAAGTTGCAAGCCCCCTGAACCACAGAGCACAGCTTCTGACTCACTGCCCTGCACCCTTGGTTGGAATGCTCAGAAACACAGCTAGAGACCTCTTTCTCACTGTCAAGGAGCATCTGCCCTGGAATAACTTTCATGGAATCATAGGTCCAGAAGATCAGACAAAATTCACATAAATCAGAGTGTGAGATTCCAAGGCCAGATGGGAAACCCATTCTCACAAGTCTTCAAGACTACTGTAATCTTTCAGGTTAGAGAAGCCTGTTTCTTCCAGCTCTCGCCTCAGGCACACATCCTTCGGATTCTTGGAAACCGTGATGTAGCATTCCCCTTTGCCTAGCCTTCTTCACAGTATTTTCAAGTTTGTTCATATTGGGGCTATTCCAGGCAATTTAAACAGGCGTGATTCCATTCAAACCTTCTGATCCTGGATTTTCTTCTTGTGCTATTCTTTAATCAAATTAGACAAAGTACGAATCCTTTCTCCACCCCCATCATTGTTTCGGACAAGGTAATGCAATTCACATGGTTCAAAAATCAAAGCAATAAAGAAGTTTAAAGTTAATGTCAATCCTCCATGTCAGCCATCTCTACCCTTTTCCCTCTTCCCTCTGCCACAGGTAATCGTTGTTAAAATGCCCCATGTATTCTCTTGGTATTTCTTTAGGCAAATATGGACACATGCAAATAGACATTATTGTTGTTCTACCCCTTTAGGCAAAAAGGAAGCATGCTATATGCACCATTTTGAGCCTTTCCCCTACAACGTATACTTTCCCCATAGCAGTATACGTTGGATAATTTTCCATATCAATATATTTTTAAAGTTCATCATTCTTTTTATAGCTGTTAATATTCCATCATGTGACAATATTGTGGCTTATTTAACCAGCCTTCTATGAATAGAAAGTAGGTTTGTTTAGAATAAGTACTCTTGAGCTTATTATTAGTAAAAGATTTTTGCTTTCTCCTTCTCAGTTTTATCCACCTTCTAATACTGTTTAAAATAGCGTTATGGGGCCAGGTGCAGTGGCTCACGCCTGTAATCCCAGCACTTTGGGAGATCAAGGAGGGAGAATTGCTTGAGCCCAGGAGTTTGACACCAGCCTGGGTAGTATAGTGGGACCTGTCTCTACTAAAAAATTAGCTAAGTGTGGTCATGCCTGCCTGTAGTCCCAGCTATTCAGGAGGCTGAGGTGAGAGGATCACTTGAGCCCAGGAAATGGAGGTTGCAGTGAGCTGAGATTGTAGCACTGCACTCCAGCCTGGGTGACAGAGCAAGACCCTATCTCAAAAAAAAAAAAAAGTGTTACTGAACCATTGGGGGTTTATCTGCCTGATACCTACCACAGCCACTCTTGGGGACTCACCCTGGAGGGTCAGCTGCACACAAAAGAGCTCTGAATGCCCTCAGGACAGCAGAATGCAGGATGGAGGGCAGGGAGAGAGTATTGGATCTTATAACAAGATCTGTTCAGACTCTGGGAACTGGCATGACAAGAAGAGATTCTACTCCAGAACTTCTCGGAGAGGAATGATGAGACTTTCTGGGAGGACGGATCAAAACAGTGACATTGATATTAAACTAGAAATTACCTACATGTAATTGAAGCTGCACCACTCTTAGACGGACACACAAACCTAAGAAGTGAAGGACCGGCCGGGCGCAGGCTCACACCTGTACTTTGGGAGGCCGAGGCAGGCGGATCACGAGGTCAAGAGATCGAGACCATCCTGGCTAACACGGTGAAACCCCGTCTCTACTAAAAATACAAAAAATTAGCCGGGCGTGGTGGTGGGCGCCTGTAGTCCCAGCTACTCGGGAGGCTGAGGCAGGAGAATGGTGTGAACCCGGGAGGCGGAGCTTGCAGTGAGACGAGATCGCGCCACTGCACTCCAGTGTGGGTGACAGAGCGACTCTGTCTCAAAAAAAGGAAAAAATAAGTGAATGACCAAAGGAAATGAAGATTGAAAGAGACATCAGGCAGTGGGCTTCACAGAAACGTAATAGACCCACATGTTCCTTTCCAAAGCTATGCCATACCATTCCAGTCCTGTCCTCTATACACAAAGTCAAGAAAGCTGGGTGATTCCCTCAATTCCAAGGACCAAGGCAGTTACATTGGTGGTTTGCAGCCAAAGCAACAAGCACCAGTGGTAGACTGACTTTTTAAAGAAGTTGTGATGACTGGTGGACTCAGCTTGAACCTGTGCATTTCTTGGTATAGGCAATCTGCAGCCTACCCAGGCAAGAGCAAAACAAGATGGTCAAAGAAACGATGGTCTCCACTGGGACTGTGCCACATCTACAACCACAGAAGACAGTGTTTCCAGTTATTTATTTCTGTGTAGCAAAGCACTCCAAAACTTAGTGGCTTAAAATGACAGTAATTTATGCTTTTTCATGATTCTCTGGGTCAGGAATTCAGGCAGGACTCAGCCAGGCAGTTCTGACCATAACGTGTTATCTGGGGTCATTCACTCGCCTGCATTCCACTAGTGCCTGGGCTGGGCTGAAAACCCAAGATTTTACTCACGTGTCTGATGCCTCGGTGCTCCTCCATGTGGCCCCTCCACGTGGCCACCTTGGGTTTCCTCACAATGCTGTGGGCTTAAGCGAGCTGGACTCCTGACATCCCAGCTGCTTCCAAAGAGACAGGAAGCAGAAGCTACCAATCCTCTGAAGACCTGGGCTTGGAAGTTCCAAAAAGTTACTTCTGCCAAATTCTATGGGTCCGCGCAAGTCACAGGCCAGCTCAGAATCAGAGAGGGGGAAACAGACTCTGTCTCCTTGTCTCAATTAGAGAAGCACATACAAGTACAGGGAGGTGAAGAATGATCGGGATGCCACCTTTGGAGACTTGCTGCCACAAACAGTGCACGGACAACTGCGGGTAGAAGACGCCTGCAGAACTGGTAACATTTTCAGCAAGGCCCATGATCAGTCGGTGTCTCTATAATTGGGTTTTGATTTGCATATTGGTGATTGAAGTGTTCAAAAAGCTTTTTCTCTCTACCAGAAAAATGGCTCCTTTTAATGACTACACAAAGGCAAGGGAAGCCCTGAGCGTGCTGCAGGCCGTAGCAAGAGAGGGAGGGAATCTCGTTAGAAGAAGTGGCTGGCTTTGGAAATAGAGGTGGAACTATTGCAGATCTGGGGACACATGTCCTCTCAGAGGTATGCCAACCTGCCTTTGATACCAAACTCAGACGTTGCAGTTTTTCCGTATCCATGGTGAGCAATCCTTTTAGTCCCAACACTTGTCTGTAGTAAACCCAGAGTTGTACTTGGAACCTGAGTAGACAATGCAAATAGATCCAAATTGGCTCATGAAATGAAATATATTTACTAATACAGGATATCCACTCTCAAAGACATCAAGGAGGCACTAAAGTCCCATGCCAAGAGAGAGAAGTCAGTAACTGTGCCTGTGACCGGGAGAGGCTGGGCTTGCTCTCCTTCACCTAGGTTTGCACTTAGAGCAAGGGAGAATATAGGAGAGGGGGAAAGCGAAAGCTCCCCTCCTGACAGGTACTTTCCTGGCCGTCACAGAAAGAACAAGCCTTTTGTGGTTTATTGGGAACCAAGCTCAGGTGTCCTTGGAGGCAGAGCCATGTGGACCCAGCAGGCAGAAGAGAAAAGAGGCCTGAACAGGAAGTGTGTGAACCTGTGTTCTATTTCAAGCTTTGCCTCAACTGTTAAGGGGACTGACTGTTTAACAAGGGGGAGCTGGTGAGATGACTGGACACTTTGAGGTGATACCAGGACCCAAGGGTTCTCAAGTTCATTATTTGTGAAAAAAATGGAGCTTGTTTCTATGATCTTTCTCTGCTCTGACATATTACAGTCATAGAACTAGATGCGCTTGGGAGGTCTCTCCTGGATCAACAGATGGAGGACTTTTCAGAGCAGATGAAGGGAATGTGATCACCCACACCTCTGCTTCGGACACAGTGAAGCTGACTGAGATGGAGAAGAAAGAAAACTTGGCCAAAGCTATACTTGTGCAGTAGCTGAGGAGACAGAGTTAGAATTAAAGACTTCTCTAGGTGGGCAAGATACCTTAGAGTTGTTTGCTTATTTGTTTGCTTTGATTTTTGTTTTTAAAATTTGCCTTTTACAGACAAGAGTCAGAAAGGAGGTCAAGAGACACCTAGCTTCCTAGTTCTCTGCCAGGGACCCAGGTGTCCACACTCTGGCTCTCACTACAGGTGGACTGGCTCTCCTGGAAAAAGGAGCCCCCTTCATTATTGGGTGGGCTGTAGCAATGCCCATTCAAATCCATTTAGATCCTTCATCTTCCTCTCAGCCCCCCACCCGCCCGTCACTTTAGCCTTGCACCTTGTGTTACTGCCTCTGTCACACAATGTCAACGTCTCAGCGATGACGAATTTCACACCCCCCTTCCCTATCCCCCGCCCCCACAGTGGCCTGATGAGGGTTCTGGAATAAGATTCAAAATCCTCAAAGAGTTAATCAGAACCTCCAAATCCCTGAAAAAGTGGAAAACCCAAGTTGATCTGGGCCCTTGAACAGATCCAGATGGAGCGGCATCCTACTGAATGAAACAGATTGTGAGAGAGGGAGCGAGAAAACGCGAAAGATGAGAAAGAGAGACAAAGAAAGAAAAAGGCAAAAAAAGATATCAAGAGGGAGCTGCTCAGAACCCAAAGACTTGAAAGACAGAGGCGCCTTACTCCTCCGCAGCTCAGGCCACCGCTGAGAGGCCAAGGGTGAAGGGGCCCTGTGAATGGGGGCCCAGGCGGCCTCTGCTTTCCCTGAGAAAGCACTGAAGGCTCAGTGGTGTGGGAAGACAACACGGCCCAGCTGTGGGGGAGCCTCCGAGGGCTGTGACATTGACGCTGTCGCCAAGGCCTGCTGGGGCAGGGACAGGCATCCCGACACGGTCTCCTCAGCGGGGCCTCGGCAGCCTGGCCCCACAGCAGCCTGGGCCCCAGCCCCAGCCGCGTAGCCCTGCTCCGAATTTCACACCATGTCTAATCCAATCACCGGCAGATTGCAAACTCTCTGCCTACCTCCCAGATCGAGAATTCTTGGCCGGCTGGAACGATAGGCCCCTTCCCAGCCCAGCCGGCTGTCCTGCTCATCCATGTAAACCATTCTGCAACTCTCCTCCTGCCCCCACCTCCCCTTCTGGGCCCACCGAGTTAATCCTGTTTGCCTGGTCTGTCAATTTAAACAGCTTTAAATATGCCTCACCAGGTCCGGGTGGCAGAACCCTGATGCTTAAAAACAGAGGCCTTGCATCAAAGGGGGTTGGGGTAACGGGGGCCACGAGGGTGTCATTCAAAAACACAAAAACGACCCCTTGTTAAAAAACAAAAAGAAACAATCCAAATGAATCATGCACACATAGAGAAAAAACATCACCACCCAACAAAATGCAGTTCCCTGTAATACGTTCAAAACCAGCTCCAAGGTGGAGCTATGCTGGTGGTGTGGTGGGCACGGCCATAGCTCAGCATACAGGAAGGGCTTTTCCATGTGATCCAAGTCAGGTTGATCCATCCATCTGGGGGAACACTCCCGCTCTCCTTCAAAGTCAAAAGGGTTGGGCTGGATGGCTTTGAGAATTCTGCAGCTGAGCCCTGGAGAGGGCTGAAGGCAGTGTGTGCTGCATAGAAACAGAGTCAGATGCTCTGACACAGAATCCAGCTCTGGGCTGAGGCTCTGGACTCAACGCTTACAGTGAGTGATGGAGAAGATGCCCCAGCCCCATACTCCTCAAACGTAATGCACAAATGCATCACTTGGTGATCCTGACAAAAATGTAGAATCCGATTCAGTGGGTCTGCGGTGGGGCCCCAGATTCTACATTTCTACTGAGCTCCCAGGTGAGGCTCATGCACCTGTCCCATGGACCACATTTTGAATAGCAAGAGTTTAGGTAGAATTGAGTGCCTTTAGCCTTGGACTCAGTTGTCTCGGTTTCCATTTCTATTCCTCCCTCTGACCCCCTACCAGCCCCCTACCTTTTCTATTCTCTTCTCCATGAGGAACAAGACAAAAAAACTAGTCTTGCATTAAAGCAGTGATGTCTAGATCATATCTCAGAAAGGCATTCTTTCAGTCTGTGCCATGTTCATGGAGTTGCCAATCACCAAAAAAGTGTGAGTAAGTAGGGGCTGCTTCCGGGGAGGACAGCCAGCCAAGGATCTCTTCACAGAGGAGTCAATGAAACTCAACTAAAGGCAGGGGAATGGATGAAACGTTTCTTGAGGGAGCCCTCCCAACCCAAGATTCTGTTATCCTAAGTCAGATCCTTGGCTTTGATAAGGCAAAGGAATCTGTCCTCCCTCTGTCTGGGTAGGAGAGTGACCCAGGGCCTGGGCTAGGAACTGGTATCTCTCTGCAGAGGACTTTGGTTACAAGCAAAGCAGTGGGTCTTGAGAGATACGGGGCAGAAAGGCTCATGTGCACTGGTTTTCTAAGGTTTGTTTTTACTTCTAGAAAGAGGGGCAGTCCCACTGCTTCACAATTGCTAGAAAACAGAGACTTCTAACCACAGTGGCATTTAGCTTGTCTCTTAGCACATTCCCACCTCGTACACCTTTCCCAAACCCACCCAATCCTCCATGTCATCATCTCCACAAAAGGGACAAGGCCAGCTCAGCCCAATGTGATCGCATGTTCTCTACTTTGAGTACTCCCCCAAGAAGGTGGAAGGCAGGGTTTGGACATGAATCATAGGGGCCCTAAGTACAACGTGCAATGCTGGAAAGAAAAAAAAAATGCAAGACAGTTTCTAGGAAGAGCCAGGTAGCCAATGCACCAGGAAGACAGGAAAGTGAGCTCTGGCAGAACAGCATGTTGGGGAGGTGGCCTTGACCACAGCTTGGCTCAAGGCAGCAGCCACAGTGGGGCATCCGAGTAATGGCGGCTGAGTGGCAGTGGATGGGTGCGGGGAGGATTGCTGGAAGAGACAGGGAGGCTGGTGTGAGTGTATGTGTTATTAAAAGTAGAGTCTAAACTGAAACCACATAAGAGAGGCAACAAAGGGGAAGTGGAGCTCAGAGCACAGAGTTAAGAACATTACCTCTTTACCTGGAGCTTTATCTCAACCACACACAGCCCTCCCCTCAAGGCAAGGGAAGTGCTAAGGGAGACTCTCACTCTCAGAGTCCTGCAAGTATGTCTCATGGCTCACTTGTTCCATCCTCTTAAGTCCCCACAAAGAGAGACAATTGTTAATCCAGAGGGTAGCTGAGTGCTTGCAACCTCTCTCTCTCTCTTCAAGCATTTACTTAATACCCACTGTCTATTGACCATTGTGCTAGAGTTGATAGTAAGACTGAAGTTATGCTCCCTGTCCTTGAGAAGCAAAAAATTATTGATGGCAAAAAATAGCTGCATAACATAGTTTTATGCGCCTGGCTTATTCCATTTGACATAATGTCCTCTAGTTCCACATATGTTGTTGCAAATGACAGAATTTCATTCTTTTTTATGGCTGAATAATACTCCATTGTACATACATAGCACATTTTCTTTATCCATTCATCCATTTATGAGATACTTAGGTTGATCCCATACCTTGGCTATTGTGAATAGTACTGCAAAAAACATGGGAATGCAGATATCTCTTCCTCATAAATATATACACCTATTATGTACCCATAATAATTAAAAGTAAAAATAATTTTAAAAATAGTTTTAAAAAATGAGATACTAAGTTAGGTGGTAGGTTCATGAGTATTCTTTAAGCTTTCTGTATATCTCACATACTTTATACTAAAAATAAAGTAAATTAAAGCACAGCAATGAGGACCCTCACAGGAAAATGTAGGAAAAGCAAGGAGGGTTTCGTATAGACCTTGGGAGAGGAATGAGTAGCACTGGCATGTCATTAATCAAGTGTGGCCTGGCACCACCGAAAGCAAGCTGGCCATGATGATTCAGAGAGATCATCAATCATGAGAAGACTGACACAGGTTTCAGGTACTTACCTTTGCCATTACTGTCTTTCAAAGTTTATGTTTTCTTGTATATCATATGTAAGAAATCTTTGCTCAACACGAGATATCTAATATTTCCTTCTGTGATTTGTGTGATTTCTATATGTTTTATGGTTTTAGCTCTTACATTTTTGTAAATGGTATGAAGGGTCGACTTTCTCCTCCTCCTCCTCTTCTTCTTTCTTCTTCTCCTCCTCCTCCTCCTCTTCTTTCTGCTTCTCCTTCTCCTTCTCCTTCTCCTTCTCCTCCTTCTCCTTCTCCTTCTCCTTCTCCTTCTCCTCCTCCTCCTCCTCCTCCTCCTCCTCCTCCTCCTCCTCCTCCTCCTCCTCCTCCTCCTCCTCCTCCTCCTTCTTCTTCTTCTTCTTCTTCTTCTTCTTCTTCTTCTTCTTCTTCTTCTTCTTCTTCTTCTTCTTCTTCTTCTTCTTCTTCTCATATAGTTAACTAAAATTTCCAGAACCACTCATTGAAAACTTAATTTCCCCATTAAATTACCTTGACATTTTTGTCAAAAATCAACTGACCATACATGAGTGAGTCTACTCCTGGATTTCTAATTCAGTTACGTTATGGTCAGAGAATATACTTAGAATATACCTGGTATAACTTAAATCCTTCTAAATTTGTTAAGACTTGGCCTATCTTAGTACATGTTCTGAGTGTACTTGAAAAGAATGTGTATTCTGTGGTTGTTGGGTGGAGTGTTCTATAAATGTCAAGTAGGTCAAGTTGGTTGATAGAGTTTTCCAAGTCTTCTATATACTTACTGATTATCTATTTCCTTGTTCTATCAATTACTGAGAAAGAATTGTTGAAATCCTAGACTGTAATTGTGGATTTCTCTGCTTCTCCTGCAGTTTAGTGAATTTTTGCTTCACCTATTTTGAAACTCTGTTATTAGGTGCATAAATATTTAGGACTGTCTTGAGGAATTGATATCTTTGCCATTAGTAAATGTCCTGGTAATATTCTTTGCTCTGAATTCTACTTGGTCTGATAATAATACAGCTGCTTTGGCTTTCTCTTAATTCATTCCTATATCTATATCTATCTATATACTTGCAGAGAGAGAGACAGGATTCTTATAAGCAGCATATAATTGGGTCTTGCTTGGTTGCTGGTTAGACAATCTCTGCCCTTTAATTGCTGTTCAGACCATTTACATTGAATGTGACTTTCTTTCTTTCTTTCTTTCTTTTTTTTGAGACAAAGTCTTGCTCTTTTGCCAGGCTGGAGTGCAGTGGTGCGATCTCGGCTCACTGCAAGGTCTGCCTCCCAGGTTCAAGCGATTCCCCTGCCTCAGCCTCCTGAGTAGCTGGAACTACAGGGGCATGCCACCACGCCTGGCTAATTGTTTGTGTTTCAGTAGAGACGAGGTTTCATAATGTTGGCCAGGATGGTCTTGATCTCCTGACCTCATGATCTGCCCACCTCGGCCTCCCAAAGTGCTGGGATTACAGGTGTGAGCCACCGTGCCCATCTAGATGTGACTGTTGATGTATCATGATACTATTATTTTTCTCTATATCTTATCTGTTCTTTGTTCTCTTTTTTCCTTTTTTTTTCTGCCTTATGAATTGAGAAGTTTATACTTGAACTTCCTTTAGGTATTATAGTAAAAAATCTTTAACTTACCACAATAGACCTTCAAGTAATGTGCTATTTTACATCGTATAACAACCTTACAACAGCACCTTTCCACTCCACTCTCCTGACCTTTGTGCCATGATTGTCATATATTTTACACCTACATTTGCTATGTACTTCAAAACATATTTACATATTTACATAATCAATTATCTCTTGAAGTGATTTTTACTTTAAGAAAAACATTTTATCCTTCTCTCCCGTACACATATTTACCATTTCTGGCTTTCTAATTTTTTTGTGTGGATCCAGGATCCCATCTGATATTATATTATTTTTTTCCACCTGAAATACTTCCATTAATAGTTCCTGTGGTTCAAGTCTGTTAGTGATGAAGTACTTCAGTTTTTATACGTTTGGAAAATTCTTTTTTTTTTTTTTTTTTTTTGAGACACTCTCTGTTGCCCAGGCTGGAGTGCAGCAGCATGATCTCGGCTCACCACAACCTCCACCTCCCAGCTTCAAGTGATTCTCCTGCCTCAGTCTCCCCAGCAGCTGGAATTACAGGTATGCGCCACCGTGCCCAGCTAATTCTTTTGTATTTTTAGCAGAGATGGGGTTTCACCATGTTGGTCAGGCTGGTCTTGAACTCCTGACCTTGGATACTCCACCCGCCTTGGCCTCCCAAAGTACTGGGATTACAGGTGTGAGCCACCATGCCCAGCCATATCTTTCAAAAATTAAGTCAAGCCAGACACAGTGGCTCACACCTGTAATCCCAGCACTTTGGGAGGCTGAGGCAGGTGGATCACGAGGTCAGGAGATCGAGACCATCCTGGCTAACATGGTGAAACCCTGTCTCTACTAAAAATACAAAAAACTAGCTGGGCGAGGTGGCGGGCGCCTGTAGTCCCAGCTACTTGGGAGGCTGAGGCAGGAGAATGGCGTGAACCCGGGAGGCAGAGCTTGTAGTAAGCTGAGATCACGCCACTGCACTGCGGCGGGGCGACAGAGTGAGAATCTGTCTCAGAAAAAAAAAAAAAGAATTGTTCCATTGTCTTTTGACAACAAGAAATCTACTGTCACTTGTATATTTGTTCCTTTGTACATAATGGGACTTTTTTCTATGCCTACTTTTAAGATTTTCTCTTTATCATAAGTTTTAATTTTTGTGTGTGTGACAAGGTCTCACTCTGTCACCCAGGCTGGGTGCAGTGGCACGAATATGAATTACTGCAGCCTCAACCTTGCAGGCTCAAGAGATCTTCCTACTTCAGCATCCTGAGGAGCTGGGGCTACAGGTGTGTGTCATCACACCAAGCTAATTTTTAATATTTTTTAAAAATCTGGGATCTTGTTGACCAGGCTGGTCTCAAACTCCTGGACTCAAACAATCCTCCTGCCTTGGCCTCCCAAAGTGCTGGGATTACAAACATGAGCCACTTGAGCTGGCTGGTTTTAGGTAATTTCTATTTTATTTTATTTTATTTTATTTTATTTTTTTGAGATGGAGTCTCACTCTGTTGCCCAGGCTGGAGTGCAGAAGCACGATCTTGGCTCACTGAAAGCTCCACCTCCTGGGTTCACACCATTCTCCTGCCTCAGCCTCCTGAGTAGCTGGGACTAAAGGTGCCCGCCACCTCACCCAGCTAATGTTTTTGTATTTTTAGTAGAGATTGGGTTTCACCGTGATAGCCAGGATGGTCTCGATCTCTTGACCTTGTGATCTGCCTGCCTGGGCCTCCCAAAGTGCTGGGATTACAGGTGTGAGCCACCGTGCCTAGCCAGTTTTAGGTAATTTCTTTATGATGTGTTTTTGTGTAATTTTATTTATGCTTCTTGTACTTGGAGTTCTTTAAAGTTCTTGGAATTGTGGAGTTTTAACTTTGCCATATTTGGAAGCCTTTTATCTAATGATTCTGTAAATATATTTTTTATTCCTTGCCCTTAGTGTTTCTAATTATACATGTTAATATAAAGGCTGCTTGAAGTTGTCCTATAGCTCACTATGCCCTGTTTATTTTTTTCAGTCTTTTCTTCTGTTTCATTTTGGATCACTGTCCTGTGTTGCCTGATATCAAATGTCAGAAAACCATTGATTGATGTAAATATAGATATAGTTTTAGATATATACTTTGTTTTGTATTGTTTTTTTGGTCCAGTGTGAATGGGTAGGTAAATATGGTCCCTGCTACTCCATTTTGGCTAGAAGCAGAAGTCTTGCCTGACTTTTCTAGTCCTCAGCATTCTCATCCATAAAGTAAGATTGTTGGATTAGAAATCATTTATGAATTTCTGTTTTTCTATGTCTTCCCTTCAAAACTGTTAGCCTTTCAATCGTTTTTTGAATAAATCACCAATCAGTAAAAAGATTCCCAAAACATGCTCTGCTCTATACTTACAAAAACCCATACTCTTCAACTAATCAGAAGGAGATTTCTCAATAGTTCCTGCCTCCCATCTCCCAGGTCTCTACAGATCTTGCCACATGGTTGCTAGTCACAAAAGGTCATATGTGAGTAAGATCTGTTATCCACCTGTAATCTAAAAGCCTGTGAGTCAAAGGGTAACCTTCCTTGCCCCTTTCTCTTTGTCTCTTGCTCTCTCCTTTCCTCTCTCTCTCTGTTCCTTACTTTTTTCCAACACATATTGAGTGGCTACTCAGTGTCTGATACTGTGAGTCTCAATGATGAGATCTCCCTGTTTGCTGGGGAAACAGCAGCATGAAATATAACTTACGACACTATAGAAGTAATCTGAAGACTACCGACTGTGAGCCTTGGCCTAACTAGCACTTAGGAGCAATGAATAGAAACTCTATCTCCTTTCCATTGCCTTGCTTAGTCTTAACCTCCATGGGATAATCTACTTAAAAAGGCAAAGGGTCTGCAGGACTAGGTATAAAAGGAAACAAGCAAACAAAGGCAAAGGGAAAAGAGCAGCAACAAATTGCAGAAAGGTCTGCTTTTAATTTGCTTACTCTTGAAAACAAGTTTTGCTAGTTTGTTCTCTGGAAAATAAGGACATTGCTCTTATTTTCCCTTTAGAAAAGAAACCTGTTTAGATTATTAGAATTGTATCTTGCTGATTTTAAAATGCCATCCTCTTTGATGACCTGGAAGTGTGATGTGACTGTTCGTGCGGTGTTTCCCACCCTCTCTGCAACAGTGATGTCTGAGTCAATTGTTCATACTGTTTTGCCTAGGTGTGGGAGAAGGAATTTATCCTTCTAGCTAGTTATTGGGCATGTTTTGAATTCGTATATATGCAAATATATGTGTGTATTTCAGCATACTTTCTCCCCAGCCCCACTGCGCAATTTTAATGGGACCATTCTATGTCCACCCCTAGCTAATGGTGGATACATGAACTAAGCTAAGCCAATTAGATGATCTATTCTGACACCTAAGATCTTGAAGAGGCCGGGCGCTGTAGCTCACGCCTGTAATCCCAGCACTTTGGGAGGCCGAGGTGGGTGGATCACGAGGTCAGGAGATCGAGACCATCCTGGCCAACATGGTGAAACCCCATCTCTATTAAAAATACAAAAATTAGGGCCGGGCGCGGTGGCTCAAGCCTGTAATCCCAGCACTTTGGGAGGCCGAGGCGGGCGGATCACAAGGTCAGGAGATCGAGACCACAGTGAAACCCCGTCTCTACTAAAAATACAAAAAATTAGCCGGGCGCGGTGGCGGGCGCCTGTAGTCCCAGCTACTCAGGAGGCTGAGGCAGGAGAATGGCGGGAACCCAGGAGGCGGAGCTTGCAGTGAGCCGAGATCGCGCCACTGCGCTCCAGCCTGGGCAACAGCATGAGACTCCGTCTCAAAAAAAAAAAAAAAAAAAAAAAAAAAAAAAATACAAAAATTAGCTGGGCGCTGTGGTGGGTGCCTGTAGTCCCAGCTACTGGGGAGGCTGAGGCAGGAGGATTGCTTCAACCTGGGAGCCGGAGGTTGTGGCAGTGAGCAGAGATCACACCACTAAACTCCAGCCTGGGTGACAGAGTGAGACTCCGTCTCAAAAAAAAAAAAAAAAAAAAAAAAAAAAAAAAAGAAAAGAAAAAAGAGGTGAATCAGAAGGTGCTCTGATGTCAGTTCTGATCCCTCTTCTGTGTCCATGTCTAGCTCTACAGCATCTTATCCATTTATGATCTCTCTCCTACTTCATAAGTAGCTTAAGGGAGCCAGAATTGGTTTCTATGAGCTGCTACCAAGAGCAAAGGTGAAACAGTCACCTGCAGTGTGGGGTATACAAATGATGTAATTCTCCTCCCCACCCCCAAACTCACAGAAAAAACCCCACTGTGATGAATGCTGTGACATACTGCCCAGAATCCACCTTCAGGATGAAGTGTGCATTCCTCCAGCTGCTGAAGTGTAGGTGGATGGGAGAGTGTAGAGATCTGCTCCACTTCCCTCAGGAAAGGACAACTCTCAGAAGCCACTGTGGTCCCAGAGCTCCTCTTGAGATCCTCTGAGGCTCTCATAACTATACTGCAGTTCAGCTTCACCTTTGCTCTGTTTTACTTCCTCCACTCCCCAATAAATATCTCTTTCTGCAGTAATTCCCCAGTAAACTTTCTGTAAACAAACCTCTGTCTCCTGAATAACTCACCTAAGACACCCACTCAGGGCAGTAATCCATGAGAAGGGGCAGGGTCTACTGGCACCTGTCTTTCGTCTGTGTGACTTGGGTTTTTTGGTAAGCCTCAGACAAATTCAAAGGGATCGTTTTCTGGGAATTGATATCATTCATTTATTTAACAAATTGACTGAGTATCTACTATGTACCAGGCACTGTTCTGAGTACTTGGGTTCTATCAATGAACACATTGATTTAAACATTTTTTTAGGCCACATCAGTGGCTCATGCCTGTAATCCCTGCACTTTGGGAGGCCGAGGCAGATGGATCAATTGAGGTCAGGAGTTTGAGACCAGCCTGGCCAACATGATGAAATCCCAACTCTACTAAAAATAAAACAAAAAAAATTAGCCGTGTGTAGTGGTGGGCACCTGTAATCCCAGCTACTCAGTAGGCTGAGGCAGGAGAATTGCTTGAACCCGGGAGGCAGAGGTTGCAGTGAGCCGAGATTGTGCCGCCGCACTCCAGTCTGGGCAACAAGAGCAAAACTCCATCTTAAAAAACAAACAAATAAATATTTTTTAATCCCTGCCTTTGTGGGGTATAAAGATGTTCTCATGGTGGGAAGCACAGTACACCTTCAAAGGCAGTAGTTCCAGTATTAAGCCTCTCATCTTTACCTTTCCAGAGGTAATGCTTCCCCTCAGGGATTCTTTATCATCATACAAACAGCTACCTAGTTTGTGTGCAATACTTGTGTGGGGAGAGTTCCAGGTCCAAGCCAGGTACGGATTTGTCCATCTGCACCTGCTCGGGGCAGCTTGGTTCATTTTTGTTTTTGAGACGGAGTCTTGCTTTGTCACCCAGGCTGGAGTGCAGCGGCACGATCTTGGCTCACTGCAGTCTCCGCCTCCTGGGTTCAAGCAATTCTCAGCCTCCCGAGTAGCTGAGATTACAGGTGCCCACCACCATGCTCCACTAATTTTTGTATTTTTAGTAGAGACAGGGTTTCACCATGTTGGCTGGTCTTGAACTCCTGATCTTGTGATCAACTCGTCTTGTCTTCCCAAAGTGCCGGGATTACAGGCATGAGCCACCACGCGCCCAGCCAGCAGTTTGGTTTTATTTAATTGCTTGAAACTTTTACAGCTGCTTTCCTTCCCTTGGTTAAGATACCATTCCCAGTGCTGCCCATTCTACTGACCTTCCAAATTGCATCAGATGGCTTCAGGCCTTATAGATCTTGCAGCTCCTAACACCTATGTTTCTCCTGCTTCCTCAGGGCCTCTAATACCTCCTGAAAATCTTTCACATTCTCTCACCTGTGTCCTTCTCCCTCCCCATATCATTGAAAAGTACTGAAATCAAATGCTTGTACCTCTTTCCAGTTAAAACCTGCCAGTTTTGACTCATTTACAACATAAACATTTGCCTTTCAAGGTCTGATTTGCCTTTTGACTGCTCCCACCATGTCCAGTTGTTGCTGTCACTACACAGTTTGGGAGATAGTGGCCCATAATTTCAGGAGAACCTCTCTGTCTGAGGATATTTATTATTTGTCTTTCTTGTGTTTCAAAACAGGGTTGTGATAGGCTCCACAGGTCGGAGAAATGCAGCTCTACCAGGTCTATAGTGGCCATCCTCAGCCTGGGCACTTCTTTATTTTCGTCTTTTTAAAGCAATATGATTGCACTTGGTGACCACAGTCATCCTCACTTCTGAAGAGCCAAGTGTCATATCTAACGGGTAAGAAAATAGCTTGAACGTTGCAAGGCCAAAGCAGAGTAGTGGATTTGCTTGACTAAAGTTAAGAAGGTGAGTGGGGAAGTCAGGAGAGATAAGGATGGGAAGAGAAATGGGGCATGCTAAATGGTGGTTCAAAAGAAATTATACATCCTTTGCTTTCTGCAACTAAAGGGATCTGCTACATGGATTACCCAGGCTTCCCTGGCTCCTACCTGGCCATTGTACAATCCATTAATACGGAAACTTGCCATGGACACAGTTATAGACAATTCTTCCATCTCATTGTGAGCCCATTAAGGGCATGAACCATGGCACGTTTCAGTTTGGCCATGACAGATGTTTAATAGAAGGAAGAAAGGTCAAACCAAATTCAATCTTCTTTGTTTCTTATGAGTTTCTCTAACAGGAGCAAATAAAGGTTCCGAATATCTGAAAGTTGCCTTACTCATTTTATCCATTCCTTTCCTTCCACCTGCCTCTGCTATAGGCCCTCAAGAGTTGACCAAATACAGTAGCAGAGATGACAAAAGTCATATTGCTAGCTTGCAACTTAAAGGTCATGGTATCTGAACATTTAGAGGAAACCTAAAGTTCAAGCAGTCGGCTTCCCCTCTTGTTTCAGATGAGCATACTGAGGTCAGAGAGGTGAATGGTTAGTTGAAGGTCACATGGCTAGATGGTGAGAGTTGGTGTTTGTAACTTCTTAACCAGGATCACCACCCTCTTTGTCACTTTGTGATACTGACTGTCTCTCAAAGGTTGGAGATCACAGAGCAAACCTCATAGAAGCTGATGAGCTCTTCCTAGTGGTCTTTGCGCACTTCGGGTACCCTCAAAGAATGCCGACGTCTGCCCACAGAGTCTAGAGGCCTCAAGATTTTCCTATAGGTGAAGATAACTTTAAAAAGTGGCCATACCGTTTGAGGTCTGCTCTTTAGTGCATCTTCTAGAAAAGTGTTCTTCTTTATCAAGTTCACAGCACCCATTTAAATTACTCTCTCATTTCTACTTGTTTGAAATTAGATCACAGTTCAAAATAATATAATACATGGGAAAGTGTTAAGTATCTTGGTACTTAACTTCAAAGTTGTTGAACAGTTCTGAATAAGATTTTCACCTACTGGAGGGGTCTGCGTTCAATTTTGAATAGCCAATCAATCGCTAGCTTTTCTGTTCTCTTATGGTTGTTTATAAGAGTTAATGGGTCGTTGTTTTTTCAATTTCTCCTTTTAACTTTTTGAATTCTCTGCTTTGTATTTAGCTGCGATAAAGAAACTTCTTTAACGTTAGACAGGAAAACACATCCCGCTTATCTTGTTGGGTGAGCTCTTTGCTGGTTCCTGTATGTGTCTACACTGTAGAAAATGAACTTATGTCAGGTCTTTGTTATGGATTTTCCCTGGAGAGGTTTCCCCTTCATTTTGCAACTAGTTAAGTTTCCTTTCGCTGATTGCCAAGGATTATTTTAAAACAAACAAGCAAGCTGACTTCATCAGAAAAGCGCAGTAAATATTAGCCAGCATCACTAATAACTGAACAATGATGTGTAAATACAGTAAGCTTTACAGAAACACAAAAGATGCATCATTACTCATAATAATAATGGCTAACACTTCCTGTGTGTCAGGCACTGTTTTAGGTGCTTTATACATTTTTAATGAAATAACCTTTAGGAAAACTGTATTAGGTAGATTGTTTATTATGTCGAACTTATAGATCACGAAACTGAAGCAGAGTGAAGTGAAGCAACTTGCCTAAGGTCATGCTCTCGTTAGCGGTGGGGCTGGGATTTGAATCTGGGCAGTCCAAATATGAGTATCACCCGTGACCCTTATCATCTCCGGTACCTTCTGCTGTACTGTACCAGCACAAACCTAATCTACATAACAGAGAGGCAATTAAGCCAGGTCATTAAGTCATTTGTTATACATAATAGTATACACAAGAATGCTTGGATGACATTGAATTTTTCTTAACTTTGGAAATGACCTTATAGTATTATCTTTTGTGCAAAAGCTGCTGGGGACATCATTCTAGCTCAGGAGTCAGAAGACTTTTTCTGTCAATGGCTAAACAGTAAATATTTTAGGCTTTGCAGGCCTCATGGTCTTGGTTGCACCAACTCGGCCACTCAGGGCAAAAGCAGTCATGGGCAATAGGGAAACATGGGCGTGGGACACTCAAATTTTACTTCCATATAATGTTCACATGCCACAACATATACTTCCTCTTTTGATTTAAGAAAAAAATAAATAAAAAGTGAAAATCTTTTTTTTTTTGGAGACAGAGTCTTGCTCTGTCGCCCAGGCTGGAGTGCAGTGGCACAATCTCGGCTCACTGCAACCTCCGCCTCCTGGGTTCAAGCAATTCTCTGCCTCAGCCTCCCAAGTAGCTGGGACTACAGTCACCTGCCACCAGGACTGGCTAATTTTTGTATTTTTAGTAGAGACGGGGTTTCACCATCTTGGCCAGGTTGATCTTGAACTCCTGACCTCGTGATCTATCTGCCTTGGCCTCTCAAAGTGCTGGGATTACAGGCGTGAGCCACCGCGCCTGGCCAATCATTTTTAGTTTATGGACCATGCAGAAACAGGCAGCAGGCTGGATTAGGCCAATGGATTTTAGCAAACAGGGTTTGCTAAGCCCTGTTCTTGCTAGCTGATTCTTCCACCTCACCGTGAGCTCTCCAAGGCCTGGACCGTGTTAGAGTCAGCTTGGCACAGTACAGACATTTAATAGAAGTTTGTTGGGTTGAAAGGAATTGGACTCAGAAAGGGGGAGGAGAAGGAGGGCATTTCAGAAACCCCATCCTGTTTCATGCTCAGACAGGAACTAAACTCAAACAAGCGTGGGACATTCCTTCTTCCCTGCATACCTCACTTGCTTTTTGGAATAGTTTTGTTCACTTTTGATTGCACTGGTACCTGGCTTATCCAGGTCTATAGCTCTCACTGTCTCTGTATGGCAGGTTTCAGACTGCAATTTGTAGATAGAGATCTCAAAGGAGAGAAGAAGAGGCTCCCAGCTTCCTCTGCTGGGCTCTGGGCCAAGCTGTCCCCGTGGCACTTCAAGAGAGAGGGACCTTCCAGGGGATTTAGAGGTTCCTCATTTGGCTGAGTAGCAAATCAGAGTGCTCCTTTCTGATTTCTGCTCCTGATAGCATGGCACACAGATCAAAGGAAGAAGCGCTCCAAATAATACTGAAACTTTCTGCCTCCAGCCGCACAAGAACTATCTGGAAAGTGTGCGGATCTAGAAGGTATGCAGCTTAGAGCAGAGCAGAGGGCACCTCACTGAGGTTTTCTAAAGATCTGTGAATTACAGACTCTTATGATTCTGGGACGTTTTAGGAGCAGGAGAAATTCCAGTTGTCCTATCACATAGGCAGGCTATGACCTCTGAAGCCTTTTCCTAGTTGGAGACTCAGTTACTAGAAACAAAACCCTCATCCTCATCTCCAGATGAATCTGAAGGGTTCTATAGCCAATGAGGTTAGCCTGGCACAAAGCCAATTTCTGGCTGCTTTAAGAGTTCGGGTGCTTCCTAGTGGGTGCTTTTCTCTGTGCATCTGTAGTGCCGGCATTGGTCACAGCTGAGGAGACACCAGCCTGGAGCTTGGTTTTGGCAGGACAGAGTAAAAAAAAAAAAAATGGGGTTTTTTAGTTTGGATGGGATATTTTTCAACTGAGCATGAGAATCTTCCCCCCACCCACATTCTCCAACATCATCTACTCTGAACAAAAACTCCGTAAGACTGCTTAGATAATATGGTTTATCTCCTCTTTCTGTTCAGCTCTGCCTTTAAAAAGTGTTACATTGGTTAAGGAGGGGATTTCCCCAGGAGTGTGGCATGAATCCTTTCTCTCTTTAGGAGATGCACTTCCAATTTTTTGCGTTCTTTGCTGAGATAATCAGCATTTTTTTTTCTTTTTTTTTTTAAGATGGAGTCTCGCTCTGTCACCCGGTCCAGAGTGCAGTGGTACAATCTCAGCTCACTGCAACCTCCGCCTCCCAGGGTCAAGCGGTTCTCCTATCTCAGCCTCCCGTTCTTTTTACCCTTCCTTCCCATTTTTACTGTACTTGTCCCTAAGTCTAGAATTACGCACACACCAAGCAGGGCATTGCCTCGTCTGGAGATCTGAAGGGATTCCCAGGGTTTTTCCTCAGAATTGCCTGGTATTTTACTGTTAGAGACTCACTTCTTCAGGTTAAGCATGGACTGTTTATTATATTTTTAAAAATTCAAAACAAAACAAGAACAAACTTGACAGGAGTGATGACTTGTCATGGGAGCAGTAATTGTCACAGGAAAAACCCAGGGTTCTTCCTAATAGGTCACAAAGAGGGTTCAGAGTAGATGGAATCTAGTGTAGGGTCAAGAACACCAAAGTTCCAGGAGCTTCTAGTCAAGAAAGTGAGCAATGGCTTCCCCTTGTACTTCAACCAAAACCCCTCACTCTTCCCCACAGCCCACAAGGCCTCATGTGATCTACTTCCTGCCCCCCCCTCACTCCACCCTGTGTCATGCTCATTTCTTTCATGGTGCTTCAGCCAGAACATCTTTTATTTCTGTTTCTCATACATATCAAGCTCCTTCCTGCCTCAGAGCCTTTGCAGATGCTATTCCCTCTGCCCAGAATGTCCTTCCTCCAGATGCTTACATGGCGACTTCCTGTCATTCAGGCGTCCTTTGCCATACCATTTCCTGACCACCCAATCTAAAATTGCCCACAGATATTCTCCATTACATTACCTCAAATTGCCTTATTTTACTTTTATAGTATTTACCACTCTCTGAAATTATCTTTTTTGTGCTTCTAAAAAAATGTGCTTCTTTCTTGTGATTGTCCTCTCATAAAATGGTAAACCCTATGAGAAAAGAAATCTTCCCAATTTTAATTATTAAATAAATGAATCAAAGTAAGGATCAGACCTTCCAGCAAGGACTAAAAGCAAAGAGATAGGAAGTTTACGGGGAGGCGTGGCAGTGACCTGGAGGTCATAGACAGGTGTCCAGGTCATCTCTGGGAGCCCTAGAGGTTGGTGCTCCCTGGGAGGGGTGGTGGGTACATCTATGTAAGGCCTCTGAGAAGGCCCAGGCAATAGGACTCCTCTTTCCTACCCTGATTCAGATCCCTCAGAGAAATAACACAAAGGAGGCCGGGCACGGTGGCTCATGCCTGTAGTCCCAGCACTTTGGAAAGCCAAGGCGGACAGATCATGAGGTCAGGAGATAGAGACTATCCTGGCCAACATGGCGAAACCCTGTCTCTACTAAAAATACAAAAATTAGCTGAGAGTGGTGGTGCGTGCCTGTAGTCCCAGCTACTCGGGAGCCTGAGACAGGAGAATCACTTGAATCAGGGAGTCAGAGGTTGCAGTGAGCCAAGATCACGCCACTACACTCCAGCCTGGTGACAGAGCAAGACTCCGTCTCAAAAAAAAAGAAAAAGAAAGAAAGAAGACAAAGGAGGAAGGCAGGGGAAAAACTATTACTTTTATCATGGATAAACTGGAGAATATGGCTTATGTCTATAAGCAAGAGTGCTAAATAAGATGGAACATAGTTCCATCTGTGATTTATGTTAGTCACAGAAGTTATGTTAGACTTACATTAGTCACAGCAGCACTGAGCCATGCTGCCTTCTGCATGGGTCAGGCCTCATAAAACAGAGGGCATGGAGAAGCAGGACAGAAGGAATGTTTGTGCGGCTAGATGACTTCCAGGAGAAAAACAGAATAAAGGGCTGTTCCTTTTTCTCCCAAGCTCACCAAACACACCACCCCACCTTCCCTGCGACAGAGTTAGCAAGGGGAAGTAGGAAGGCCTGGAGTCCAGGATGCCCTGTGGTACAGCAGCAGGTGGAACTGCTTTTAAGAGGAAGGAGGAGGGGGGACACGGTGGCTCACGCCTGTAACCCCAGCACCTTGGGAGGATCACTTGAGCTCAGAAGTTTAAGACCAGCCTAGGCAACATAGGGAGACCCCGTCTCTACAAATAACAAAAAGATTAGCTGAGCATGGTGGTGTACAGCTGTAGTCCCAGCTACTGAGGAGGCTGCGGTAGCAGGATTGCTTGAGCCTGGGAGGTTGAGGCTGCAGTGAGCTGATTGCGCCACTGCACTCCAGCCTGGGTGACGCAGCAAGACTGTCTCAAAAAAATAAAAACATAGAGGAAGGAGGCATCAGAGATGGGGAAGACTGGCTCTCCACTACAATCACTGTTAGCCTCAGAGGAGGGAAAGGATAGATGGGCAAGTGGGTCACTAAAGCACAGGAGAACATCTGAGGGTGTGGATTACCTGACCGTGCGGAGTGCTGGCTCCTCCTCTGCCTCACCTTTGTTCTGTCACTTATTCGTTATTCATTGCAAATGTGTTCCCAGACACTCTAGATACCCTAGACCTCATGCACAGCTATTGATGAACGGAATCTAAGGCACCCTTTGGCTGTCTCAGGCTGGTGGAGGAGGCAGAAGTGGGCAGGCTCCTCTCCCAGCATCTTTTGCCTGTTCCCGGGCTCCGTCACTTTGGCTTCCTTCATCCCCGTAGGTATGTGGTGCGCCATCCACGGCTAGCGCCGTGCTCTTGCTGTCCTTCTGCTGGAAATCTCTTCCTGCTGTCCTTCAGCTGTTTAGTGACCACTCATTCTTAAAAAATCAGCTCATTCGGCTGGGCGCAGTGGCTCTCGCCTATAATCCCAGCACTCTGGGAGGCCAAGGGGGGAAGATCACGAGGTCAGGAGATCGAGACCATCCTGGCTAACACGGTGAAACCCCGTCTCTACTAAAAGTACAAAAAACTAGCCGGGCATGGTGGCGGGTGCCTGTAGTCCCAGCTACTCGGGAGGCTGAGGCAGGAGAATGGCATGAACCCGGGAGGTGGAGCTTGCGGTAAGCTGAGATGGTGCCACTGCACTCCAGCCTGGGCGACAGAGCGAGACTCCGTCTCAAAAAAATAAAAATAAAAATAAAAATCAGCTCATTCATTGCATCATCTGGGCACACTATCCCTTTCAGTGATTCTCCCCATTATGTGCCCTTATGGCACCATCGATCTCTTCCGCAGAATACTTGCCGAAGTTGTAATTGTGCATTTAGTTGTGTGATTCTTGTATTTACTTTTTAAAAACCATTTATTATGGAAATTTTCAAACATTTGCAAAAGTAGGGTAAATAGTAAAAATAATTCCATGTGTCCATCGCCCGGTTTTAACAACTATCTACTCATGACTAATCTTACTGATTCTTTCATTGTCTTTTATAAATTTTCTAGAGAGTGCTTGTTTCTCTCACCACTTTATCCCTGGTGCCCAGCATAGTGCCTGACTCATACAAGGCACACATCCTTTGAAAGAATGACAGACTGAATGGATGAATGATATGCTGTATATCATGTAAAAGGACAGCGCAGGTTGCCGAGAACATAGATGATGTGTTGGTTAGCGGGGGCTGTCACAACAAAATACCATCGACTGGGTGGCTTACACAACAGACATTTATTTCTCACAGTCCTGGAGCCTAGAAGTCCAAGATCAAGGTGCCAGCAGTGTCAGGGTCTGGTGAGCCTTCTCTCCTTGGGTTGCAGGCAGCCAGCTCCTCATTGTGTGCTCACATGAAGGGTGGAGAGAGGGAGGAAGCTCTCTGGCGTCTCTTCCTTTAAGGGCACTAATCCTATCCTGAGGCCCCACCTTCATGACCTCATCTAAACCTAATCAGCTCTCAAAGGCCCCATGTCCAAATACAATCACGTTGGGAGTTAGGACTTCAACACATGAATTTTGGGGGATGCTATTCAGCTCATAGCAGGCAAGCAGCAGCTAGCTTAGAGGGAGGATTCTGCGCAAGCCCAGCCTGCCAGCTTGCTTCCCACGGTTTTGTGAGGACAGAGGGGAGAGTACACAGGATGCAGAAGATGGGAGAGGTTGTGGGGGATCCACAAAGCCAGAAGAGGCAATGCAGACTTCCTTAGGTATCCTGGCTGGCAACAGCCCAGCTCGCCTACCTCACCCACTTGGGTTTATTTCACCAGAATTTTTGCCTTGGCACTCATGGCCTAGAACAACAATTCCCAAGGAACACTAGTCTAGGGTTCTGCTTCTTGAAAAAAGGAATCAGTGGTCCTTGTGTTTGGGAATGCTATTTACTCTCTTTTTAGGATATTAACTCTAGTAACTCTCGCAGTTCTATGTGTTTTTACACTTTTGTCTAAGGCAATTCTTTCCAAATTTATTTCTCATGGATCCCGTTGCCACTACCGTAATATCATTAACCCCATGGAGAACCAGTGTCTGCAGAATATGTTTGGGGCACATCATAAACACACTTTCTCCTTTACTGGCCATTTCCAGAAAAGAAAAATTTTTAATTTGTTCCTTTTCCTTTTTTTAACCTTTTAAGAAATTGTATAATTAACACATGATCAATAGAGAAAAAAATAGAATGTAAAAATAGAATAAAAAAGAAAACTGGATTATGATTCCATGACACAGAAATAATTCCCTTACCATTTTCAGTGCATCTCTTTCTGGACTTTTACAAACGCATAATTACTGTATATGTTCCTCACAAGATATTTTTAAAAAGAATAATTGAGATTAATTACCATGGACAATGGCAAAACAGTTTTAAAAAGAGAATGTGTTCTCTGACAACGTAAGAGTGGGGTCCCCGCCGGGCACGATGGCTCACGCCTGTAATCCCAGCACTTTGGGAGGCCAAGGTGGGCGGATCATGAGGTCAAGAGATCAAGACCATCCTGGCTAACCTGGTGAAACCCCATCTCTACTAAAAAGACAAAAATTAACTGGGTGTGGTGGCGGGCACCTGTAGTCCCAGGTACTCAGGACTGGGACTCTGTCTCAAAAAAAAAACAAAAAACAAAAAACAAACAAAAAAAATGGGGTCCTTCCTCAAGAATTCCAATGTGCCTTTTTCACCTTTTGTTTCTTTATTTTATTGTGAGTACATTGCCATTGCTTTCCTCTGTTTACCTGACATTCCCCTGGACTAAAGTTAGCCCAATTTGACAGACAGACAGCTAGTTCAAACACAGGTAGGGCACTAAACTTTTTGCTTCTTTTTTTGAGATGGAGTCTCACTCTGTGGCCAGGCTGGAGTGCAGTGGCGTGATCTTGGCTCACTGCAACTTCCACCTCCCAGGTTCAAGCCATTCTCCTGCCTCAGCCTCCTGAGTAGCTGGGATTACAGGTGCCTGCCACAACGCCCAGCTAACTTTTGTATTTTTAATAGATACTGGGTTTCACCATGTTGGCCAGGATGGTCTCGATCTCTTGATCTCAGCTAATCTGCCCGCCTCGGCTTCCCAAAGTGCTGGGATTACAGACGTTAACCACCGCGCCTAGTCGGCACTAAACTTTTAATAACAGTATCATGCAAGGAAAGACTGCAAGCTGCTTCACTTCTTGATATCAAGTGACTTGAAAAGTCCCTGAATAGTATTATAGGTGAAGTTGGGCCATGGGGGGAAGGTGGGTGGGTAGAAGGGAGCTAGCAGCCTGTCCTAACAATGGTTTTACTTACTCAAGATGAGATCAGGAGACTTAGAAATGAGCTTGAGCTCAGTCTCAAAGACTTGCCTTTGTAGAAGGAGTAAAACACAGTTCTCCGTTCACGTGTCCTGCTTTCCCTTCGAAGCTGAGTGACCCAGCTTTTTTGATTTTGCAATGTGTGCCATCTCCTCCCTACCCTTTTCTGAAAATGTTGCGCAGCCAAATTTATTTGCATTTGAAATGAATTTGGAAGAATTTTGAAAAGAATATCATGACACCTTTTTAATGAACTGGAAGCCTATTTTGAAAGTCTTAAGAATAGCTGGGGCATCTTTCTCTCAGGCTTTACATGGTGGCCGATTGATCCTTGGTACCCATTCTTCACTCTCCCACAGTGATGTACACAAACACCTTTGCCATGGTCTGCTGGTGGGTAGCATGTGCTGCCTTACCCTGGCCTCTGGGTCTGGCACAGGACTTTCTTTGGACAACAATCTGTGAGAAGAAAGGACAAGAGCAAAGCTTTCAATATGCTCAGCTGGCTAGTCTTGCCCTCTTGTGCACCCATCCTTTGCTCTGGGATGAATTTTCCCTGGGAAGCCTGTGGCCCCAGCAGGATGAGACACAGAGCAGACCAGAAACCAATCCACAGCTTGCAGCCAAGCCCAGCTGAGTCTATCCTGGGTCAGCCAACCCCTAGATGACCCACTGATTGATACCTGAGCTAGCAGGAAATGCTTATAGTTGTATGCCGTTGAATGTTGGGGTGGCTGTTCTCATAGCACTATTGTGGTATAGCTAATTGATACACATAGGATAGTCAGTATATATGAAAACTACGGGATGCTTGATAAAACAGGCAATCAATCAACATTAAACAGTAAACTCGTAGGAGGTCTAGGTTGGTGGTAACATTAAGTCTTGAATTTTCCTGGGACCCAATTGCGAATATTTGGCACCATTTTCTTCTAAGGGACAGTCCCTTCCAAGTATAAGTGGATTGAAGAATGTGGATGCCATAACACTGGAAGCTGTCCAGTTGCCTGGTGTCCAGGGAATTTGCTCAGACTCTCTGCATTGGTGAAGAAGCCCCACAGAACATACCCTGATCACCAGGCAAGCCAACGCAGGCCTTTCTGTGCAGGGGGATCTGCTGCAGCTCACCCATGGCCTCTAACAATTTGGGGAATCTAAAGCATGGGCTGCTTTCCTGGCGGCTCCAACCCGGCTGACACAGCCATCCGGCTAAGGAGATTAAGCAGGCTTTATTTATAGAAGCCTTCTAGTGACAGCAGCATCCACCACACCCAGGTAGAGCCTGGGAAGAATGAAAGTACATTCTTCTCTTGTCGCCGCTGAATGCTGGGGCAAAGGCTACATCCACCACAGAGATAATCTAGACAGGTATCTGGGAGGCCTGCCCGGGGGCTGTCCCGACACACTGCCAGTCAGCATCATGGAAAGACTGACGCCAGTGCAGGGCCTCAAGCATGATGGTGGTGAGTGCCCGGACAGGATCTTACATCCGGGGAGTCCTACAACACCTGGGCAGGTTTAGCACAGGAATGGGACGCAGTGGACATTTGCTGCATGAATGAATGAGGACAACCAATGCCCAGACCCATTGCCTGTGTGTCCTATTGCTTCCCAAGTCTTCATTTCTGGAATAAAAAAAAAATTTCACAAATAATGAGTGTTTTATAAACACAAGCATTAATAAAAATGGTTATTATGTTGATAAGCAAGAGTAATACAATACCTCTTAGAGGTGGATCTTTCACTCCAAGTGTTTGAGTGGTCAGAAAGAAATTATACTCCCCTGTTCTCCCACCACAAGCCTTGCACTTGGGTGCGTGTCCACACCCATACACAGGTACATGCACACACGTCTGGAAAGATGGTACTAGATTGTGATAAGAACACCATCTCTGTAGTCAGACCCTTTGGGCTCAGGTCCCAGGTCTACCATTTATGAACAGAATGACCTTGGACAAGTTACTTCCCCTTTCTGAAATGCAATTTTCTTTTATGTAAGATGGGATGATAATAGCCCCCACCTCACAGGGCTTGCTGTGAGGATCAATTAAGATAATGTAAAGTGCCATAAAAAATGTAAAGGGGCACCGCTACCAATAGAGCCGCTGGGAATTAGATGAACATGAATATTTTGAGTTTGCTCTGCCTGGGAGGCAGTGGAGACAGGAAAAGAACATGGGTGCATTCCTACCCTGCACAGACAGGGATTGGTAGAGGATGCTGTCACTGGAAATGTTTCTGTACATTAAGTTGCTAAACTTTCAGAGAGAAAGCAGTGGGAAGCCAGGGAAGATTTCCTTAAAAGAGATGATTTTGAAAAATACCCGAGATGCCTGACGTCTCAGTGCTTAGCCTCACTTTTTAAAAACCCAAATGCCTCAGTTATCTCTGAGGCCTTGAAAGATGCTAGTCCTGTACTAAATCATGACTTGTCTTTCTGCTCTCTGCTGTGTGATCTATCTGCGCTCTTGGATTTCTCCCCATCCATGTCATTGTGGATGCCTGTACCCATTAGCCATCAGTTGTAGAACCAGCAGTTCTCTTTGTGAGGATCGCAGCCCCATGCCACAATTTATTGCAACAAATATCATAATGACTTTGGGTCATTATGATGCTTAGGTCAAGGGGCTGAGTCAAACGGAGCCAAAGGACATTTTCAGAAGCCCTGTTTCTTCAGTTGACTTCCCTTCTGTTCTCCCGAACTCCTTGTAATGTATTCCAGCCACAATTCCTGCTGAACTTGGCTTAATATTTTGATCTTAGACCCTTAGTTTTCATCATGGTAGCCCAAACCCACGAGCCAGTCTTTTTTCTTAGGATATGGAGACTTAACACCTTTGTGTACCATTTTCACAGTGGCCTTTCAGCGTTGGCCACACCACTCAGCTCTCTGCTCACTCTGCGGCAGCCTTCAGGGCTTGGTGTATAAAAGGGGAAGAAAACTGACATTGGAGTCTTCTTTATGCTACCAAGTAACGGTGTGACCTTGGGTGAGTTGCCTTACCACTCTAGCCCTCCATTTGTCCATCTGTTAAAATTTTGGGCTGGATCCACGCCTTCTTGTTCTAAAGTTCTGTGATTTACATGTTTTGCAACAGTGAATGGGGAAAAAAAATCCCTGACCTTTGAATTCCTCCAAGGTCCCATCCTTCCTGTGGCCTTCCTGTAGTGTGTGGCTTGTGCACCGTTAAAGAGTTAATGTCTTGCTCCTGGTCAGCAGACAGGCTTTGCTTGTGGTCAGGTAGGGATGGAGGTGCCTTTCCTCTCATGGCTGTGCCTTCTCTAGGTTTGAAGGGGGAAAGAGATTAGGAATGAAGCAGTATTGGTTTCTATGGGTCAGTCTGGGACAAAGTATACATGTCTTTGCTCCCATTCCATTGGCCATGATTTAGTCACATGACGACCTCTCACGGCAAGGGAGACTGGAAAGTGAAATCTGATTGCCTGAAGGAAGAGGACATGGCCATGGCAAGCACCAGCAGTGTAGGAAACCTAGGCGCAGCTTGCCTTGAGGCAGAGGCTGGCATGGATCGCCTCTGGGAAGCATACAGATCTCTTTCTGCACAGAGGTTCTCACACACCAGTTTAAGCCAGTGTGTCAGTTGACTGTAATGAAAAACATGTTCATTCAGCAAATAGTTGTTAACATCACATTTGCACCAGGAAACTGTGAACACACTGAAAACGAACGATTCATAGTCCGAGGCCTCAGGGAGCTCAGTCTAGCAGATGAGCTAAGACAAAAACAATTGTCATATGCAGTAGTATATACATACTATAATGCATACATGTAACCGGTATAGGAGAGGGACAATGTGTCATGGGATTCCTAGAATGGAGAATTATAGTGTTTGATGCATGCCTTGGAAAACAGGAGGGAGTCCTACAGACGGATGCGTGATGCGGAAAGAGGTGAGCAGAGTCGGGGAGAGATGACACGATGGAATGCTGTGGTGGAAGAATGAGAGTTAGCAGGCCTGGAAGAGTTTAGACTGTGTTTGTTATAAAATGAATGCCACTGACAGTCTAGAGCATTTGGGCCTGTGGGCTTTAGAGGAAAAAGGGATCTCTGGCCACATATCATATTCTCCACCCTTGGCCCAGAGCCTTGCCCTGCAAAGGCTAACCTGGTTCTGGAAGGAACAGGAGAAAATTGTGGATGACTTAGACTCCTGGAAAATCAAACCAAACCCAGGTCCACAAAAGGGGTGGTGGTGAGGAGGGATGGAAAGGTCCTACAGCTCATCTGGGGACATCGCCTCTCCTGGAGACCCACACTTTGAGGAGAGTAAACATCCACTGACCTCTAGTGGTCAAAATGGCGCCCACGAGGTCCCACAAGCCCAGCTGCACGAGTCTGTCGCAAATGATAGCTGTTGGGGAAGAAATCGCTTAGATTAAATCCTCTCTTCTTTCCAGCCTCTCCTTTTTCAGCCTCCATGGGCTTTCCCCCTTCATCTAACTAAATCTCTCTACCAGTCACCCTCCCAACAAGGGTGCCTGGCCCAAGCTGGGGCGTTTCAGGGATGAAAGAGACAAAACGGTGCCCATCCTGTCTCAGTGTGGGCACAGCCTGCGGATGCTAATCTTACTTCATGAAGCTGCCTGGCTGTCAGTGGAGAGCAATGCACATATTAAAAGTCAATATCCTACTCAAGGTTAAATTTTAGTAGAGTGTGAAGTGGGGTCAAGTTTTCTAACAATAATCGCTAATGCTTAAGGAGCACTATAAGCCAGATGTCATTCTAAGCACTTTTTATTGATTGATTGATTGAGACAGAGTCTTACTCTATTGCCTAGGCTGGAGTGCAGTGGTACAATCATAGCTCACTACAGCCTCCAACTCCTGGGCTCAAACAATCCTCCCACCTCAGCCTCCCGAGTAGCTGAGACTACAGGCACGCACCACCATGTTTGGTTAATTTTTCAGAATTTTTGTAGAGATAGAGTATCCTTATGTTGTTCAGGCTGGTCTCAAATTCCTGGGCTCAATTGATCCTCCTGCCTTGGCCTCACAAAGAATTGGGATTATAGTTATGAGCCACCATGGCCGGTCCTCAGTACTTTACGTGTATGTGTGTGTGTGTGTGTGTGTGTGTGTGTGTAATAAATATATGTGTGTGTGTATATATATATATATATTTTTGTTTACTCCTTATAAAAACTCTTAGAAGTAGGCACTGTTGTTTTCTTTCATTTTAAAGATGAGGAAATTGAGTCATGAAGCAGTTAAGTAACCAGCTCAAGATCACAAAGCTAGGCGATGTAATTGCAGAACTTGTGCTCTCAGTGCAGGATATTGTCCCAGGGCCGTCTTGGACTAGCCATGCAACACTGACATTTCCAAAGAGCCGAGCCTCAGATTCTTCATCTGCCATGTGAAGGGGTTGGACGAGGAGCAGAGGTTTCAGACTTTTCTTAGAGGTGGATCAAACATATACAACAGATAACAGGGCATTTACTGGAGTTAAAGCTGGGACCCAGTAATCCTACTCACTTTTCCTCTCCTCCCCGGCTGCTTTGGTTCTTAAACTCCTGGGAAACATCTCAGGACTCCAAGGACTACTGGTACTTATTAGCATGTCTTGTATTTCAGGCATCGTATTGGGTGTTTTAGAAATATCACACACTTAATCCTCACAACCATCTCATGCGGTAGCTGTTATTATGCTCATTTTACAGATGAGTAAACCAAAGCACGGAGAGAATGAAACAGCCCAAAGTCACAGAGCTAGCAAGCAGCAAAGCTGGAAGGCAGAGGCCAGACATTTTCACAGCCCCTCTGACAGCAAGAACCGTGTGCCGGAAATCAGCATACTGGGGTCCGGTTCAAAGTCTACCCCCGAGTCACAGTGCCAGGGAAGGAGAAGGTGATCCCTCCTGCTGGGAGCGGGGGCAGCTGAGTAGAGGTGAGCTTACAGCAGGTGCCAGGACCCACAGGGGCATCCCTGGCCCAGCTCAGGCCACCTCGAGCACATAGCTAGCCACCAGAGCCAGAGCCATCTCTGCCTTGCAGAAGGTATAGGTGAAAGGAAATTGTCGTGATTTAAGCTTTTACTCTCAGGTTTCTTTCTAGTGTCTGGCACCCACACCTAGGAGGCAATAGGAGCAGAAGCGTTTGCCACCAGCCCAGACTGCTAGGCAGGGCTGTGGGATAAGTCCACGTCACTCGGCCTCCTTGGTGGCTGCTTATCTCACGCTGGCAGTGAAGGAGAAATTGTTGGTTAGGGGCCCCTGGGAGGCTTTTCTTTTTTGCAAGCATGTGTTTGTTCTCAAGTTTGTGGTTGTTGCTCTAAATCCAGAGTCTAGACGGAAAAATGATATCAACAGGTCCTCAGTGCCCTCTCCCAATTTAAAAAAGACCTTTGAAGCACGGCATCTTGGTAAAAGAGAATCAGAAGACCCGCGTTTTAGTCCTCGCTCCGCTCTTACTAGCTGCATGACCTGGGTTAAACTCCTTCCCTCTCTGGACTCAGAGAGGGGAAACCGACTTACTAAGTTCACCCAGCAAGCTATGCCACAGTAGCACTTAAAGCTCAGCCCCTGCTCCTTTCTCCAGCACCATGGAATGGATGGATTCATTAAATCACTGGATTTATTCACAGAGTTAACAGATATTTACTAAGCTCTCCCTCTGTGCCAGGGACTGTGCTAAGAACCGGGAATCTTGTGATGAACCAACACCTTCCAAACTGGAGGGGAAATCTGAAACCATCTAGTCGTTTGGACTCCATTTAAGGATGCAGAAAGTAAGGCCGAAAGGGGGAAGCACAGTGACCTGCTCAAGGTCACAGAGAAGGTGATGTGGTGTAAAACGACCTTGACAGCATGCTGACCATGAAGACAAACTGCAGAGATTGATGTGGCATATTGAGCTGAATTTTGTGACTGAGGGCTGTTGAAGAACGAGAAGAGAGGAGAGAAAGCCTCATTTGGAGGCCTAGAAGTCACAGACCGAGACGTCAATGCCAAATCTTTCATTTCCCACTGTGGTTTTTTGTTCTCTCTCTAGGAATAGCAAGAATTTTGTACATAGCTGGGAATGAAAGCAAGGAAAATGGTACCGGGATAAAGTTTGAGAAAACTGTTTCCTTGTAAAGTCCGTGCTCCAACACTGGCTGTGTGATAAACAGCGAAGTGTCCCTGCATGGTTTTCTAACCGTCTCAACTTGATGAATCTGAGGATGTATCCAAGGATGGCGGATCATGAGACTCACAGTCCAAGGCACGTTAGATCCAAGACTGCTTCGTGATCACAAGAAACACATTGCCAACTGAGTTTTGATGACACTTATTTTTCCTCCCATGAAACCTGAGCGTTCTAGTTAAAGACTGGAAGCATGCAAATTTTGTGTGAACTGAAATTATGGGTTACTGTAAAGCTCACTATTTCAAGTGAGTCTGAGTCTATTGTTAACCAGAATATCATTCCCTAATTTGTCTTTTCAGTAAGTTTTGATTTTAAATTTTATATCAGATTTTTTTAGAGCCTGACTTACTAAATATGACCATCGTTGAACATAAACTCTAAGACAAATCTAAAGAGGCATGGAATAAAATTTGAATTCATTTTTTATGGGCTATCTACATAGATACTGTCTTCATCATTTACTTAGTCACCAGTGAAGAAACAAAAATAAATAAGACAGGGCTCTTGTCATTGAGGAATTTGCAGTCTAGTGGAGGAAAGAGTTGCATGAAGAGAATATTTTAGTATAATGCAATGCATGCTCTTACAAAAATATACTGAAAGTGCGATGGTGAAGGCTATACTTTTAAGAAAAGATGAAGCACTTCCACTTTCCTATACGATAAGTCCCTACAAAAAGAGAATGTATTTCGTACCAGCTCATATAATGGAAACATAAGGCACAGAGCAATTGTGCTTACTAAAGCAAGAATTAGGAGATTCACCATCCTGAGCACTTTCCCACACAAACTCCAACAGCCCAACCCGCTTCCGCTGAAACGCCTGAGCTCAGACAGGTCAGTGCTCCTCAGGACCTGGGCATCCCCTGAAGGTGATGGGCCTCAGCCCAGTGAACTGCTGGGACTGGTGCCTTCTGAGCTCTCCTGGCTGGGAAGGAAGAGGGAGAGGACTGAGCCCCTGCAATGTCGCTCAATGACTTTTTCTCATCAGTATTTGTCCAGGTTCCTGGATGGAGGTCACCTGCCCTGAACACTAAACTCAGAGAGGTGAGGATGGTCTCTTGAAGGGCAAGAGTACTCAAAAAACTAGCAGAACTGGGAAGGTATAAAATTGGGGTGCAGAAGGAAATGGAGTGAAGGGGGAGTCAGGCTAATGCGGGGAGTTTAGAGTTTCTAGATCTCGTCAGATCCCACCTGATGGAGGTCCAGACTTCACCAGGCTTACGTCCACCATGAAGGAGAAGCATGTGTCGTCCCTGAGCATTCATGTCCGAGCCAGACCACAGCTGAGTCTCAGGCTGAATCCATCTGTGGAGATTGGCCCCAGGGTGACCTTGGCCTCTTTCAAAACCTGTTCAGTCAGGCCAAGGATGGGAGGAATGGCAGGAGGCCAGATGGCAGGGGTTGAAGCTGGGGTGGGTGCCACGGCTGATGGGTTCAGGGCCCCTGGCTGGACTTCTGTCCCCATCCTTGTCAAACATTCCTGCTTGTGACTGGCAGGAAGAAGTGGTGGCTGTGGAGAATTAGTAATGAGATATGGAGTCATTCACCTCCAGGTCACTAGTTCAAAACCAGGTCACTACTGAGTCAAAGTTCCAACCAAGGGGGCATGGTGAGGGTTTCATCTGAGTGGCTTGAAGGCAGATATTTGCTCTCCCAGAAGACAGCTCAGGCAGGTCAGTGGGGGCCACAGGGCAAGGGGCTTTGTCCTGCTGACATGAGGTGCAGGTCGTGAGAGGCCTCCATGGCCTTCTGGCTCCATTCTCTCTAATACCTTCCTTCTCTGCCCCCAGGCCAGGGCACACATTCATGTCAAAAGAACCCAGGTAGGCAGCAGTTACTCAGATAATCTGGTGATAGCCCTGTTTACTTAGACATTTCTGCTCTCTGAGGGCAGAGACAGTATCTCTCTAGCACATATTTTATTATTATTTTTGGCCTTATCATTATCTAAATTTATTTGTTTGTTTGTTTACTTGTCTACTACCTGCACCCTACCACTATTATTACTGAAGCTCTTTAAAAATGGAGACGCCATGTATGCCTGGCACTTTTTAGGTGCTTAAGAATTGCTGATTAAATGAATGAGTCCATTAAAAAAATGAATTCCTGATGCCTCGCACTGGCTGGCAGAAAGGATGTGCACAAAGACGTTTGCTGAATCAATAGATGAACCAATAAATGATGGATCACAGAACAAAAGTTTTGAGAAATAATCAGTTTCCAGCATGCCAGTGATAACATTTTACAGATAGAGAATTAGGAAGTTTTTCTTTTTTCTTTTTTTTTGAGAAAGAGTTTCGCTCTTGTCACCCGGGCTGGAGTGTAGTGGTGCAATCTCCACTCACTGCAACCTCCGCCTCCCGGGTTCAAGTGATTCTCCTGCCTCAGCCTCCTGAGTAGCTGGGATTATAGGCATGCACCATCATGCCTGGCTAATTTTTGTATTTTTGGTAGAGACGGGGTTTCTTCATGTTGGTCAGGCTGGTCTCGATCTCCCGACCTCAGGTGATCCGCCCACCTTGGCCTCCCAAAGTGCTGGGATTACAGGCATGAGCTACTGTGCCCGACTGTTTTCTACAGGCAATGCTGAAGAGCTTAGTTGTAATGCTCAGGTAACAGGGGGTCATCAAATTAGGATTTTTGACCACTTACATCCGGGGATTACGTCTCCATGTCCTACAAAATGGCAGATTAGATGGCCTAACAACTCTCCTACAAATGCTGAACAAATGATAATGTACATTTTTCTAAATGCAAAGCTGAACTCACAAGAAAATAAGGAGGATCTGGAGGGAAAACAAGCAAGAACTGAAAACAAGTGCAGTCAGTGAATGGAATGATTGTGAGGCAACTCAGGGTGTTGGGACAAGTACTGGGTGGACTGGGTTTTTAGGCATTTCAAATTGTACATTTAAAAAGTGTAGAATGGGCCAGGCGCAGTGGCTCACACCTGTAATCCCAGCACTTTGGGAGGCCGAGGAGGGCAGATCACAAGGTCAGGAGATCGAGACCATCCTGGCTAACACAGTGAAACCCCGTCTCTACTAAAAATACAAAAACTTAGCCAGGCGTGGTGGCGGACGCCTGTAGTCCCAGCTACTCGGGAGGCTGAGGCAGGAGAATGGCGTGAACCCGGGAGGCGGAGCTTGCAATGAGCCGAGATCGTGCCACTGCACTCCAGCCTGGGCGACAGAGCGAGACTCTATCTCAAAAAAAAGTGTAGAATGGGTTTTTCAGGTCTGCAGGAATATTGACTATGAGGCCTGTGCCTATGCTAGGTGGAGAGTTGAAATTAACGCCTTCACGTAAAACCAGAAAAGATTTGTAAGGAAGGAAACACTTGACTCACCTACAGAGAAGGTGCCTTTGACTGTTGAGACTGAGCTATGCGTAGAAGGGAAAAATACGTCCCTGAAATCTCATAACCATGTGACCAGCTTCCAGAGAGTCAGAGGTTTGCATTTACTCAAGCCATCTGGGAGCCCCTCAGCCGCAAGTCCTCTTTGGTGGATGATACTACTGGGGCCCCACCTGGTAGGACCCAAGCTGAACGCAGTTCTCTCAGAATTCTCACTGCCAAAGTGGGGAATTATCGATTCTGAAGTTATAGTCAGAACTGAGTCTCAAAAATTATAGAATCGTGAGTGCCACAAGAGTAGTCTCGGCCGGGCATGGTGGCTGGCGCCTGTAATTCCAGCACTTTGGGAGGCCAAAGCAGGCAGATCCCTTGAGCTCAGGAGTTCGAAACCAGCCTTGGCAACAAGGTGAGACGCTGTCTCTACAAAAAATACAATTAGCTGGATGTGGTGGTGTGCACCTGTAGTCACAGCTGCTTGGGAGGCTGAGGCAAGAGGATCACCTGAGCCTGGGGAGTTGAGCCTAGGTGACAGAGTAAGACACTGCCAAAAAAAAAAAAAAAAAAAAGTCTCACAGAATAGTCTCATAACCCGCTGTCAGCAAACGTCAGCAGATACAACAGGCAACAGGTATAGACCACTAAGAATCAGAAAATGGAGCTATTGAAGAGAGACAATAACTTAGTATTTTTTTTAAAGTTAAAGATATATAAAGAAAAAATGGAAAAAATAAAAACCATAAGACACTATGAATGAAACCCAGACAGATTTGAAAAACAAATAGAACTTAGAAGAAAAGTGTGGTAATTGATGTGGCTTACACATAACTGTAGTGAGAATATAAGAGCTGGAAGATTTGAGAAAACTGCCCAAAATACAACACAGACACATAAAGAGTCAGAAAAGACAAAAGCAAGATTAAGAGACATGAAGGATAGAACGACGGTAAATGTATGATTAACAGAAATTTCAGGAGGAGAACATTAAGAGAATGAGGAGAGGAACTAATCAAAGAGAAAATGGCTAAGAATTTTCCAGAATCTATGAAAGAAATGAATCTTCGGGCAGGAAATGAGTCCTGAGAAAAATAAATGAATGAAATCAGTACCAGGTCACATCACAGAGAAACTTTTAAAAACACAAAATAAAGATTTTTTAAAACAACTAGAGAGAAGTGTGGATTGCCTGTAAAGCAACTAACTGACTTTTCAAAAGCCACGATGGAAGCCAGAAGCCCATGGAATGATATTTTTAAAGCCTTGAGAGAAAATAACTGTCTGCCTTCATTTTTACCTCTTTTAACTATCATTTTAAAACAAGGAGAAATAAAGATATTTTTACATAATGACCATGAGAATTCACCATTCAATGACCCATGTGGGAAAGATATTCTAGACTATGGACTTCAGGAAAGAAAAAAGTTGAACCTCAAGGGAGGTGAAGGCAAGAAGGAAGAACAATCAAGGAAGCTGATAAACAAGTAGGCAAAGTCAGAAATTCATTCACTGCTCAAAACCACCATAAGCCAGGCACGGTGGCTCACACCTGTAATCCCAGCACTTTGGGCGGCTGAAGAGGGTGGAGCTCTTGAGCCCAGGAGTTTAAGACCAGCTTGGGCAATGTAGCAAGACCTCGTCTCTACTAAAAGTAAAATTAACTGGGCATGGTGATGTACTCCTGTAGTCCCAGCTTCTTGGGGGTCTGAGGTAGGAGGATCAGCGGAGTCCAGGAGGTCGAGGCTGCAGTGAGCCATGATCATGCCACTGCACTCCAACCTGGGTGACAAAGCAAGACCCTGTCTCAAAAAGAGACAACAAAACAAAAAAACACCCCAAACCAACAATAATGATAATAATAACAAAATTGGGGAGTATAAATATAAGTTGGGCTAGGCACAGCGGCTCACACCTGTAACCCAGCACTTTGGGAGGCTGAGGAAGGTGGATCATGAGGTCAGGAGATTGAGATCATCCTGGCCAACATGGTGAAACCCTGTCTCTACTAAAAAAAACAAACAACAACAACAAAAAAACAAAACATTAGCTGGGTGTGGTGGCGTGTGCCTGTAATCCTAGCTACGTGGGAGGCTGAGGCAGGAGAATGGTTTGAACCCAGGAGGCAGAGGTTGCAGTGAGCCGAGATTGTGCCACTACACTCCAGCCTGGAAACAGAGCTAGATTCCATCTCAAAACAAAAACAAAAACAAAACAAAACAAAAATAAGGTGGAATGATCTAAAATGCTGCATGGCGATAACGCATGTGATGGGTTACAATGTCTAAATTCCCTCTATTATTTGTGAAGAGAGTAACAACATTAACTTTAGACTTTAGGTCAAATGTGCTTGACAAAAGTTTAGGGCTCACCACTAAAACACTGGAAATAGAGTGTGTAATTTCCAAATTAATAGAGGGGAAAGGGGAAAATAAAGAAAACTTGATGAATCTGAAAGAAGGCAGGAAAGGAGGAAGAAAAGGCATTAGAAAGCATAGTAAATAGAAACTACAAAAAGAAATGGTGGAAATAAATCCAAATATATTAGGAAACAATAAATGTAAGTGGCCGGGCGTGGTTTCTCGCGCCTGTAATCCCAGCACTTAGGGAGGCCGAGGCGGGCAGATCACAAGGTCAGGAGATCGAGACCATCCTGGCTAACACGGTGAAACCCCGTCTCTACTAAAAATACGAAAAATTAGCCGGGTGCAGTGGCGGGCGCCTGTAGTCCCAGCTACTCGGGAGGCTGAGGCAGGAGAATGGCGTAAACCTGGGAGGTGGAGCTTGCAGTGAGCCAAGATCATGCCACTGCACTGGGCAACAGAGTGAGACTCCATCTCAAAAAATAATAAATAAATAAATAAATAATAAATGTAAGGGAATTAGACTCACTAGTTAAAAAATGATTGCCAGTTTCAATTTTTTTTAAATAAAAAGAAAACTTGCTTATGCTGTTTTAAAAATACATACCTAAGACAAAAGGACACAAAAAGGCTGAAAGTAAAAGGATGAAAAGAGATCTACCAGGCAAATAAGAATCAAAACGAAGTGTAGCTATAGTAACTGTAGCAGAAAAAAAGTCTGAGACAAAAAGGTGGTCATTATGTCATGATAAAAGGATCAATTTATAAGAAAGATATAACAAACGTAATTTGTATTTATCTATTATAGATTTTTAAAAATGTATAAGACAAAATTTGAATGAATTATAAGGAGGAAATGATGCATCTTTATAGGAGATTTAAAAACACACCTTTCTGTTGTGTTCAAATCCCATAAAAATTGGCATGAATTTACAAGATTTGAATGACACAATGAATAAGATTGATCAATCTTGTATTCAACAATTGAAGACTGTACATTTTTCTCAAATGCAAAAGAAATATTTGCAAAAATTAACAAGTTACTAAACCACAAAGCAGGTCTTAACAAACACCAGAAAATAAATACCATATAGTTCACCTTCTCTGATCAAAATCTAATTAAGATAGACATGAACAACAACAAAAAAAGTGACTTTAAAAGAAAACAACACCAAATGTGTAGAATTTAAAACATTTCTAATTAACTCGTGGGTCACAGAAAAAAGTATAATAGCAATAAATAAATATTCAGACAGAATAAAATTTAAAATCCTACATAAAACTTGAGGAATATAAGGTACAGAGAACAGTGGTTCTGAGTGGGGAGACTTTTGCTCCTCAGGGGACATTTGGCAGGTCTAGGGGCATTTTTGGTTGTCACAACTACGGGCAGATGTTACTGGCATCTAGTAGGTGGAGGCCAGAAATGCTGCTATCCCAACAGTGCATAGGACAGCCCCCTACAATAAAGAATTATTGACCGGGCGCGGTGACTCATGCCTGTAATCCCAGCACTTTGGGAGGTCAAGGCGGGCAGATCATGAGGTCAGGAGATCGAGAACATCCTGGCTAACAGGGTGAATCCACATCTCTACTAAAAAAATACAAAAAAATTAGCCAGGCGTGGTGGCGGGCGCCTGTAGTCCCAGCCACTCGGGAGGTTGAGGCAGGAGAATGGCGTGAACCCAGAAGGAGGAGCTTGCAGTGAGCTGAGATCACGCCACTGCACTCCAGCCTGGGGGACGGTGTGAAACTCTGTCTCAAAAAAAAAAAAAAAAAAGAATTATCATCTGGCCCCAAATGGTGATAGAGTTGAGGTTAAGAAACCCTGACTTGAAGAAAAAGTTACGATCCTAAATATTATATTGGAAAAGAAGAATGACAACTATGCTGGCAAGGTTGAGGAGAGATTAGAAAAAGGAGCCAGATGGCAGAGAAAGTTAGTAGGCTATTGTAATAATTAAGACAATAATGAGGACATAGCCTAAGGCTTTGGCAACGGAAATGGAGAAAGAAAAGAGATTCAGGGTAAAATGGACAAGATTTGGAGATAAATGAGGCAGAGACACTAGTGAAAACAGAAATGGCTCAGTAGAGACACTCCAGGGTGGAGACAAACCACAGGGCTTCACAGATGCATTCGTTTGCCACGGTAGACCCCACGCTGGGGCTGATCCTGAATGGGCACCCACAGGCAGGAAGCCCCAGGGAACAGGTCATCAATGCAGTGTGGGGTCCTGCAGTTTCAAAGAGCTTGCCCGAACGGCAGCGGTGCCCCAAAGACAAAAATGAGGTGAAGGCCACATCCAGGGAGGTGGGAAGATGAGGTGACCCGGGCTCTAGAGACAGGATGCAGTGAAGAGAGAGAGCGGAGGGCATTCTTTGTGAATTCTCAGGCACGAGCTCACCTGACGTGCCCGTGTGAATGGCTGGCCCCCAAATCCTTGCCTGGTTTACAGGGATATGATGTAAGTCACCGAAGAGCAGCTTCCAGTTACACCATGGTGGAGAAGAAAGAAAGGCAAAGACACAACCACACGTACCACAACTCAGAGTTTCAAAGACCACGTTAAGGTGTGATTCAAACAGCCGTTGTGCAGCTCGAGCACATTCCAGACTCAAGTCTGTGTAAACAGAGTTCTGTTTACTAGCACAAGGCCTGAAATAGAAATCCTGCAGCCAGCTCTTCTCTCATTAACGGTGTCTCTTTGATACCCTAGGGGATGCTTATAAGCGGGCTGTGTCAATTGTTAGTGCCAGAAACCGTGGATGGGGAATGCTTTTTCTTTCACATTTTACAGGGAAATTCACATGGCACCAGATTCATAGTCTCGCGACATTCTTGTTAGAAACACGTAGATTTTTCTGTCTTTGGCTGTAGCTGAGTTGATGTTTGGTATCAGAAGAGCCTCAAACAGGTGGCCAAGGGAATTTGTAGACTCGTTTAAAATCATGCTTAAGATACTCGCAAAAGCAGCTTCTCTAGGCCCCTTTTAAGGTCCCGAGACATTTCTGATCTAAAGAGGTGTTGTGTGTGTGTGTGTGTGTGTGTGTGTGTGTGTGTGTTTCCTATCTAGATAAAAGATAATCTGTTAGTCAATGTAGCTGGCACTTTCTATTCATTTGTTTCCTATCAAACTCTGTCTTTCTGAAATAGACACAGATCTTTCTTTGGTGTGTCAGTGTGTGGGAGAGAGGCATGCAGACACAGGAAGACAGGCACTATGTTCATGTGCTGTCCTCTGCTCGGTTTTCTCTCCTGTTCCACTGTCTCTGTGAACCAACAATATACAGAACATCCTCTAAGTAAATGGTGGTGGTGGTGAGGAGAAGAGAAAGCAGAGAGAAAGACGGAGTGAGGCAGAGCAGGGGAGATAAAGAGAGGAAGAGACAGGGAGAATGGCAGGAAGTAGAGGAATGAGTGGGGCCATTTTTCACTGCTCTTAGCCAGCAGTTTCTGGGCTTTCAGTCTGTGTGTGGATAAGACATGTCCGTGTTACTGGGAATGGACGTACCTGGTTTCCTGGGTCTGTTCCTCTTTGGAGCCTTAGGGTTATGAGGGAGGAGTGGAAGGAAAAGGCGATGGCAGCTTTAGTTTCAAGGGGAGCAGAGCTGGGGGGGGTGGAGGGAGGCTAACATCACTGCCCGCCTGGCACTGGGCACTTTTCTTACTCTACCAAGGGTCAGGAAGGGAAATTGGTGGGACTTGTACAGACTGGCTGAAATGTTTGTGGGCTGAAGTGATTGTTAGATTTCAACAGATTTCAACTTTAAGATGTTAGCCTATTGGAAAGTTTCTTTGCCTACAAAGATGAATTTACTTAGCACTCTTCCAGGAAAAACAAAGCTGTTACAATGAAAAATTTCTCTTTTATCCTGTGAAAGAATTCTTATATGAATACCTCCCTCTATATCACAGTACCTTATGTTTATTTAAGTTATTTTCACAGCTGCAATGTCATCTGGTTCTGTAAGGAAGTTAGAGATATACTTTTATCTCTCTTTCTAGCCCTAGGACATAGGTGTGCTTCCTTCTTTCTGATGATAAGAATTACGTAATTGGTCATCTCTTATTACTTTGGTTACCAGGAAGCTCAGAACCAAATATGTAGCACAAACATCACTTATTCTATTTGTTCCTTGTTTTGATTTTTCCCTGAGTCTGTTTATCATTTGTTTCAAAGTATACATTGCCATTCTCTTCTGAGTTTAGTTAGAAATTAATTGCATTCACTTAACAAATATTTATTTGTTACCGAAACACCAGGGTTTGGTCTAGGTCCTGCTGGTCACTGCACAGAAAGCCAATAACTGAGACAACGTTTATTGCCAAGGAAGAAGGCTTTGGTAGGGTGCTGCAGCCGAGGAGACCGGGAACTCAGTCTCAAATCCATCTCTCTGACCAATTAAAATTAGGGGTTTATATAGCAGGGAAGAAATGTAACAATGTGTCAGAAAACAAGAATTAGGAAGGGGTAAGGAAACAAAATGGGGGACCTGGTGTCTCATTGTCTGGAAATTGTGATCTGGTGAGTTTTAGTTCTTCGATACTTTTTGAGAGGCCTGGGGGTCCTTTCCTGAGGAAGGAACTCAGATAAAACAAATGCAAGTTTCAAGTTTTAAGATCAGAAGGGTCAATTTCTATGTTTATCCAAAAGAACTGTCTGTGGCATTACTGGGTTGGTTTCATATTGATCTCCTCACTCTCTATTCTTCTCGGTTTTATTTATCTCCGTATCCCTCAATACCATCTAAGTTATATCACTTATTTATTATTTATTGTATACCTTCTCACTTCCTAACATTGTCAATAGAAATTAAGCTCCATGAAGGCCGGGCACGGTAGCTCACGCCTGTAATCCCAGCACTCTGGGAGGCCGAGGTGGGTGAATCCCAAGGTCAGGAGATCGAGACTAGCCTGGCAACATGGTGAAACCCCGTCTCTACTAAAAATACAAAAATTAGCTGGGCATGGTAGCGGGCATCTGTAGTCCCAGCTACTCAGGAGGCTGAGGCAGGGGAATCGCTTGAACCCAGGAGGCAGAGGTTGCGGTGAGCCGAGACTGCACCACTGGGTGACAGAGCGAGACTCTGTCTCAAAAAAAAAAAAAAAAAAAAAAGAAATTTAGCTCCATGATGGTAAGGACTTTTTCTCTTTTGCTCCATACTTATTTCCAGAGTCTAGAGCAGAGCCTGGCATACTACATGCAAAATACCTGTTGAGTGAAATAATTGCCTATTGTATGTCAAGTTCTGTGCTAAAAGATGGGAATCAGAGCCGGCTTCATGGATGCAATCTGTGCAGTCTCACAGGGCCTCAAACTCAGTCCCCTCACTTAGCTTCACGCTCTGCTGTTACTATCTTGAAATTCTTAATATGTTTTGAACAAGGAGCCTCACTTTTCCATTTTGCACTGGGCTCAACAGATTCTGTGGCCAGTCCTAATGGAAACAGGGTCATTACTTTCAAGGAGGTTTTGATCTATTTGGAAAGGAATTATTTAAAAAGATATATATCCAGTGGCTCATGCCTGTAATCCTAGCACTTTGGGAGGCCAAGGCAGGCAGATCACTTGAGGTCAGGAGTTCGAGACCACCCTGGCCAACATGAGGAAACACTGTCTCTACTAATACAAAAATTATTCGGGTGTGGTGGCATGCTCCCGTAGTCCCAGCTACTCAGGATACTGAAGCGCGAGAATCACTTCAACCTGGGAGGTGGAAGTTGAAGCGAACTGAGATTGTGCCATTGCATTCCAGCTTGGACGACAGAGTGAAACTGTGTCTCAAAAAAGAAAAAAAATACATGTATTTACCGTAAATATTTATTTTAATGCAAACTATACATGTATTAGGTGTATATACATATCTACAAGAATCTTTTGATGCAGAACCAATGCCTTTTTCTTTGTCATCTTTCTTGTTTAAACCACACCCTTAACGCATCATCTATGATTTCCTGTTTTCATTTCTTTAAAGTGGAGAGAGAAGTTGAAGACATACTTGAAAAGAAATCTGACTGCAGAATTCTTCTTTAGCTTTATAATCTGCTCCACAGTCTTTTGCAATTGTCTTACCCCTTCCTAAGTAAGTAGCAAGTTTTGATGCCTCACCTTTATCAAGTCTTTCCAAATCATTCAATTTAGTTCTCAAACAAATGAATACCTTTTGCATTCACTTTTCATTGGCTTACATAATATTTAATTCTATTATGTAAGTTACAATGATGTGTACAACTTTCAAGTTGATGAAAACAAGTACAAATGACTCTTGATAAACCAAAACTAAACAAGAAAGAAGCAAAAATTTTCAGACATATTAAAAAGTGGCCTCCCAGCCACCAGCAATCAAAGTAAGGTGGACTTCCATCAGTATGCCTCACAAAGAGGTGGAAAATGCCGATGAATCTGGGAAGTTGCTTAAGTATAGATTGGGTAAGAGATGTTTTATGGTAATTAATGTTATGAGAGTAGATAACAGGAAGATCGAGCTAGGTCGAGGAAATCACAGAAGACTTTCCTGAGGAAGTAACGACTGAGATAAACTCCAAAAAAATAAAAGGGAGAAGTTTCCTGAGTGAAGAAAGAGGAATATTTTAGGCTACAGGAATAACATGTACAAAGGGCCTGTGGAAGGGTGGAGACACAGCATATTCAGAGACCTAGAAGAAGATGAGAATAACTGGAACTACAGAATGAGAAGAATCATGGGGCACGAGGAGCCAGGGGGGTCAGGAGGGAAAACCTGACAGGTCTTGTGGGCCTGCTAAAGATTTTGAGCTTTATAATGGGAGCAAAGAAAGCTACTGTCTTAGTTCATTTTGTGTTGCTGTCACAGAACACCTGAGACAGGGTAATTTTTAAAGAAAAGAGGTTTATTTGGCTCATGGTTCTGCAGGATGGGAAGTTCAAGGTTAGGCATCTGATGAGGGCCTCAGGCTCTTTCAATTCATGGTGGACAGCAGACGGGGAGCCAGCAAAGAAATCACATGGTGAGAGAGGAAGCAAGAGAGTGAAACTGAGGAAAATAGCTTCGTTTTAACAACCTGCTGTCTTGGGAACTAATTGGCCTTGCCAGAGTGAGAATTTACTCACTACCATGAGAACGGCACCAAACCCTTTATGAAAGATCCACCTCCATAGCCCCAAACACCTCCCACTAGGCCCCACCTCTCAACACTGTCACACTGGGGCTCAGATTTCAACATGCTAGTTGATGGAGACAAACTCAAACTCAAACGTGTTTGAATATCCAAACCATGGCAGCTACTAAAGATTTTGAGTAAGAGTATGACATTATCAGATTTGTGATTCCTAAAGAATCTGGCTGCAATGTGGAGAACAGATTACAAAGGAACAAGGTGAATTTGGAAGAGCAGCCATGGTCCAGGTAAGAGATGCTGTTAGCTGGACAAGGGTTGTGAGGATAGAAATGAAGAGGATACTTAGAACTTAGTGATAGACTCGATCCTGCGAAAAAGAGATGGTTAATCAAGAATGACATCTAGATTTCCAGCATGCAAAACTGGGTGGATGATCTCACTGTTTATTGAAATAGGAAACACTGGAAAATAACTATGTTTTAGGAGGAAAAATCCTGAGGTTTTGGAAATTTCAAGTTCTAAGTGCTCTTGAGCCTGTAAGTGGAAGAGTCAGGTTGGATTTAATTATGTAGGTATGGCAAAAGGAGAAAAGGTATTGACTAAAGATAAAAATTTACAAACCATCTTTATATGATAGAAACACAAGGAAGGATTAGATTACCTACAATGAGAATCCAGAATGAGAAGATAATTTCTTAACCAAGTCTGATATTTAATTGCTGAATAGAGGAAAAAGAGATTGTAAATGGGAGAAGGAAGTAGCAGGCAAAGAGGTTGGAAGAGAACTAGGAGGCATTGGGTAGTGAGAGTCATGGAGAAAGAGCATTCTAAGAAGGAAAGGCTCCCAAGAGTTTAAGTAAGGGCTGTAAATATCCTTTGGAATTAGCAACATGGAAGTTACTCATGACTTCCGTGAACGCTGTTTCCTGGAGTGATGCAATGGAAGTCAAACTGGAGTGGGTTGATTAGGGAGTGGGGGCAAAAGGAGATGGAGCTCTGCAGATCCTTTCCCAGAGGAACAAGGAAATAGATCTATTCTCTCTCTCTCTAATACATGTACACTTTCTTATCTTTCCAGAAAGGACTTTCTGTATGACTTTCAGCAAGATATGTAATTTCTCTGAACCTCTTTTCTTAACAATAAAATAGGGATTTGTGAGTGCATGAGTATACGGACACAAATATGGAGATACATGTCTCCATATGTGAACATATGTATATCTCTACCTACCAATTATCTATCTGCATATATATGTATGTGTATGTGTGTATACACACACACACACACACACACAAATCCCTATCTTATTGTTGAGAAAACAAGTTCAGAGAAATTATATGATTTGCTGAAAGTCATTTTTAAAACCAGTAGCCAAGCGATGACTATAGACCAGTCTTTCTGACTTATCACAGGCAGCTCAGTACAGGGGAAAAGGGGTTGAATTAAAGAGCTCTGGAAAATCACTCATCTCTGAGCCTCGGTTTCTTTGGCTTTGACTCATTTCTTGTGATAACTCATTCATGAGCTAACCGTGTAAAGAACCTGACACTAGTAGCATTCAGTGAATGTTAGTTTCCATGTCCTCTTTCCCTCCTAACTTCCTTCTCTCCTTTTCCCCTTAATCCAAGAAAAGAGGAATAAAATGAAAGGAGAGAGAGGATGTAGATATTGATTTCAAGAAAGGATATGAGGGGAAAATCAGGTTAAAATCAGTTGGAGGCATGTAGGTTAGGTGAAACAAACAACATTTGGCTATCAGGGAACTGAGTGAATAGAATGGTGCGTGAAGGAGAACTAGAAACTGTCTTTCCCTGGAAGTCTTTCAACTAAGGCAATCATTGCTTTTAGGGTACTTCAAGCCATTTGTTCAGTGCTATTGTCTCTGGCTTTCAGAGGGGGTGATACATTAACAAGTCTGAGAACTTTGTAAGCAATTCTGAAATAAACTCTTCATTAGCATTTCAGAGGAACATCTAAATGCCACCACTAAAGTGCAGGCTTCCATGGCCTTCTCAAAGCACATTGGGCAGATTCTTGTAATGCCAGGTCATTAAGCTGAGTTTCCAAGGGTGACTGAGTGGGAATGAGGCCGCTCCCTCCCATGTGCCCCACCTCTTCATTCTGTCCAGAGGAGAGTGCAGAAAATGCAGGTTATCCCAGGCACCAATGCCCAGTTGGCCTCTGCCTCAGCCCAAAGATGTTAAACCAATTTAGATGGCTAGAGTTGGCATAGGCATTAACTTTTTCCAAGCTATTTTTTAGGTGTCCTGTTATTTCTCTAGGGAAGCCCAGTTAAAGAAGAGAATAGTTTCTTATCAGCCCGAACCAGCATATGTGTAGATTTATCTAAAGGTTGGAACTGGGGTGAGGGTGGTGGGTGAACGACTCTCAGATTCTGCCCAACACAAGGGGCGTAAAATTTGCAATTCTGTAGGTTACATGTGGGTTCTTCTATCCAATTAAGTTTTGTGGGCTTTTTGTTTGTTTGTTTGTTTCACATGAACCAGCCCCAGAAGTTGCAAATGCCAATCTATGTGCTTGAAGAAACTATTCCCAAATCATTCATTAAGCATCACAGTGCTGGCCAGTAGCTCTATGTCCTGCTATTATAGTTAGGAGAGGGTATGTGTGTGTACGTTGGGGGACGCAGATCTGGAAGAAAAATAAAGCCAACTGGGTATAGTCAGAATAAATTTGAGAGTGGAAGAGTTCCATGGCTGATCACACTCAGCTTGTGGAAAAGGTTAAATAAAGAACCCTGAGATCTGAATAAAACAGAGGAAGCTCAAACCTCCCATCGTTTCAGGGGGGTTTCTACAATTCATGGACTTAGCTGTCTTCCAGGGTCCCCATCTTCAAATAGCTGTTTTCTCTCTAGTCTACACAAACACCTAGGTTAAAAGCATGTAATCCTTTTTTTTCCCCAAAGATTGAATACTCAACCATAGCATCTCTTTCCTTGGTGAGTTTTAGGCATCATCGAGTTTTCTTGGTGATGTTTTAGGTTCAACATTTGTTTTATAATTTAAATATCACCATCAAAAGATAATCTCATGTGTTTACAAGCAGATAATGCTCAGCCTTCTTTTCTCATACAAGATTAGAGTTTAAAAACATCTTAGAGACTTTAGAACAATCTGAGCATCAAAATAAAAAAAATACTAAAGAATATAACCCATTAATAAGTCCACATTGATATAAATACATAAATACGTAAGGGAGAAGGAGTAACACTTTTTTGCCATGGAAAGTCAACTAATAAATGTAGAAGAAATGATGAAATTAGAAAATCACCATTTGGCAACCATCATAATAATAATTGCTTTAGGCAAGAAACATCAATAAATCATCAAACTTTGAGGCATACTATGTTGGTATTTTATATCATCCCAAAGTGTCTTCCCGTAAGTCACTTGCTTACAATGGGGGAAAATGTCACTTTACAGTGGGGAAACCTGGCAGACGACATCTCAACTGAGTAATCAAAGTTACCATCACCAATAGTGAGACATTCCTTGCCTCTTGATATGAAGCACTAAGGAGAACATATTTCTTGAGATGTTCCTGACAAAAAATGTGTAACCTAATCACCAGGAAACATAAGACAATGCCAACTTAAAGGACATTATACAAAAGAAGTGGGTTGAACTCCAAAAATGTCTATGGCATAAAACACGAAGTTGGACTGGGCAACTGTCAAATCTTCTTCTTCTATTCTAACTTATTCTGTCTTATCTCCTTATTCTTAGTTCCAGATTAACGGAGACTAAATTAAAGACAGGATAAATTAATGTAATATGAACCTGGATTTTCTTTTGCAATAAAGGACATTACTGGGGCAACTGGTGAGATCTTTATAAAGTCTGTAGTTTAGACAGTAGTATTGTTATTGATGCTCATTTCCTAAATTTTTTTTTTTTTTTCTTGAGATGAAGTTTCGCTCTGCCGCCCAGGCTGGAGTGCAGTGGCCGGATCTCAGCTCACTGCAAGCTCCACCTCCTGGGTTCACGCCATTCTCCTGCCTCAGCCTCCCGAGTAGCTGGGACTACAGGCACCCACCACCACGCCCGGCTAATTTTTTGTGTTTTTAGTAGAGACAGGGTTTCACCGTGTTAGCCAGGATGGTCTCAATCTCCTGACCTCGTGATCTGCCCACCTCGGCCTCCCAAAGTGCTGGGATTACAGGCGTGAGCCACTGCGCCCGGCCGCATTTCCTAATTTTTATAATTGTGTTATGGTGATATTTGAGAATGCCTTTTTATTTTTATTTTTATTTTTTTTGAGACACAGTTTTGCTCTTGTTCCCCAGGCTGGAGTGCAATGATGTAATCTCGGCTCACCGCAACCTCCGCCCCTTGGGTTTAGGCGATTCTCCTGCCTCAGCCTCCTGAGTAGCTGGGATTACAGGCGCTCACCACCATGCCCAGCTAATTTTTGTATTTTTGGTAGAGACGGGGTTTCACCATGTTGGCCAGGCTGGTCTTGAACTCCTGACCTCAGGTGATCCACTTGCCTCAGCCTCCCAAAGTGTTGGAATTACAGGCGTGAGCCACTGCGCCCGGCCGATAATGCCTTGTTTTTAAGAAGGGAAAGACACTCTGGATGATGTGGGGTTGAAGGAGTATCATGTCTGGAGTTTGTTCTCACACAGTTCACATGTGCACACACAGAAAGAAAAGGATAAAACAAACAGGATGAAATGTTAACCGTGAATTCTTGGTACTAGGGTCTGTTTGTTTGTTTGTTTGAGACAGGGTCTTGCTCTGTTGCCCAGGCTGGAGCGCAGCGGCACGATCACAGCTCATTGCAGCCTCAACCTCCTGGGCTCAAGCAATCCTCCTGCCTCAACCACCCAAGCAGGTGGGACTACAAGTGTGCACCACCATACCTGGCTAATTTTTGTATTTTTTGTAGACATGGAGCTTCATCATTTGCCCAAGCTGGTCTTGAACCCCTGGGCTCAAACCATCCTCTCACCTTGGCCTCCCAAATTGCTGGGATTATAGGAACCACCATGCCCAGCCACAAGAACTCTGGCCTGGCAGTTTTTTTGTATATCTGAAATTATATCTTTAAAAAATTTAAAGGAGGTCTTAGAGATCTGCTGTCAAATCTTCTTCTTCTATATTACAGATCACTCTTTTTTTTTTTTGAGACGGAGTCTCTTTCTGTCGCCCAGGCTGGAGTGCAATGGTGCAATCTTGGCTCACTGCAAACTCCGCCTCCGGGGTTCATGCCATTCTCCTGCCTCAGCCTCCCAAGTAGCTGGGACCACAGGCGCCCGCCACCATGCCTGGCTAATTTTTTATATTTTTTAGTAGAGACAGGGTTTCACCGTGTTAGCCAGAATGGTCTCAATCTCCTGACCTCATGATCTGCCCACCTCAGCCTCCCAAAGTGCTGGGATTACAGGCGTGAGCCACCGTGCCCGGCCGCTCTTGAGGACATCCAAGGGGCTAGCAGTGGAGTTAGGGTGGAAGCCTGTTTCTTATGCCATATATCCAGATAGACAGAGGTAAAATCTGTTTGCCTTTCATTACCAATCATGTCACAGGCTCTCCTTTAGATCATTCTGGATCCCTCATGGCCTTGTTTAGCCTTGGGTAATGAAACTTAGCACATTTGCATAGGATTGGGTTTGAGAATGAGGCTTCCCTGCTGATTCTGCTCCAAAACCATCCTTGAGTCAATGATTTCTGGGTGCCCTCTGGAGCGGTGAATAAATATATTGCTTAAGAGGAAAGAGTTTTGGTCGGGCGCGGTGGCTCACGCCTGTAATCCCAGCACTTTGGGAGGCCGAGGTGGGCGGATCATGAGGTCCGGAGTTCGAGACCAACTTGACTAACATGGTGATACCCCATCTCTACTAAAAATACAAAAAGTAGCTGGGCGTAGCGGCGCATGCCTGTAGTCCCAGCTACTCGGGAGGCTGAGGTATGAGAATCACTTGAACCCAGGAGGCAGAGGTTGCAGTGAGCCGAGATGGCAGCACTGGACTCCAGCCTGGGTGACAGAGTGAGACTCCATCTCAAAAAAAAAAAAAAAAAAAAAAAAAAAAAAAGCGAAAGAGTTTTGAGTCCTCTTCCCGGCATTTTTCTAGGCATATCTGTGACGTTGGGCAGGATGTTAAATTTGTGGGCCTCAACTTCTACTCTGCAAAATGAGCCCTTTTCCATTTTGTTCTTTCTTAATTATCCAGGAATGCTGAGATTTAGTTTCAGATTCTTAGAGAAGGCCACTTCATAAAATAAGTATTAAATGAGCATAGCCCTTATATTCAATACCATTGAAGAACTACCCACATACGGTTTTTCTCCATCCATAAAACATCCTGGTGCTCTCTACATTTTATGTTCATTTGATAGTGTGTGGAAGTGCTAGAGAGAGGAGAAGTGATAGAAATCCAGTTTCCATCTGGACTATGAAATCTGTAAGACATGGCCATTTCTCCTCACTTCCATTAGAAAATTCAAACTCCGGGCCAGGTGCCATGGCTCACACCTTTAATCCCAGCACTTTGGGAGGCCAAGGAGGGTGGATCACCTGAGGTTGGGAGTTCGAGACCAGCCTGACCAACATGGAGAAACCCCGTCTCTACTAAAAATACAAAATTAGCCAGGTGTGGTGGCACATGCCTGTAATCCCAGCTACTTGGGAGGCTGAGGCAGGAGAATCACTCGAACCTGGAAGGGGGAGGTTGCGGTGAGCCAAGATTGTACCATTGCACTCCAGCCTGGGCGACAGAGTGAAACTCCATCTCAAAAAAAAAAAAAAAAAGAAAAGAAAAGAAAAAGAAAAAAAAAAAAAGAAAATCCAAACTCCTAAACACAGAGACTATCCTCTCTTTGAGCATCTGGGACAAGGAAAAGATGAGAATGTAAATAGTCCCCTCCTCTCGCCTTTGGTAACAGTCTTTCTCAAGGTATCTACCATCTCCCTTTCAATTTGCCACCTTTAAATCATGGGTTAAAGTTCACTTTTTCCATGGAGACATTCCAGATTTACGCCACTCTGTAATAGCAGCTCATCACTCTCTTCCTCTGGGCTCACAGTATTCTCACCTTGCATCCATTGCTCAGGCCGTGACTCCTGGGCAGCCTCTCTCCCCCAACCATCCCGCCTGCCTTGCTTGCTCTAATCAGAACTCACCTGTCTGGTGTCCCATTTCTTCATAGTAGGCTTTGAGCTCAGTATTTAAGTTAGATAGAAGATGATGCTTCTTTTGGATTAAGTCTTTGCATTTTATCATGGGCTTTTAGTGTATTCAAGGAGCACAATGAGTGGTGAGGGCACTCCAGGCTGGGCGAGAGAGCAAGACTCCGTCTCAAAAAAAAAAAAAAAAAAAAAGAATGATTTTGCATCACCAATCACAAATCAGCTGATGGATGTGGGAGAGAAGAGTAAGACTTGTATTATTCAGAGATGGAAAAGTCAACCAGGGCTTTGAAGTCAAAGAAAATGCAGCTGCTCCTTGCCTTACAATGGTGTTACTTTCCAACACGCCCATCTTAAGTTGAACAAGCATATGATACACCTAAACTGCCGAACATCATAGCCTAGCTCAGCTTAAATGTGCTCAGAACACTTATATTAACCTACACTTGGGCACAACCATCTAATGCAAATCTTATTTTATAATAAAGTGTTGAATATCTCATACAATTTATTGAATACTGGACTGTAAGTAGAAAATAGAATGGCTGTATGGGTACTAGAAGCACAGTTTCTACTGAATGCCAGTGGTTTTCATAACACACTAAAGTCAAAAAATTGTAACTTGAACCCTTGCAATTGGGGCTGTCTGTAGATTCACAGTGTGGGTAATCCACCTACTTTGAGGGTTTCAATAGGCTACTGATAGAGGGGCTGAGAGAGTCAGTAGGCAGTGTGGCAAACTAATTGGAGTGCTTGTTATAAAGTGATGTAAGGGATTGCAACTATATTCAAGGATGACAGCTTACAGAGATTCAGAAAAGGGCTTCAGAAATGATCAAATTAATAGATCATAGAATTTTAGAGGCAAGATAACATAATCACTTAGTTCAGAGTAGAGAAGATTGAGAAGTCTTTAAGGATATGAACGAACCTATTAACCACCAAAGCACTGCTGTTCCAGAATCCAGTATTGTTTCGAGATTGCCTTAATAGACATGTAAGCAAGGCATTTCTGGCCAAAATTGGTGGTCAGATCCTGGCCCAGGTTGATAAAGCAACTAACAGCAAGATGATCGTCTGAATGATTAGTTACATCTTTGCTTAGAAGTAAGGATACAGAGAAACCACTTTATAGTGGTGGTTCTCAATTTTCCTGAAACAGGATTTCCTACAGGATGGATTAATCCCATTCACTGGTTGGAAGAGTACAAAAGGCCTTCCAGCCAGCAAATAGCTGCCCGTGGTCCTGTCTGCCTGCCTGATACTCCTGTCCCTTTAAACTTTTCTCTGGATGGATGTTTTGAAGGCTCTAGGGAGATGGGATACACGACAAGTAAATTTTGATGGGTAAGGAACAGACAAGGTTCTGAGTCAGGACAATATTGAGAATGGTGGGCAGGGGAAATGTGGGCATTGGGTGTCCAGGATAATAATAAAGCTAAGAGCCGTGTCCCAGAAAGAAAGCTGGCAGAGCCTGGGAACCACAGATGTGATGGCTTGTCTGCGAATCCTCAGAGCCTGTGGGACAGAGTCCTTGCTGAGCTGCCACTGAGTCATAATTCCATGACTCAGTTGATGCCATCAAAGCCACCTTCCTTGTCATTCTTAAGCACTTCTTGCCCTCTTGTGGGCATTTCTTTACAACAGAATCTAAAATGAATCCTTTTCCGGTTTGCAACCAGACCATTTTGGTTTCTGTCCTTTTATCGCTGCATTTCTATACAAGAAACACTTCTTGTGTGACTGCTAGATGTCAGAACCCATGGTTATGAAGATGAGTAGTGCACCGCTGAACTGGAGAGGGACTCCCAGTACTGTGTGGCAAGGCCATCATGGAGGTATGCATTGGGTGCTATGGAAGCGCAAAGATGAAAAATTGACTTTGGCCTTGAAAACTAGGAGAGCATCACAAAGGAGACATTTGAGATGGGTTTTGAAGGATGAGTAAGAGTTTGACAGGGTGAAGGAAACAGGGGGGACAAGGATTTTTAGGTAAAGGAAATCACATACGCAAAATAGATACTCTAAACAACATTAGCTGTTCAAAGACTACTGTCTCAAAGTACTATATCAAAGGCTAACATAAAACCATAAAGAGAAAATAATATTTGTTGAGCACTTGCTAAGTGCCAGGCACTAATCTAAGTGCTTTAAGAGTATTAACTCGGCCGGGCGCGGTGGCTCAAGCCTGTAATCCCAGCACTTTGGGAGGCCGAGGCGGGCGGATCACAAGGTCAGGAGATCGAGACCACAGTGAAACCCCGTCTCTACTAAAAATACAAAAAATTAGCAGGGCGCGGTGGCGGGCGCCTGTAGTCCCAGCTACTCAGGAGGCTGAGGCAGGAGAATGGCGGGAACCCGGGAGGCGGAGCTTGCAGTGAGCCGAGATCGCGCCACTGCACTCCAGCCTGGGCAACAGCGTGAGACTCCGTCTCAAAAAAAAGAGTATTAACTCAACTGATTATCACAACGGTCATGTGGGTTTTACTATCACCATTTTACAAAGAAGGAAACTGAGGTACAGGGATGTTCACGTATGTGAAGGATTGGTCTAAGGATGGGAAGATGTAGCACGACAGGAGGCTGGAGATTTTAGATTGCGAAGGGCTTCTGGTGTCATGCTAAGGAGTTTGTATCATGTGACTTGGGCCAATGTTTCTCCAGCTCTGTTCTGGGGTGGGGGCCCAGGGGTCCTTTGGAGATGCCTCAGGTGCACCTGCTTGCCTCAAGTGGTTGGTGGATCATGCTGGTAGCTATTATTATTTTATTTAATGGGTTGCTCATTTGGGAACATTGTATTCCCTTCAAAGAAATGTCAAAAAAGCACTCCTTTTGGCCATGGAGAACCATTATACAGTTTTAGACAGGAGAATAAAATGATTATACTTTTTTATGTAGTTCAGTGTGGAACATGGATTAGATGGGGGGACACTGAGGACAGTGAATTTACTTCCTTTTCAAGAAAGGAAATGCCATGGTGTTTGGAATGCAAGAAGCTCCTCTTAGATAGGTGTCAATGACTGTTATTGCCTCAAACTTCCAGGTAGCCTTCTTGGACTTTACAGTCTAGGCTTCACAACTTTGATAGATTTAAAAATTACGTATCTAAGAGGGTGGATATTCATCTCTGTGTCACTTGGAACTGGGATCATTTGTGTATGTAAGTTGCCCATGAAAACGAGGACTTGTACTTTGTTAAATACAGTGACATTTCTCTTATTGAGAATTACTTACTCTACAACATCAATGGCCTAGGAACAGGAAGGCTTCGGAGCAGTCAAAATAAACTTCATACTACTCATGCACTAAAACTCATGATGCTTACTCAGAGCCCATTTGTTCTTGGTTTTCTTCTTCAGATTTCGCTCCTTTGGTTTTTATTATTATTTTTAATTAACACATAATAACTGTACGTATTTATGGGGTACAGAGTGATATTTTGATACATGTATACAAATGCGTAATGATCAAATCAGGGTAATTAGCATATTCATCACCTCAAACATTTATCATTTTCTTGTGTTGTATCAAGCTAATTTTTATAGACGTTTGTTTATTCCTGTGTTAAAGGATTTATGCCTCTGCAGAACTGATTCCTCAACTGAGAGTCAAATCCAGGCTGCAGCAGTACCGATTTATGAGTCCTAGCACAAATTCTTTTTTTTTTTTTTTTTTTTTTTTTGAGACGGAGTCTTGCTCTGTCACCCAGGCTGGAGTGCAGTGGCCAGATCTCAGCTCACTGCAAGCTCTGCCTCCCGGGTTTACGCCGTTCTCCTGCCTCAGCCTCCCGAGTAGCTGGGACTACAGGTGCCCGCCACCTCGCCCGGCTAGTTTTTTTGTATTTTTTAGTAGAGACGGGGTTTCACCGTGTTAGCCGGGATCGTCTCTCGATCTCCTGGCCTCGTGATCCGCCCGTCTCGGCCTCCCAAAGTGCTGGGATTACAGGCTTGAGCCACCGCGCCCGGCCTGTTTTGACCTTAGTCTTACAGATTCTATTCATTTCCAAAGTTATTTAGGTCAGCTCTTTTCCCAGCTCCCATAGTGGGGTTGCTTTGTATATTTAGAATAGAGTTAGATTGTTTCATCACATTTATCATTTCATTCTGATGTTTCTCAACCTCTTAAATGATTTTTTAAAAATTTGTATGCATTAAGATTCATTCTTTGTGCTGTAAAGTGTAATGAATTTTGACAAATAGTAGCCAACATTACAGTATAATGCAGAATAGGTTCACTAAAAAATTCCTTGTACTTCACCTATTCAGCCCTTCCTCTTGTCTCATGAGCCCTTGTCAGCCACTGATTATTTATTTATTTATTTATTTATTTTTTACTCTGTCACCCAGGCTGAAGTGCAGTGGCACAATCTCTGCTCGTTGCAACCTCTGCCTTCTGGGTTCAAGCAATTCTCTGCCTCAGCCTCCCGAGTAGCTGGGATTACAGGCGCCCACCACCATGCCCAGCTAATTTTTGTATTTTTAGTAGAGATGGGGTTTCACCGTGTTGCCCAGGCTGATCTCAAACTCCTGACCTTGTGATCCACCTGCCTCGGCCTCCCAAAGTGCTGGGATTACACACGTGAGACACTGTGCCCGGCCAGCCACTGGTTTTCTTAAAACATTGCTATAGTTTTGCCTTTTAAGACTTGCTTCTTTCATTTGTCAATATGCATTTAAGGTTCATCCATGTATTTTTGTCACTTTTTGTTCCATTTTTTAAATCACTGATTCGTATTTCACTGCTTGGATGTACCTAGCTTGTTTAATCCATTCACTTATTAAAGGACATCTTGGTACTTTCAGTTTTTGGTGGTTAGAAATCAAACTGCTGTAAATATTTGTGTGGACATAAATTTCAGATGCAGTTGAGTAAATGCCTAGCAGCACAAATGGTACAGGAAAGACAGTTTGGCAGTTTCTTAAACTGTCTTCAAAAGTGCCTGTACCATTTTGCATTTCCACCACCAATGAATGAAACTTCCTGTTGCTCCACATCCTCACCAACAATTTATATTGTCAGATTTGTGGATGTTGGAGATTGAAGCAGGTGTGTGGTTATATCTCATTATTGCTTTCATTTGCAATTTTCTAGTGACAAATGATGTTGAGCATTTTTTCATATACTTATTTGCCATCTCTATGTCGTCCTTGATGAGGTATCTGTTCAAATCTTCCGTCTATTTTTAATTGAGTAATTGGGTTTTTTTTACTGTTGAGTTTTAAAGTTTTTTGCATATTTTGAATACAAGTCACTTATCAATTATGTGTTTTGAAGATATATTCTCCTACTCTGTGGGAGATATATTCTCCCACTCTTGATTCTCTCAAAAGTGTCTTTTGTAGAGCAGAAGGTTTTTAATCTTAGTAAAGTCCAACTTATCAATTTTTTTCAAAGGTGATTCTTTTGATGTTGCATTGCTTTGAATATTTTAAAGGGTTCCCTACATAAACAAACATGCCTTCTGTAAATAGAAACAATTTTATGGGCCGGGCGCAGTGGCTCACGCCTGTAATTCCAACACTTTGTGAAGCCAAGGCGGGCGGATCACGAAGTCAGGAGATGGAGACCATCCTGGTTAACATGGTGAAACTCCATCTCTACTAAAAATACAAAAAATTAGCCAGGTGTAGTGGCGGGAGCCTGTAGTCCCAGCTATTCGGGAGGCTAGGGCAGGAGAATCGCTTGAACTCCAGAGTCGGAGGTTGCAGTGAGCTGAGATTGCACCACCGCATTCCAGCCTGGTCGACAAGAGCAAAACTTCGTCTCCAAAAAAAAAAAAAAAAAAAGAAAAGGTGGCTACTATCAAACAAACAAACAAAAATAAGTGTTGGTGAGGATATGGAAACATTGGAGAACCCTTGTGCACTGTTGGTAGAAATTTAAATGGTGCCATCATTATTGAAAACAGTATGAACGTTCCTCAAAAAATTAAAAATAGAATTGCCATAAGATCCAGCAATCTCACCTCTGGGTATATATCCAAAAGAATTGAAAGCAGTGTCTTAAAAATATGTTTGCTCACCTGTGTTCATAGCAGCATTACTCACAATAGCCAAGAGATGGAAGAAACCCAAATGTTCATCAGTGGATGAATGACTAAGCAAAATGCGGTATATACATACAAAGAAATATTATTCAGATTTAAAAAGGAAGAAAATCCTATCACATATTACCACCTGGATGAAACTTGAGGACATTATGCTAAGGGAGATAAGCCGATCTCAGAAAGACAAATTACTTTGTGCTTCCACTTATATGTGGCATCTAAAGTGGTCAAATTCATAGAAAGAGAAAGCAGAATGGTGGTTATGAGAAGCTGAGGGGAGGGTGAAAAGGGAAGTTGTTTAATGGGTATAGAGTTTCAGATTTGAAAGATGAGACTATTCTGGAGACGTTTCACAGTGATGTGAATATACTTAACACTACCAAATTATATACTTAATAATGGTTATGATAAATTTTATGTGATGGACATTCACCACGATAGAGAAAGAGAGAGAGAGCAAGGATCACCTCCTAGTGCATTTCTCTTCTTCCAAGTGTATGTGCCGCTCCCCTTTCTACCTCGTTTTGGCCATTCTTCAGTGCCACAAAACAGTTGTTTTTAAATATGTTGTCCAGTTAATCATTGTTACCCGTGAGAGGATTTGTGTGATAGAAGCTACTCAATCACCACTGAAAGAAGAACCTTCAATGAAGAATTGTAAGCAGATGGCGGTTAACATTTTTAAAAACTTACTCTGGGTGCTTTGGAGAAAATGAATTGTATTCACTATACCACTACCATGTGTTAAATAGCCATTAATATTTTGAGGATGTGTGCCCATTTCAAAGTACACTATACAAATAGTCACAGTGTAGCGTCCCTGAGCAGCTATTGATGACAGCAAACTATTGTCTTTGACCTCACAATTGCCACCAGCACGAATTCACTAATTTTTATTGTTAAACATTTCTATATAAAGATGGGAGGAGATGGAAAGCAACAAAAGCCTGAGTTCTTGGCTATTTTCTTCCTGGCCTGTTTATCTGGCACCACCGGAATATTGTGTTACTTTGCTCAGTAATCAATGCCTGAGAAGAAAGGAAGGATTTATACAGTTTCATTTGACTCTCTTCATGTATATTGATTGGAAAAACATTATGATACTGTTTTATTGCTGAGATGCTAATGTAGATGGTATTGTGTTTTGAATTTCAAATTCCACTTGTTCATTGCTGGTATATAGGAAAGTGATTAACTTTGTGTATTAACCTTGTATCCTTCCACCTTGCTATTTGGCTTATTAGTTCTAGGAGTTTTTTGTAGATTCTTTCAGATCGTCTACACAGACAATCATGTCATCTGCAAACAAGGAGAGTTTTATTTCTTCCTTCTCAAATAAGTATATCTTATACTTCGCTTCCTTGTCGTTTTGCACTAGCTAGGACTTCCAATGTTGATGTTGAAAAGGAGAGGTGACGCTGGGCACAGTGGCTCACCTGTAATCCCAGCACTTTGGGAGGCCGAGGCGGGAGGATCACGAGGTCAGGAGTTCGAGACCACCCTGGCCAATATGGTAAAACCTCATCCCTACTGAAAATACAAAAATTAGTCGGGCATGGTGGTGGGCTCCTGTAGTCTCAGCTACTCAGGAGGCTGAAGCAGGAGAATTGCTTAAACCCAAGAGGTGGAGGTTGCAGTGAGCCGAGATCACACCACTGCACTCCAGCCTGGGTGACAGAGCTAGAGTCTGTCTCAAAAAAAAAAAGAAAAGAAGTGGTGATAGGGGACATCTTTGCCTTCTTTCTGATATTAACAGGAAAGCTTCTAGTTTCTCACCAGTCAGTATGACGTTAGTGGTAGGGTTTTTGTAAGTGTTCTTTTTCAAGTTGAAGACATGCCCCTCTATTTCCAGTTTGCTGAGAGTTTTTATCATGAATGGGTGTTGAATTTTCTCAAATGTTCTTTCTGCAACTATTGATATGATCTTTTGATTTTTCTTCTTTTGCCTTTGATGTGATGGATCACCTTAATTATTTTTCAAATGTCGAGCCAGACTTAAATACTTGGGATAAATCCCACTTGGCTGTGGTGTGTACTTCTTTTTTTTTTTTTTTTTTTTTTTTTTTTTTTTTTTTTTTGAGACGGAGTCTCTCTCTGTCGCCCAGGCTGGAGTGCAGTGGCGCGATCTGGGCTCACTGCAAGCTCTGCCTCTCAGGTTCACGCCATTCTCCTGCCTTAGCCTCCCGTGTAGCTGGGACTACGGGCACCCGCCACCTCGCCTGGGTAATTTTTTGTATTTTTTTTAGTAGAGACGGGTTTCACTGTGTTAGCCAGGATGGTCTCAACCTCCTGACCTTGTGATCCGCCCGCCTCGGCCTCCCAAAGTGCTGGGATTACAGGCGTGAGCCATCACACCCGGACAATTCTTTTTATACATTGTGGGATTCAATTTGCTAATATTTTGTTGAGAGTTTTTCTATCTATGTTCATGAGAGATATTGGTCTGCAATTTTTTTTTTCTTGTAATATTTTTGTCTGGTTTTGGTATTTGGGTAATGTTGGCCTCATATAATGATTAGGAAGTATTCCCTCTACTTAAATCTTCTAAAGAGATTGTAACCAGCCTGGGAAACATAGGGAGACCGGTCTCTACAAAAAAATTTAAAAATTAGGCGGGTTTGGTGGTACATGCCTGTGGTCCCAGCTACTTGGGAGGCTGAAGCAGGAGGACCGAGTGAGCCCGGATGGTCAAGGTTGCAGTGAACTGTGATAAGGCCACTGCACTCCAGCCTGGGTGATAGAGTGAGACCATGTGTCCAAAAGAAAGAGAGAGAGATTATAGATAATTTGCACAATTTCTTCCTTAAATGTGTGGTAGAATTCACCCAATGAATTCATCTGGGCCTTGTGTTTTCTGTTTTGGAAGATTACTAATTACAATTCCATTTCTTTCATAAGCAGAAGCCGGCTCAGATTGTCTATTTCTTCCTATGTAAGGTTTGCCAGACCGTGTCTTTCAAGGAATTGGTCAATTTCATTAGGTTATCAAATTTATGTGCATAAAGTTTTTCATAATATTCTTTTATTATCCTCTTAATGTCCATGGGGTCTATAGTGATATCCCCTCTTTCATTTCCAATATTAGTAATTCGAGACTTTCTTTTTCTTGGTTAGCCTGGCTAGAGGCTTACTAATTTTATTGATTTTTAAAGAACCAGTTTTTTGTTTCATTGATTTTCCTTATTGATTTCCTATTTCCTATTTATTGGTTTCTGCTCTAATGTTTCTTATTTTTCTCCTCTTACTTCAGATCTAATTTGCTCATCTTTTTCTAGTTTCCTAAGGTAGAAGCTTAGTTTATTTTTAGTTGTTTTCTTTTCTAAAATATGTATTCACTGCTATAAGTTTCCCCCTGGGCACTGCTTTTTTTGCTTACCACAAATTTTGACAAGTTGTATTTTCATTTAATTCAAAATATTTTAAACATTTTCTCAAGATTTATTCTTTGAGCCCTGTGTTTTTTAAAAGTGGATTGTTTACTCTCCAAGTATTTTGGGATTTTTCATTCATCTTTTTGTTATTGATTTCTAGTTTAGTTTCACTGTGGTCTGAGAGCAGACATTGTATTATTTCTCTTCTTTATATTTGTTAAGGTGTGTTTTACGGCCCAGAATGTGTTCTATCTTGGTGGATGTTCCAAGTGATCTAGAGAAGAATGTATATTCTCCTGTTGCTGATGAAGTAGTTGATACATGTCAATTATATCCAGTTGATTTGCGGCACGGTTAAGTTCAGCTATGTTCTTACTGATTTTTCCGCTTGCTGACTCTGTTTATTTCTGATACAGAGGTGTTGAAGTCTTCAACCACAATAATAGATCCATCTCTCTCTCTGCAGTTCTATCAGCTTTTGCCTCACGTACTTTGGTGTTCTGTTGTTAAGCATATACACATTAAGGATTGTTATGTATTCTTGAAGTGGCTCCTTTATCATTATGCACTATGCCTCTTTATCCCTGATAACTTTTCTTATTCTGAAGTCTGCTCTGTCTGAAATTCATGTAGCCATTCCTGTTTTCTTTTGATTCTTGTTAGCATGGTATATATTTCTCCATTTCTTTATTTTTAATCTAATCTATAGGTTTCTTTATATTTAAAGTGAGTTCCTTGTTTACAACATATAGTTTGGTCTTTTGACAATCTCTGCCTTTGAACTGCTATATTTAGACTATTGACATTGAAAGTGATTATTGATATAGCTGGATTAATGTCTATCAGATTTGTTGCCATTTTCTATTTGTTCTCCTTATTTCTTGTTCTTTTGTCTTCCACCATTTTTCTGCTTTTTAAAATTGTGGTAAAAAACACATAATGTGAAATCTACCTTCTTAACAAAATTTAAAATACACAATATGATATTGTCAACTATATACACATTGCTGTACAGCAGATTGCTAGAACTTTTTCTTTTTTCTTTTCTTTTCTTTTTTTTTTTGAGACAGAGTCTCGCTGTGTTGCCCAGGCTGCAGTGCAGTGGTGTGATCTCGGCTCACTACAAGCTCTGCCTTCCGGGTTCAGGCCATTCTCCTGCTTCAGCCTCCCAAGTAGCTGGGACTACAGGCGCCCACCACCACGCCCATCTAATTTTTTGTATTTTTTTTAGTAGAGATGGGGTTTCGCCGTGTTAGCCAGGATGGTCTCGATCTCCTGACCTCATGATCTACCCGCCTTGGCCTTCCAAAGTGCTGGATTACAGGCGTGAGCCACCGCGCCCGGCCCTATTTGTGATTTTTTTTTTTTTGAGGAAACCTCAGTACTGCTTTCCGTAACGGCGACATGATTTTTACATTCTCACCAACAGTGCGCAAGGGTTCCAATATCCTCACCAATCATCATCTCCGTATCCTCATCAGTGTTACTATTTTCTGTTTTTTTGATGGTAGCCATCCTAATGGATGTGGGTGATATTTCATTGTCGTTTTGATTTGCATTTCCCTTGTCATTAGTGATGTCAAACAACTTTTAATATACCTGTTGACCATTTGTATGTCTTCTTTGGAGAAATGACTGTTAAGTCCTTTGCCTACGTTTTTGTTTGTTTGTTTGTTTGTTTGTTTGTTTGTTTTGAGACAGAGTCGCTCTGTTGCCCAGGCTGGAGTGCAGTGGTGTGATCTCTGCTCACTGCAAGCTCTGCCTCCAGGGTTCCCGTCATTCTCCTGCCTCAGCCTCCTGAGTAGCTGGGACTACAGGTGCCCGCCACCACGCCTGGCTAATTTTTTTTGTATTTTTAGTAGAGATGGGGTTTCACCGTATTAGCCAGGATGATCTCAATCTCCTGACCTTGTCACCTGCCTGCCTTGGCCTCCCAAAGTGCCGGGATTGCAGGTGTGAGCCACCACACCTGGCCCTTTGCCTATGTTTTAATGGGTTGTTTATTTTGTTTATTTTTTTCTGTTTTGGGTATTGCGTTGTAGAAGTCTTATATTTTTAAAATATTAATCTCTTATTATATATATAATTTGCAAATATTTTATCCTGTTCTATGTGTTCCCTTTTCATTCTGCAGATTGTTTTCTTTGCTGCACAGGAGTGTTTTAGTTTGCTGTCGTCCCACTTGTCTGGTTTTGCTTTTGTTGCCTGTGCTTTTGGTGTCCTATCCGTTGCCTTTTGTGGTTTTAATTGAGCATTTTACCTGATTCCGTTTTATTCTTCTTTTTTGCCCGGTTGTTGATGAGAAGTTGGAGGTAATTCTTATCTTTGTTCTTCTATAGATAAGGTGCATTTTCCTCTGGCCTCTCTCAAGACTTTTTCTTACTTTTGAATTTTCTGCAGTTTCAATACAATCTGTCTAAATATAGTTGGTTTCTGTTTTATGTTTTGGTTTTTTTTTTTTGCATTTATCCTGCTTGTGTTCTCTGAGCTTCTTAGATCTGTGGATCTGTGGTTTAATGTCTGACCAAACACAAATTTGTGGAAATGTTCAGTCATTGTTGCTATTGTTGCTTGAAATATTGGTTCTGTTCATTTCTTTCTTTTCCTTCTGATAGTCCCATTATATGAATGTTACACCTTTTGTAGTTGTCCTGCAGTTGGTGGATTTTTCTCTTTTTTTCCCCCAGTCTATTTTTTTTGTGTGTTTTCATTTTGAAAGTTTCTATTGACATATTCTCGAGCTCAGGGAATTTTTTCCTTAACTGTGTCCAGTCTACTAATGAACCCACCAAAGACATTGTTTCTTTCAAATCTCTAGCTTATTTTTTTATTTCTTATTTATGTCTTTTTTTGAGATGGAGTCTCGCTCTGTCACCCAGGCTGGAGTGCAGTGGCGTGATCTCGGCTCACTGCAAGCTCCGCCTCCCGGGTTCACACCATTCTCCTGCCTCAGCCTCCTGAGTAGCTGGGACTACAGGCGCCCGCCACCACGCCCGGCTAATTTTTTGTATTTTTAGTAGAGACAGGGTTTCACTGTGTTAGCCAGGATGGTCTCGATCTCCTGACCTTGTGATCCACCCACCTCGGCCTCCCAAAGTGCAGGGATTACAGGCGTGAGCCACCACGCCCGGCCATCACTAGTGCTTTTTAACTCTACCCTTTTTTTTGCTTTTTTCTTGGAATTTCCATCTCCGCTTACACTGCTCATCTTTTTCTTACATGCTGTCCACTTTATTTACTAGAGCTCTTCACACATTGATCATCATAGCTGTTTTAAATTCCCGGTTTGATCATTCCAATATCCCTATTGCATCTGAGTCTGGTTCTAATGCTTTTTCTGTCTCTTCAAATTGTGACTTTTGCCTTTTAATATGTCTTATAATTTTCTTGATAGTTGGACATACTGGATAGAAGGAACTGCTGTAAATAGGCCTTTAGTGTGTGGTGGCAAGGCATGAGAGGAGAGTAAACATTCTATAGTCCTCTGGAGTAGGTCTCAATCTCTTAGTGAACCTGTGCCCCTGGGCTGTGAACCTCACAAGTGCATCTCAGTCCCCACACCCTGCACTTGGGTGAGACAGAATGATTAGAGGAGGCTGGAGTTGGGTAGATTTCCTTTTCCCCAGTTTAGCTAGGTTCTGGTAAAACCCCAATATTTTAGGCTCTTTTAGAACAGTTTCTCTTGAGGGGAGACAGAGTACTCTGGTGTATTTCAAAATGATTCTTTTCACCCTTTACCTGCTAGGAATACAAGGGACTTTCCTCTGACATTCACTGTAAGAACTGGTGGAGCTCCTGCGGTAAAACACAAAAAATGTGGTTCCCCTCTATGGTTGGGTCCCACCGGAGTGTTTAGCTTTCAAACTTGTCCACACTGAGCCTGCAGTGATTTGTCAGTTACAGCTTAGTTTTCCAAGGCGGGCATTGGTTCCTGCAGTGGTTTCTGTTAGTAGGTTCCAGCTCCAGTTAGGTTGTCATTCTCTGTATTCACCTGTCTCTCCCATTTTGGGGGCAGCAGTTTACCCTATGATTTCACATCCCTGATAGTTTTAAGAAGAATTATTGATTTTTTTAGTTTGTTTATCTTCTTACTTATTAGGACAAAGTGGCAACTTCTAAACCCCTCACATACTGGTCTGGAAACTTGAAGTCTATACTAACTTTTTCATCAGTCTGGTTCACATCCTCCTTTGACCTTCAGAGTAGTCCTTAAGCAAGTAATTGCTATTTCTGCCACAGTGTTAGGTAGCAGCTGAAATGTAAGCATCACATAGCCACAGTCTACGGAGTTCACCAGATCAGCTTTCCTGGAGGAAATTATCTTAGATCAGTGGTAGTTCTCAATTGGGGACACTTTGCCCTCTAGGGAACGTTTGGAAATGTCTGGAGACATTTTTACTTGTCACAGCTGGCTGAGGAAGGTACGACTGGCATCTAGCAGGTAGAGGATGCTACTAACCGTCTTACATTGCACAGGAGAACCCTCCACCACCAAGAATTATCCTGTCCAAAAATGTCAATAACTCGGAGATTAAAAATCCCTGTCCTAGACAAACTTGGAGGTTTTCTTCTCCTACTCCCACCCCACCCCTCATCTTCACTTCCACCCGTGTTGAGCTAACTCAATGCCTTCAGTGCAATTTTACAACTTTGAAATCCACCTTTTCTCTTGATTATTTTTCGGTCTCATCACCGTAATCAGCATGCCAACACTTTCCTGAGTCTCTACTGGCCACCAAGAGCAGGCTCGTTACCTTGTTATCTTGCTTCATTCATTCTCATCAAGTATTAATTGAACCCTTACTAGATGCCAGGTACACCACTGAGACAGTGGAAGGGAAAGCCGTCCCTGTTTTTATAGATGAGGGAGCTGAAGCTCAGAGAGTGAAGTATCCCAAACCACACAGCTCACAACTGGCTTGCCCGCCGGACTTTGAGGTCGTGGTCTTTATAGTATGCCAAGCTAGTGCTGCACGTGCTGAGAGAAGCCACCATAACCCTTCTGTCTTCTGGGATTCGTGGGTGCCCAGATGCTCTGTCTAATTGAGGCTAGCACTCAGTGTCTGCCAAAATTGGGAAAACCAGGGCAGGACTGAGGAGGTGACACCATCAGGGCAGGGAGAGGAACAGAACCCCAATGTTCCGAGTCCCCACCCAGGTGCTCTGCAGGCCTCCCAGAGAGTGTGAATGGGTTTTGATGGGGATAATAGTCTCTCCAAATACACTCTCTGCTAGTCTTTCCTATTGAGCAATTCAGCTTTCAAATGCTCGGTACATTAGACCAAAGGATGGGTGTTTTGTCTTCTTTTTTCCCTGCCTTTTTCTTTTTTAGGGAAAGCAATTTGCTCCTTTCTGATTTAGAATGAGATCTGGCAAGTAAGTGCTTGTTCTCCCTCCTTCCCTTGTTCCCCCACTCCCTCCCCACCCTTCAGTTTAAAAAAAATCTTGGGGGGAGAGAGGGGGAATAAGAACACAGGATCCATGCTAAGCAAAACTATTTGCATAAGCTGTACACTTGGTCCTTAGAGCCTGAGCTGATCTAACCTATGACAAATTCCTCTGTCTCGGCTACCTGCCAGCTGCGTTTTCATCGGGGCTGGCAAGACAACTGAAGTCTACATTCTGTACTAATTAACGACCTTCAGGGGAGAAGACCACCAATTGCAATGCCAGCACACTTCGCTTGTTAAAGGGGACAGGGGGCCTTGTTGGACAAGACCCAGGCTTTTTTCTTTGGGTGGTGGGCGGGTAAGCAGGCCAGGAAGGGTGAGGGGTGGGCTGGGGGTGGGGGGTGCAGTAAACAGACCAGAAAGACAAACTCCAAGTTGTAGTAAGAGTTGGGAAGGCATCTGCACATGCCAGAACATTGTAGTGAACCCTGGGCTTCTGCAAGGTAACTCCACAGCAAGTAGAAAGGGGTCTGGGGGAGAGGGGCTCTCTTGTGGGGAAAGGAGTTCCGCTGACCTGAGGGTTGCAGGTGGAGCCCGCACTCTCACGGGTAGCCTTGTTTAAAAAACCCAGGGCTGCCTTATCTGGCTGGCTCCATGGTGGCAAGTGCCCTGGGGCCTGCCAGCCACACCCGCAGCACAGACAGTCATCAGCCTTGGTGGCAGCACCTTCATCTGGTGAAAAGATCAGAGATGTGTTGTTACAAGCCACACAGGGAGAAAAATCAGATTCTGCTGATTTCATTTTTCTCTATTCTTGTGGGGTGAGAGTAGGGATGATGAGAGGACTCTCTTAAAGAACACTTGGGGCCGGGGAAGAATCCCTCATGATCTCACCCTATAACCTGGCCGCTCATCTTGCATTCTGCTGCACGCTGGCCGGCCTTTGGCCATGTCACGTGAACTCCTGGAGCCATTCTTCTTTCTTCTTTGCCTGGATGGAGAGGGCCTCCACCTATAACACATTAGGACCTGAAGGGACCCTCAGCGGTCATTTCACCAAGCCTCCTGGCTCAAGGATTAACTTCTTAGACACTAACCCCAGATGGATGGTGACACTGTCAGCTTTTAAAGAATGAAAGGGGATTCCCCAGTGTCCTCTTCTTCCCAGTCACGTGTTGCACGGTGTTTGGAGTCTCTCTGTGAAGAGGATGTGGGCAAAGTGCTCTTGGCTAATGCTCCTTTTTCCAGGACCTCCCGCCCACCTGCTCAGCAGTGCCCTTTTTCCTGGAGAAGAAGCTGAGCTCTCTCTCTTCCATCACCGACTTGCCACCCTAATCACCAAAGCCTCTTACTCGAAACGAGTGAGTTCATTTCTTGCAGGCACATCCATTTGGACCATGAAGAATAAAAGGGGGGCCAATTGTCCTTTCCCCCAGGAGGACCCTGGAGTAGAAAGATGGGGTGCCCCTCTGCTCACCCCTTGCTCCTGCAGCCCCCCCAGCCCTGTATCACCAGCCCTATGCTTCATTAAGGGAGCACAATGTGTCCTCGTGGTCGCCTGCCAGCCGGGATGTCCTGTGTGACAGCAGATGCAAAGAGAATGAACAGGCGGCTGAAAGGGCTGGAGACAAAAAGAGCACATTGTCCAGAGCTCTGAAAGGGCTGCCTGAGAGGGGACATATGCATCTGAAAAAAATACCCCAGTGAGTCTCCCCCCCGCCAGCCTCAGCCCGCCCTCACCCAAACCTTCAACTGATACTGCACAATGATGTCTCCAAGCCAGGCAGGGCCAGGCCAGCTCCAGGCTGACAGCAGGCATGGGGCGAGTGAGTGAGTGTGGAGGGAAGGGTCCCAGGCACAGGTTCCCTCAAGGAAAATTCACTACCCCTGTAACCTGTCTGCTCTTGAATCATAGAAGACTGTCATGGAATCACAGCGTCACCTAATCACAGAAGACTGGAGCTGGGAGTGTCTACAGAAATCACTGGCTTAACCTCTTCATTTGACAGGTGAAAAGGGTAGACGACTCGCAGCAGTGGACAGTAGAGGCAGAGGCTGCCTGGGCACCCAGATCTCCCACTTCCTGATCCAGTTTGGGTGTCACAGCGACACATCCAGAGGATGATGATGGAATTTCCAGAAGAGATAGGTGTCCTCTCTGAACCTCTCTTTGCTTCTTTGTCAGGGTATGGGGCCAAAACCCAACCTGGAAAGTGATTGTGTCACACCCATAAGAATCCCAGGGCTTGGTTGGATTTCTGAGGTTGGGAGTCCAAGAAATGGGAGAAGAAGGAAAGGCTAGCTTGCAAACAAGCTGTTATTTTGTGAAAGATGACTTCACGGTTTAGCAAAAGGGGTTTACAGGTCAAATATAAGACTCTTAAGTTCTCTGCTCTGTTTGGTGAACTTGGGCAATTCACAAAACTTCCATAAACCTGAACTTCAACATTGGAAATTCAGGACTAATTCATCCTAATGCCAATGCCAATGTTCTTATCAATACCAATTCTGGTGCCAACACGAATGCTAGCAATATCTTCCCTGTCTCTGCTAGAAAGCCACTTGAGGATCTAATACATTACTATAGGTAAAAGCTCTTTGGAGACCACAGAGCACTGTAGAAACCAGAATATTACTTTCAACATTAAAAAGCGTGGGGGAAACTGTCGTTGCCTGTGGCCATAATCCTTTGTAGGATATTTCCTAAACCAGCAAATGCTTCTTGACTTCTGCTTTTTGGAGGAGGGGAGGAGGATTTGATGGGAGTCAAGATTCTTTTTAAAAATCCATTGTAAATTTGAAAAGACCTCTTTTTAAACATAATGAGCAAAGGGGCTTTCTAGAAAGCTAACCCTCCTGGGCAAGGAAGGAGTCTGTGGGATCACCCTCCATTTAATCTGTCTCCAGTGAGTTTTCTGACGTGAGAAAGTTCCCCCTCCACCTGGGGCCACTTCCTCTTTTCTCCTCAACCCCTCCCAAGGTATCCTTAAGTGGACCCCACAGACTCAGACAGCATCTCCCCGGGAAATGAGCTCACCGCCTGTGTGCGAGCAGATGTGGGGAAGTCTGTGTGGTCTCTCACAACAGCTGTTCAAAATTCTTTTCCCCTGAAAGTTTCCATTCTGTATATGGGGAGGTGGGCAGGGGGGAGGGTAGGCAGACAGGCAAGGAAAGAATGTGAGCTCTCCACCCTGTTTTAGAGCTGCTTTGTTTCTTTGAGATCTCAATGTTTCAGAGACATTGTACATGCTGGAAGATGTCATAAATGAGTTTATTTTGTTCCAGATGTATGACACCAGGATCTCCGATTTGGATTATTCACATTGTGTTGCCATGACAACACACACACACACACACACACACACACACACGCACACACATGCTAGTGTCCCAAACTGTGCCTGGCCCTGGAGAGGAAACAAGGGGACTAAGAGAAATACTTTTTCTTTCAAAGGAATTTCCCATTTTGAAGTCAAATAACATATTTCCAAGCCGGTTGGAAGCCAAGTCCATGCCACACTGCCCAGAACCCAGAGCAGAGGGAGTGCCCTTTGGACTGGGGTGGCCAGAAGAGGCTTTGTGGAAGAGGTGGGACTTGAGCTGCCTGGGGAGGAGGAATAACTTAGGCAGAAAGGCAAGAGGCATCCTCAACAAGGTGGTAAGGGTGAACACAAGTGGGGAAGTGGGGACAAGCTGGTTCTTCTCATCCACATGCACCCTACACATGTCCAGATGTCTTAAGTAGACATCCCGGAACTGAGTATCATTCCTGGAACCGAGAAGGCCAATGGAGAGCCAACAGGTCTATACTCCATCCCCGAACTAGGATTCTGACATCATCCTTTCTCATTTGTAAAGTGTATTCAAGAAAAGTGTTCCAGAATCTTCAGTAGGTTGTTCTGGAGTTTTATGTTTTGACAGATCTTCTGTCATATTTACTTTTGATCCTTTGGCAGCCTGATGTTCACAACCTAAAAGCAGATCTTAAATTTATGGAATGCAAGACCCCAAAGAGTTACTATAGGCTGAAAGGGCCTCACTCAGCCAACACTACTGAACACCTGCTGTGTGCCAGGCTACATATCAGGCTCTAGGAATTCAGAGGTAAATTAGGGTGCTCCTGCCTTCGAGATGCAGTATGGCAAATAATTAGGCATAATTTCAGAAAGTCAATGACAAAATGTAGGCTGAAAACTGCACAAGAAAAAGTTACTAATTCTGCTTGGAGGTTGGGGATGTTAAGAAAGGTCTGACAGAGGAGGCTCTAGTTGTGCTGGATTTTGAAGGATGAATAGGGATTTGTCAGGTAGACAAGGGAGGAAATGGCAATCTGGGTGCAGGAGTCAGTAGGTGCAACTGGGTGAAGAAATGGACAAGGATGCCCTTCTTTCCTCCGGGACCTTGCTCTCACACTTAACATATAGTCAATTAGCATACACCAAAAGAATAATTAATAAATGCAGAAACCACCTAGCACTTCACAGGGAGTATGAAGACCTTATCGGTGGACCCAAGACAGAATGCCTGAGACTAATACCAAATGTGTGCATTTCTAGCAGCATGCCCAGGATACTGAGAGCACTGGATCATTCCATTATTCATAGACCACCCTGAGCAAAGGGACACCAAGCTGAGCTCATAGATGCTTTAGCCATTTCCATGAAATCCAGACACCAAGAGGAGGGAATGCAGGGTTGATGTGATGAAAAAGAGTCACATCTGTCTAGGTGTGTCCCTTGCTCTGTTCTCAAGTGTTTTGATTATAGCATCTAAGTTTGTTTTCTCAACCGCACTGGACTGAAGAGCAACACTATATGATGATATTTGTTACTGCAATAGGGATAGTCATGACGGAAACTTACTGAACTCTGTTCAGAACGCTTTGCATTTATGAACTCACTTAATCCTCACAATTCTGTGAGGTGAGAGCGATGAGACACAAGGACACTGAAGAGTCGGGTCAAGCAACCTGCCCAGGCCCGGGGCACACGGGTGCTGATTCTGTGATCATGTACTGCTCATCGGACCCTGAGGACATGAGGGCAACACAGGACAGGGACCACCATCATATAGTCCAGACTTCCACATGGCTCGTGTCAGTAGCCTAGACCAAACCAAAGGGAGGCAGCCATGGGGCGGGCGTGGTTCCGTGCCCCAGTTCTGCACCGCAGCAGACTGCACAGAGCCATTAGGGTGTGCTTCCCACCACATTTCAATGCTCCTCAGAAGATGTTTCATTTGAGTGTTTCAGGCAGTTAACCACCTCATAACCTGATTTGGCCCATGACGTGACACCCTCTTTGACACCCCTGGAACAGCCATTGGCTGTTCGCAGGGGGACCAGAAGGACCTTCTTCAGTTCCCACCTTGATCTAGAACCAATGTCCTGTCTCCAAGGAGAACTGGATATTTTCTTACTGTCAGGTTGTTGAGCTAACTATTGTTTCTTCCCTGTGCCCCGAACAGGAGGAGCAAAAATCTGAGCAGTAGTCCCACATGAAGTTGAATAACCTTTTATTATATACCAGATCCTATTTTTAAAAGTCTTACCTATCCCAAAAGCTGCTGCTTAGGTTTGTGCAGGGTGTATTTAGACTACAATGTGAATGGCACCCCATAGGGTTGGGCAGTATACGACCTGCACAACTGTCCCTTAGGGCCCTCATTATCAGTGCCCTCAGGCAGCTCAAGATCTGGTTGGAGAAATGGTATCTAAACAAAACCACGAGTCCTGTCTCATCAGCATGATCACTGAGACACATCCAAAGAGCACAGAGAAGGAGGAAACCAGGACTTATCTTTTTGGGAACTAGGTAAGATTTCACAGCACGAATGTCCTTAAAGTGAAGCATTGAACAATGAATAGGAGTTCTCCAAGCAGAGCAGAAAGAAGGGGCATTCTAGGTGGAGGGACCAGAATGTGGAAAACCATAAGTGCAAGAGGACAGTTCATTGGTGGGGAAGTGGGGTGGTGGGGAAGGGTGGGGTGCAGAGAGGGGGTGGGGCTGGAGAAAGTCAGCTCACCGTCTTCTCAACCACACTGGTAATGCCCAGGTGGCTGCAGTTCGGTCAGGCCCCTCCCAAGAATCCTCTTGTCTGCCTCGCTCAGGGCTGTCTGGGAAGGAAAAGTCCCCAGAGACAAGCATGTCCAGTGCAGAACAGAGATGAAGAGATTTATTTTTTTTAAGGTAAAAACCCCAAGCCTCAGCCCCACAGTACATCAGTGTGTAGAAGTGAGAGCAACAATCCACTGCCTGTTTCACGGGCCAGGGCAGGGAGGCTTTCTGGGAGTGAGGTGAGAGCAAGGCTGTTCCCAGAGGCTCCAGTGTCTGTTTGTGCAGACAGCACGGAATCTTTTCAAGCCATGACCGTGTGGCATCCGCTGTTTCCCTCCAGGAAAATCCATGACATGTGAGGAATGGGCTGGTTTGGTCTGCCAGACGTGGGGGTTCCTTGCCCATTGGGTCGGGCGGTCCACTCGAGAGACCACAGAGGTACCAAGGACCTTTCAGCCCAGTCTCAAGCCGAATGTAAAGACAAGCTCCAGGGTGAAGAGAGGGAAGGAAGAGAGGGTTTGCAGGGAGCACTCTTTTCTCAAAAAAGCACTGCAAAGACAAACCCATCGCTAAGCCAGATAGGTCCCCAGAGCCCTAGGCTACAGAGAGGAGAGCCCAGCAAATCTGGCTAGAGTTCTCATTTCTCCTACAGCCTTGGGGAAAAGTACGGAAAGTACCAGTAACCTCGAGCCACAGGGCAAACCCTGGCTGGCCATCGGAGCCAGCACTTTCTTGTCAAAACTAGATGTCAGGTACATGTCACTGTTCCAGAAGCTTCAGTCTGCTCACCCTTCCTGGAGCTCACCACACCCTCAGTGCTGTGCTTCCAGCCTGCGAAGGCTTACGCTCCCTTCTCTGCCTATTGAAAAGGCAGCTACCCACCCAGAGCTGACTCCCACACTGCCCCTTCTTGTACCAGTAAGCTGTGATCTCTTGTCCTCTCCCTCCACATGCCTGCATTGTGTTGTCTGAACCTTGTTTTACTCTAAAATAAGAAGCAAATCTATATAATAAAATGATGGGGGATTAGGTATCTTTCATTGGAGTCCAAGCTCTGCAAGGGCAGTAACCAATCCCCCATGGTGGCCTGTACAGTGCCTCAAGTGTTATTGTGTGCCTGTTGGACAAAGGGAAGGAGGAGGGACCGGGTGGGCGTAGAAGACAAGGAGGGAGGAAGAGAGGGAGGGAAGGGGGAAGGAGGAAGTCATATGGTTTTTTGAAAACAACTCTGTTTAATGAGGTGATTTCTTATTCTTGAAGGTGAGCCTTACAAATACTGCCTTCTGATGTGGATATAATAAATTCTGTCTGAAAGGGAAACCCTGTAAGCCAGATGCTTTTACGAAGATGTCTACACGCGATGCGGCATTACGTATTTGAATACAAGAACAATATGAGATACTTTCAATAAAGTTTGTCTTTATTTTTTTCCCAGTAAAGATTTCTCAAGCATCTACCCTGTGACAGTCACTTCACTAAAAATCAGAAACTCAAACGTGGAATTGAATGTTAGTGCTGTCCTCAAGAAGCTCTGAGTGTTTCAGAAAAAGCGGAGCCGTGAGACAGATTACCAAGGGCAAGTTGAGAAGCCTCGCGTTTGTGGTGAGAGACGAAGAGGGAGTCTGTAAAGATGGGAGAGCAGGGGCTTTCTCCTTGAAGTTCTGGGGAGGAGTTGTAAATCTGTTTGTCTATTGCCAAAGAATACTTGCCTTGGAAACTGGAGAGAGCCTCAAATTCAGTCTCAGTGATAAAGTGTTTCTAAACTGGGTCAGGGACAAAAACAAAGGACAGACGATACCATAAATAATGAACTTATGGAGCAGAAAGTGTCAGCTCAAGTATTTAGAGGCTCTCTACAAGAAAGGGGAAACTAGGAATGTAATGATTTCATGAGAGGTTTTGGAAGCCTTCAAAATCAATAAATCAGTTAATTATTTAGTTCAGTACTTTCCTCTCTTACCTAGCATATTATGATTTCCCCAGCTTCAGTCTCTCGCTGGTCTTATCTGTCCTCTACAATATTCCAAGGTTAATCTTCCTGGGATAGTATTTTGATCTTGTTACTCTCCTTTTTACAAATGTTCAACAGTTCCACTGAAAAAGAACCAAGGTAAAATGTAAACGGTCATTCAAGGTCATTTTAAGTGTATTCTGTGTTTTGAGAAACCCTCCAACTGATTCTGACGCGTGGTAAGTTTTGGGAATTAATCAGTATATGGCTTATCTCTTGGGGAAATCAGTTCAGGAGTTATTCCAATACGTTAGTTAACCCAGTGAGATAACTATTAACCGATTTTACAGAGTGGAAATTGAGACACAGAGAAGTTAGATAGGTATGACTACTATGAAGTGGCAGGGTCAGGTTTGAACCCTCTTTGCACTAAGGAGGCTGAGAAAAGAGCCAGGGCCCTGTCACCTTGATGTGATCTGCAAAGTGCAGATGGGATTTCAGACCAAACAGGGACATTCTTGGCGCCTTCAGGGATATCCTTCTTTCTGGATGCCTGCTGCTCCTTATTTGGCCCTCCGTGAGCTTTTTGGCTTGTGATTAGCTTGCTTTCTCACCTACCTGGGAGATTTCTCTTTCTCTTTATCCATTTATCTTTATTTAGCATGTTTCCACCATCCTCCTGCCACACAGAAATCTCAGAGGCCCCTTGGAGTGGTTTGCTAGTATCTCATCACCCTCTTCCCTGACCCTGGCTCGGATGGTCTCTCCTATAACACTGAGGGTCTTTGAGGCTTGTCCTCCACCCTTGAACATCCTTTTTATTTTGTCCTTTTCTTCATCCTAGAAGACATGAAACACCTAGATCACACCGCTCTTTTTACAGCTAGATTTTAAAACCAGATGCCCAGAGTTACAGTTCAGTGTGATCCCACAGGGCTAACGCTTTCGGGGACTCACAACAACAAAGTTGTGTGCCGTCTCTGACTTACTGTGCGACCTTGGGGCCAGCCACTTGCCCTCTCTGTGTCTCAGTCCCCTGCAGTGGGATCATAATATCTACCGCCAAGCCGTGAGCAGAGCATGAATGAATTATTATCCCGAACGCCCTCTGAGCTTCTGGGACAAAGGTGCTATGTTAATACACAGTATCCCTCTTCTTCTTCTTCTCATTAGTATTATTCAAACCCAGATGGCATTATTATTGTTGTTGATTGACAGCCCTGCATAGCCCCATTCACGGGTGTCAGAGAGCCAGGCGGTAGTTAACACAAGCAAAAACCATGTTTAAAACAAAGCCCAAGGAACACTCCAATAGTGTGTGCCTTGGGTTGCTATTAAAGCCAGAGCAGCTGCGGTGGCAACACGGAGGGACAGGGCAAGGAAATGCATCCCAGAGCACAAAGAGGGGAAAGTGGGTCTTGACACTGATCATATAATCGTGCTGGGCTTTTATAGACACTGGGAGGCCTCAAACAGAATAAATGCTTGAACTTTATCCACGGTTTACAGGCAGCGGCTGTAAAGGTCTTTGTTGCTGTTGCTGCCATGTTAATGACCCAGCTTGGGGCGCTGCCGCCGCCGCCGGCCGCTTCTTCCAAAGAAAACAAATCAAAGTGAGTAACTCGATGTCCGGCAATGAGTTTTCCATTATATAAAAATAAGTATAAATCTTTCGCAGTTGGGCAGCCACACTGCGATGTCGGAGGCTGGTGAAGGGGTCAAGGTAGCTAGACACTTTGAACCTCTGAACCAGCACATCAAAAAGGGGCCCCTTCTCTTTGTTAATTGCAAAATAAACAGATAAAAATAAACCGTGGTGCTCCGGCTCTGGGGATGGTATTTGCACCAAAAGAGAGAGGATCAGGAGGCAGCTGGGGAGGGAGAAGGGGGCTCCTTTATCCTGTTCTCCATTACCTTTTCCAGTCTGCCCACACTGATAAAACTCCGTGAGTCATTGACCCTCAACAAGCAGAGACATTAATCTTCAGCTACAAGGTACACCTTGCAACCTTAGAGGAGATCAGTCAAAGCAGTATCTCGGGTAGATGCAATTTAGTGCCTTGGAGGTTTTAAAAAATGAGTATCCATAAATACTCTGATTGTCTTAACAGAGCTAGAGAGTCCTTGGGAGTGTTAGGAAATGACAAAACGGAGGCAGCACATGTTTGCTGGCGGGTTTGGACAAATGGATGAATAATAGCATGAGATCTTAAGACATGGAAAAATGCATGAATTTGGGCGGTTGGGGTATGCATGGGTGGACACGTGAAATAAGTCAAGGTGGGAGTGGAGGAAGACAGTGAGGACACTGGAGTAAGAAAAAAGACTGGGCGCTTGTTTCTGGTCTTGGGTGATGATTTAGGGATGCAATCAGGGTTGCGTTTGGAACCGAGTTAGCATCAAGGGAGAAAGGCATCCGGAAGTCCAGGAGGAGAGGCCCTGCAGATGATTCCTGAGTGGTATCCGTTGTAGGGTCTGAGACCCCTACCCCTTCCCACCCCCATTTCTCCTTCAGATGCAGTAAAACTAAAACCCAGCATTCTGCTTGGATGTGGAGCTTTTTCCCACTGTAACAGAAGTTACCACCCCCAGCAAAAGTAAATGTTCCCTCTACCCAAACACTTGGTTTTCTTCTTTATATTTTTTCATACTTTTCCTCCTCACCCGACCTCTTTCCTTCACTGGATCTCTTGTGACTGCCTCTTCTTGGCCACCAGGTGAGCATTCATTCATCCATTCATTCATCCATTCATTCATCCATTCATTCATCCATTCACTCATCCATTCATTCATCCATTCACTCATCCATTCACTCATCCATTCATTCATCCAGTCACTCATCCATTCACTCATCCATTCAGTCACTCGACCAACATTATGTAACTCCTCTTACATCTACATTCCAGAAACCACAGAAGGCATTCTAGATGCTAATAATTAGGGTCTCTGTCCTGGAACAGTTCTCTTCCTAGTGCCAGAGACAGAAAAATGGGTGTCGAGATAAGTGCTGAGACAGAAGTGAGCCCGGGTATGGCTGGGTCAGCTTTGGTGAGAGAAAGGGGAGGGAGTGGGAGTGAAAGCTTGTCAGGGGTGTGTGTGTTGGTGGGGTGGGGCAGCAGGGAAAGACTGCAGGAGGAAGAGAGTGGTTGAGAGGAAACATGGAAACTAAATGGGAATTAGACGAAGAAGAAGAGGGAGAGATCTGATAAAAAGAGGAAATACCATGGCCAAAGGCACAGAAGTTGGATTGATGAAAGAGAAAGGATAGAGAGAAAGCCAGAGCAAAAGCAAACAGGTGAGGAAGCAAGGCCAACTCTGGGAGTGATGTGCTGCCTAGAGAGGGGGAGCAGAGAGAGAGAGAGAGAGAGAGAGTGAGATGAGGCTAGGAGGGAAGCAACGTACCACCATAAGGAGGGCAGACTTGACCTGAAGGCACAGGGATCTACTTGTACCTGGGTTTTAAGCTTGGGGGCAGGTCAGGAACAAGGTCAAACTAAAGAGAGGCCACTTGGGCTATGGAACGAAGAACAGATTGGTGGATCAGGGGTGTGGGGCATGGGGTGGGAGGACCAGTTGGATCAGAGGCCATTGCCCTCTGTAGGGCAAAGACAACACGGCCTGAGCTAAGCTGGAAGGGAACAAAGGAGACAGAAACAACTATCTAAAAAGGTAAGATCATGGAAAGAGGCGGTGTGGAAAGAGCAAGAAGAGGAAGTTGTGGAGAATTCCAGCAGGTCTCATTAACTCCATCCTCTCGATTCACTCTTTCCACAGCCGTTTTCCGTGCAGCATCCTTCAAACTGTTCTCCTTCAGCCACTGTCCCTTTGTATCTCTGCTTTCATTCAGGTCTTCCCCATACCTTCCTCCACGTCCACATGCCTCACTGCTTTTCCTCTCTGATATCCTAAAATTTATTCTCCTCCAAATCTCCTTTTCTTCTTCATTCTGTCCTTCATCTAATTCCATGTCTTCTTCCAGCTTGACACCACATGGGAGTTGGGGCATGTTTCTTGCTGCAGGGGAAGAAGTGGCCCTACCCTCTTGGAAGGGCTGCTTGGGAGAAAGAGTTGAAGAGTTGAAGCCAGATGAGGGAGATTTGGGCTGGGAAGGAGAGAAACCCAGAGAGATTAGATCAAGTGTGGATTTATGGCAGAAATAAAATGAAGTTGATATTGTTTCTTCACTGAAATACTCAGTTGAGAAAAGACTTAATGGGGCCCCTGGAGAATTGTACTTTCCATAGTCCTAAATGTGGGTTTTTTTTGTTTTGTTTTTTTGTTTTTTTTTTTTAGCATGGGAGAGAATCTAATTCCTAAGAGGGCAAGAGGGAAACTGCCCTTCCTCCTACTCCTTCGCGGCCACCACATCCTCCCCAGGGAGTTGGAGAACAGACTTCTGATTCCAGAACCTTCTGAAAAGCCAAATGGAGGCGTCTAGAAAAATACGAGGATTCGTTTGTGTGGTTTCCCTGTTAGTGAGTCCAGGATAATTTATTAATCATATGCTAGTTGCTGTGCTTGACTATTTCACATACATTTCACCTCCTCCAGTCCTCACAGTAGCCTTGTGAGGTAGTTATCATGACCATGTCCACCTTGGGAATCAGAAAGCGGGGCCTCCTGGGGATTAAGAAACTTGCCCGGGCTTCACAGTCTAGGTCTGCATGAGTCCTTGGCTCCTGGCCTTTCCCATTTTGCCACACATGTCTTCCACTGTCAAGGTAGCAGTGTTTTAAAATAAAACTGGGCTGGGCACAGTGGCTGACGCCTGTAATCCCAGCACTTTGAGAGGCCAAGGCATGCAGATCACTTGAGGTCAGGAGTTTGAGACCAGCCTGGCCAACATGGTGAAACCCCATCTCTATTAAAAATACAAAAATTAGCCACATGTGGTGGCAGGTGCCTGTAATCCCAGCTACTCAAGAGGCTGAAGCAGGAGAATCTCTTGAACCGGGGAGGCGGAGGTTGCAGTGAGCCGAGATCACGCCACTGAGCTGCAGCCTGGGTGAAAGTGTGAGATTCCGTTTTACAATAAATAAATAAATAAAAGCTGATGTTAGCCTAACATAAATTTAATCTCACATTTTTTCCTCTCTTTTTAAAAATATTTCTTGTTAGAAACAGATTTAATTCTCTGGATCTTGCCCTCAAACAGAGAGTTGAAAATATTTCCCAGATAATTTTGATATTTTTCTCTGGAGAAAACATTTGGTGTCCTGAGATATTATTTGTTTGTTTGTTTTTGAAGACAGTGTCATTAACTTCTTTCTATAACCCTATCTGTTAGCCCTTTACCAAGATGGCTCCTCTGGGGAACCCATCTTCGGGAGGATACATTAGAATTATTTTCTGGGACCTTTGGAAGCGGCAGAAATTTTGAAGAAAACTGTCTACCCTCTGCTTTGATGGGACCAGAGTGGGCCTGGTGGGCTGTAGCTGGAGATGTAAATGGGCAGGGGGATCTGAAGTGGGGGTGCAGAAGGCAAGAGGTGAATGAGTTGCTGCTGTAACAGAGACCTCAAAATATGGAAGTGGCTTTGGGACTGTGGTGGGCAGATGCCAGGAGGACCTTGAGAAGAGTATTTAGGAAAAATCTATCAAGTATCTCATAGAGACTGTTAGCAGAAGACTGATGTCGCTCAAGAAGGCTGTTTGTCAAGGATTAAAGAAAAGTGAGGAAACCAGAGAAAAGGGGCTTTATGGAGAGGTAGAAAGTTTAGCAAGACTCTTTTCTGCCATTAGTCTGTTTTCATGCTGCTGATAAAGACATACCTGAGACTGGGTAATTTATAAAGAAAAGAGCTTAATTGACTCACAGTTCCACGTGGCTGCAGATGCCTCACGATCACGGTGGAAGACGAAGGAAGGGAAGTCTTACATGACAGCTAGCAAAGAGAGGATGAGAGCCAAGTGAAAGGGGTTTCCCCTTAAAAAACCATCAGATCTCGTGAGCCTTATTCTCTACCTCAAGAACAGTATGAGGGAAACTGCCCCCATGATTCAATTATTTCCCACTCGGCCCCTCCCACAACACGTAGGAATTATGGGAGCTACAATTCAAGATGAGATTTGGGTGAGGACACAGCCAAACCACATCACCTGTGGTAACACGGAAAACAGATGTATCTAATGGACAGGTTGCTCTAGCTACGGAAATCTCCAGGCAGTGTTAAAGATGCCCCGGCTTTGTCTTTATGCTTATACTAAAATTGGAGGGGACAGGGATAAGCTCAAGAAAAAAAAATTCATTCAATATGAAAGAGGCAGAATTTGTTAAGTTAGAAAATCCCCTGCTTCTCCAGAAAGAAGCAATGTTTAATAAGGAAATGACTCTGCACAAAAATAAAATTTCGGGAATGGTCAGGAGAACATGGTCTAAACAGGGAATTAAGAATGTGACCATAGGCGGGACATGGTGGCTCATGCCTGTAATCCCAGCACTTTGGGAGGCTGAGGTGGGAAGATCACTTGAGGCCGGGAGTTGGAGACCAGCCTGGCCAACATGATGAAACCCCATCTCTACTAAAAATACAAAAATTAGCTGGGTGCGGTGGTGCAGGCCTATAATCCTGACTACTTGGAAGGCTGAGGCACGAGAATTGCTTGAATCCAGGAGGCAGAGATTGCGGTAAGCTGAGATGTCACCACTGCGCTCCAGCCTGGGTGGCAGAGCAAGACTCCGTTTAAAAAAAAGAAAGAAAAGAAAAGAAAAACAAAAAATGAATGTGACCATAACATCCTTTGTTAAGATCTTGGAAAGATTTAAGGCAATGCTTTGGAGAACTCTTCAGTTAAAACAAAAATAACACCACCAACAGAAACCCAGGGCTTTTAGGATTCCTTGGCAGCTTCAACAGAAGCTCAGGGTAGAGTGTGGCTTACCTTGAAGAGATGTGTGGGATGTCCCCTCCCTTGTGAACCTTATTGTCTTTTGTGCCGTTAAGAAAAACCTCACAAACTTTTTAAATGATGACACACACCCCAATAAGATTCACAGGAGACTCCCAAAGGTTTTAAGATAATTTTACAGGAAGAAGCACCATCAGCTTGGACTAAAAGAGGCAGAGAAAGTACAGAGTAAAAATAAAAAGCCTTTGGATTCCCAAACTTTTATAGGCTGAGAATAATCTGAGAAATACACTCAGTTGCAAATGTAAACAATCTGTTACAGAAAAAGAAGGATGACACAGAGGGAAAAACCAAGAGCCACTGGGACTAATTCTTAGTGCTTGATCCCAAATCAAGGAACTGACCATATGTGCCCTGCCAGATCTCAGAACTGCTGTAGGCTGGTAACTCCTCTATGCCTTCTGTTTCCCCCTTTCTGAATGGGAGAGTCTATAGCTGTGATCCTATGCCTGTCCCATTACTGTATATTGGGTGTGTGGATGTGTGGGGTAAAGGCTCGGGGGGAACAGAAGACGTCTTTCCTTAATTCACAGGTTTTCAGATAGAGAGGAGGTGCATTTGAGGGATGCTGTCTGTCTCTCTATAGGATCCCCAGTACACCGTCCTTTGGAATTTGCACACGCTGTTCCCTCTGCCTGGAATTGTCTTGCTTCATTTCTCTGCCTGGTTAATTCCTATTCACTCTCTAAGACTCAGGTCAAAAACCGCCTCCTGCATGAAGCTGCCTCAATTTCATCAGCTAAAGTTGGTGACTGTGTTCTCTGTCTTTCTGTCATACTTACCACCCTGAACTGAAATGGTTTACATACTTGTCTGTCTCCCACTGCCCAGTCAGTTCAAAAATGTATTATCACTTTTATTTGTTTCTTTATTTGTGCTTATCCAAACGCATTGAAAATGAATACAGGTACTCAATAAATACCTGATGGTAAACAAATGAATGTATACATTTTTATATAGATAGTACAAAAGCCTTTAGAGCAGAGAGTGAATTAAGAAAACCTGACTGGGTGCAGTGGCTCACGCCTGTAATCCCAGCACTTTGGGAGGCCAAGGCAGGTGGATCACGAGGTCAGGAGATCGAGACCATCCTGGCTAACATGGTGAAACCCTGTCTCTACTAAAAATACAAAAACTTAGCCAGGCGTGGTGTTGGGTGCCTGTAGTCCCAGCTACTCGGGAGCCTGAGGTAGAAGAATGGAATGAATCCAAGAGGCAGAGCTTGCAGTGAGCCAAGATGACACCACTGCACTCCAGCCTGGGCAACAGAGTGAGACTCCGTTTGTTTGTTTGTTTGTTTGGTTTTTCTTTTTTTTTTTCGGTGTTTGGGAAATCCAGATGTATTTACCTAGTGAAAGAGAACACGGAAAAGAAACAGCTTCATTTCTTTCGAGGAGGACTGGGCACTTTGTTCTCCTTGATATATAATTAGTGACCTTAGAACTAAGTCTCTGCAGCATTTAAGGACATATTACAGCACATGCTGGGGAAACCAGTGATTTCTGAGAACCTGAACATCAAATCCCTAGAGACTATCTCAGACCTAAACTTTTCTGTTGAGAGAAATTAGCCTAAAAACCCATGATAAGGTCTATGAGACTACAGACTGTCTTCCTTGGTCACTGCTGGCACAAAGAATGCACTAAAAACTTGAAGAAAAAAAAAAAGGTTGATTATTGGCATATGGCAAGGAGGAGAAAGGGAGGGGAGATGAGTAGGGGATATTCTAGATTTTATAAGGGTATTTAATGAGTTTCTCTTTTAATTAACAGTGTGTTTATAGAGTGGGAGTAATATTGTGAGGAAGCTTTTATAGCAGCAGGACAGCAGCCTGCAATGGCCATGTCTCTCAGACCTTTCTACAGAAGGCCTCCTACATCTGGACATGACTCTGTTCTCCCCCAGTTCTTAGTAAGGATCACCCCTGAGACAGCAGGAGACAGACGCCCAAGCCTCTTGCTGTCATGAAAAACTCCTTCTGAATGCCAGCAAACCTGAGTCCTGAGGAGAGATGATTCACATTGGGCCCAAAATAAGATTTATTGAAATGATTGATGTTTCTGTTCTTTTTCTGTTTCTCTTTGTGAGAATCTCATAGTCAGGACCTAAAATGATGACAAATATGCACATTCCAGACTAAAAGATGCGTTTTTTTGGTTTGGTTTAGAGATAGGGCCTTGCTCTGTTGCCCAGGCTGGAGGGCAGTGCATGATCACGGTTCACTGCAGCTCCAAACTCCTGGGCTCAAAAGAGCCTCCCACTTCAGCCTCTGAGTATCTGGGACTATAAATGCAGACCACCACACCTGGCTATGTTTTTGTTTTTTGTTTTTTTTAGAGATGGGGGTTTTCCTATGTTGTCCAGTCTGGTCTTGAATTCCTGGCTTCAAGAGATCCTCCTACCTCAGCCTTCTGAGTCGCTGAGATTACAGGCATGAGTCTGTAAAATGTGTTTTAAAAGGTTAAGACTTCTTCTACCCAAAGCCCACTTAAGCATAAAGTAGGCCAGGCACGGTGGCTCACGCCTGCAATCCCAACACTTTGGGAGGCTGAGGCAGGCGGATCACAAGGTCAGGAGATCAAGACCATCCTGGCTAACACGGTCAAACCCTGTCTCTACTCAAAATACAAAAAAGTTGGCTGGGCGTGGTGGCTCACGCCTATAGTCCCAGCTACTCAGGAGGTTGAGGCAGGAGAATGGCGTGAACCAGGGAGGCAGAGCTTGCAGTGAGCCGAGATCGGGCCACTGCACTCCAGCCTGGGCGACAGAGCAAAACTCCATCTCAAAGAATTAAAAAAAAAAAAAAAAGAGCATAAAGTAGTACTAGAGTAGTTTTGTGATAATCAGCAAAGGGTACTCTTTCCTTCATGGGGACACAGTTCTGTGTCAGGGTGTGTGGCTTGGTGAGTAGAGTGCAGACTGGGTTGACCATCTCACTCGCTTCCTAGGCTTCAAGTCCTGTGTAGAGAACAATCTACACCAGGGGTGTCCAATCTTTTGTCTTCCCTGGGTCACAGAAGAAGAATTGTCTTGGGCCACACATAAAATACACTAATGAGAGCTGATCGATAGCTGATGAGCCAAAAAAAAAAAAAAAAAAAAAAAAGGCCGTGCGTAAATCTCATAATGTTTTATGAAAGTTTACAAATTTGTGTTGGGTCACATTCAAAACTGTCGTGGGTTGCATGTGGCCCGTGGGCTGTGGGCTGGACAAGCTTGATCTACACAATTATAGATGACAGTCCTTTTGTCCGGGAGTCTGGCATTTCACCATTTGGATCTCATTCCGTATGATTGGACGGAAATATAATATTATTCCCTATTTCACCAAGTGCAAGCACTCCTGGTTATTGAGTACACATCCAGCTCCCACCAGGCATTAGCGTATTGCTCTTTACCACATGACAGCTATCAGACATCAAGCAAAGAGGGAGACAGACGGAGGGGAGGCCTGGCAGAGTGGTGGCATGGCCCCGCGAGGGCAGGCTTGGATTTAGCTAGAGGGCAACAGGATGACACAGGGCAGATAAGGATGCTCACAGTAGACGAGAAGAGTAAGCCTCACTTACTTGCCAGTTCTCCTCAGATCCAGCCTTAGGTCTGGGGAAGGAAGCCCACGCATCTAGCCTTCAGAGCATTAGGTTCACAGTGCCCATCCAATAAAGCACCCAACCTCTCAGGGGTATTTCTGCCTAACTGTCATGTTTCCTCCCCTGCCTGGGTCCTCAAACTTCTGCGCATGGGGTTTCTGGAACTCCCAGCCTGGTAGCAGGTGTCAAAGGGGAAGTGAGAGGGAAGGGAGCAGAGGAAATACAAGAACAACGGCTGAAGACCAAAAACCCAAATTCTACTGAAAGGGTGCTGAGCTGGGAGCCTAACTTTGAAAATATTTCTGTATTAGTCCATCTTCATACTGCTATGAAGACATACCTGAGACTGGGTAATTTATAAAGAAAAAGAAGTTTAATGGACTCACAGTTCCACATGGCTGGGGAGGCCTTACAATCACGGCAGAAGGTGAAGGAGGAGCAAAGGCACGTCTTACATGGCAGCGGGCAAGAGAGCGTGTGCAGGGGAACTGCCCCTTATAAAACCATCAGATCTTGTGAGACTTACTCACTTTCGCAAGAACAGCATGGGAAAAACCCATCCTCATGATACAATTACCTCTTACTAGGTCCTTCCCTTGACAAGTAGAGATTGTGGGAACTACAATTCAAGATAAGATTTGAGTGGGGACACAGCCAAACCGTATCAGTTTTCTTCTTAAACTTGAGAGAACTATAATGTGTGAAAGTTGTGTGGGCTCCAGGTCAAAAGTTAAGCCACAGTCCTTACTGGAGACATGGTATGGATTGAACCTGTGGTGGGAAGGGGGATATACCATATGTGGACTGGAGTAGTCATTTCATTGTTGGGGTTATTTGTACGGTGGCCATAGTATAGATGTCAAGGACACCCTCCTACCTAGTAGAACAGGGTCAAGGATGGGGAAAGGATGAGGGATTTACCATTTGATAATATCTGAAAGTGGACATTCAGTGGTTTGTTCCTAAGACATTTTCTGCTGCTGTCAAAAATACCTTAGTTATATTCTTTTTGCATCCTGCATATCAAATTGTCCTTGAGATCAAAATGGTCCTGACAAGATGGAAACATAAGCATCTTGTATCTCTGATGATGGCCTCTCTTTCTGTTCCTGCAGCAAGACATGAGGGACTGAGATCTGCACATCTCTACTCTCCCACTCTTAACCTTGGCCCTCACAAATTCTGCTCAAATTCCTTGCGTCAACATCATTATCTTAGGATTTAATTATTATATATATATGGTAATTTTAAATATTTAATACATTTTAGCTCTGTGTTTAACATTTCTTGTCACCAGTGTGCAGAAGCTGTGCCCATAGATGCCTCAACAGGCCCCAGGCCCCAGGCAAAGGTCTTTTTTTTTTTTTTGGAGACAGAGTCTCACTCTGTCACCCAGGCTGGAGTGCAGTGGTGCAATCTTGGCTCATTGCAAGCTCTGCCTCCTGGGTTCACGCCATTCTCCTGCCTCAGCCTCCTGAGTAGCTGGGACTACAGGTGCCTGCCACAGCACCCAGCTAGTTTTTTGTATTTTTAGTAGAGATGGGGTTTCACCATGTTAGCCAGGATGGTCTCGATCTCCTGACCTCATGATCCCTGGCCTCAGCCTCTCACAGTGCTGGGATTACAGGCGTGAGCCACCGTACTTGGCCTTTTTTTTTTTTTTTTAACTTGAACAAGATAAAGGAATTAGATAACCAGGAAAAAAAAAGATTGAAGAAACGATAGTAACAGAGATATCAAAATAAACTAGACAAAGAGAAAGTTAAAAAAGACAAAAAGCCTGGTGAGGAAGAGTTTAGTTATTTTCCAGGAAGGCAATGAAAGACACAGACTGCATATCTGAAACCCGGTGGACAGTATAAGACAATATCCTCCAGGGCCCAGTGAAGCATATTAGCTCCGAGACTGCTACTGATAATTCAAATGACAAAAGCCATAGCATGAAATGTGGGCCTTGGGCAGCAGCATCTAAAAACAGGAGGTCCTCATGCATCTCGGGCAAGATAGCCACACTTCTGTTGATGTTAGTCAGTCCCCATCTACATTCCCATAACATGGGCACGTGCAGATACTACACCCACATTGCTACCTTGTGGAGTTCAGTTTCTTCCCCTGGGGCACTGGTTCTTACAAGGGGACCTAGATTGCCCAGCAACTCTGTAACTAGCACTGTTCTCATTAATATTTGCATCTCTGGAGCTATGCTGCTCGACGTAGTAACCACTGCATATGTGGCTGTTGAGCACTTGAGGGGTGGTGAGTCCAGTTAAGCTGCGCTATAAGTGAAAAACACACACGAGATTTTGAAGATGCAGTATTAAAAAAGTAAAACATCTCATTCATTATTTTTGTATTGATGACATGTTGAAATGATACAAATATTTAATGTCACCCATTTCTCTTTAATGGCTTTCATGTGTCCACTAGAAACTTTAAAGTTACGTAGGTGGCTGGCATCTATTTCTATGGAACAGAACTGGTCTAGAATTTGATGCAGTACCTGGCTCATAGTAGACACTCACAGTGTGACTGCAAATGAAATAAAACGCAACATGCTATCATTCGTGTCTAGGAGTTGTCATTGATAACATTTTCTTCAGGTAATATTTCTTTCTCTTAGTGGTGATTTTTTTGTTCTCGCTTTCAAACATTCATAGTTGCTTAACATGAAAGATCAAGATAGTAAACCAAAGGGCACTTCCAGATACTATTTCTGTAAATAAAAAATCTCTGTGTCCCTCTATGTTATCCCTTTCTCCGGGCTCCTTCTGCAGCCTCTTGAGGACAGTGAGATGGCTCACCATAAGGGGAGAAGCGGCAAGTTACCAACTTTGGATCTTTTCTGGAGACACTGAAATTGGTTCCAAATTCTAAATTGTCTAAACGCTAGATTCTTTTCGAGGTCATACAATGGATTCAAAGTCTATATCCGTAAGAAGCACTGCATCAATCAAAGTTCATAACTAAAAATTAGGTGTTAAATGTGGTGAAATTAAATAAAGCTTCGAGCTTGAATTAGGAATGTGGGGGAAAATGGCGATTTGGAGAAGAATTTCAGGCTTTTCTTTGCTGAATGACTAGGGAGAAGAAAAGTCACATACGTTACATTTCAGGTTTTCAGAAAACTGTGACAACTATTGGAATCAGAGAGCAAAGTTTCAAGTTAAACACAGTGATAACTTCACATTCATTTTCTAGTTCTCTTACCCACATTTTCCACATATAACTTTTATCCAACACATTCCCTGTGTTGGAGAGAGTGAGACCTACCAGTTGGTCCCTGGACCAGGTGGGACTGGGCTTGTGGGGAAGGAGATGGGGGAAGGGGTCTGGGGAGGAGTGGGTGTAGACAGGCGCCAGGAGAAGGCTGTGGTTTTAGGGTATTTGTTTGTTTGTTTAATTAGTTGTTAGAATGGATTTAGTTTCTCTCCCCAGAAGAGATACAGATTTGAGATGAATTTTAGATGTTTTTAGAACAGAAATTCTACTCAGTTGAATTTCTGTTTTTGCCATAGCCATGCAATTGAGCTGGAGGAAATGAAAGCGCAAGTAACTCCCACCAGAATGAAAACCTTTTTGTTTCTTCCATGTCACAGAGCCTTCATTCTGTTTCTGAGGAAGAAATAGTATCCTGAAGGATTCCAGAAAAGTTGGACAATTAGACAAATATTTTTGCTCACGCAGCATGCCATTTGGTACCAAAATTACATTCTCTTCGTAAAAAAAAGGAACAAAAAATGTAACCCTTCTCCTGAGACACAATTATAATTGATAGAAAGATAGAACTGAGTTGTTATGGCTGTAAAAGCATTTAAACATACTAGAGCTTTTTCCATCATATTTTTACTTTGCTCAAAAGGAAGATAACAACTCGTGCTAACATCCTCCACTCTTTTTCGAAGAATGCTGTGAAATCGAGGAAGGAAATGAGACTGTTTGTCTCATGTTGCCTTAATAGTTGTAAAAACCACACTTTTACAAAAGGTGTATTGGAGTATGTCAATTGTCTTCCGCACAGAGTTAGCTTAGTGGTAGTTATATAAGGCAAACTTCAGGGTAAAAATCTGTCCACTGCCTTCCCTTTATTTCTAAGTGCAGTGGCTGAATATAGCACATTTGTGTTGCCCAAAGTAGACACTTAGATAAACAGCAATTGTCATGGAAATAACAATATGGCAATAAACCACATGTACTATATGCTTACTCTATCTTGCACATCATGTGAGTCATTCATTCATGTACTCAGTACATGTGTACCAGTGCATACTTTGTGCTGGGTCCTTTGTTAACTTCCAAGAATATGAATATGAAAAAGACAGTGTCTGTCTTTGGGAAGCTCTCAGCCTAGCTGGGGGAGATTATAAGTACTAAAATTCACAATTTGATGACATAAGTAGTATACAGAAATAGAATACAGAGGAGTACAGAAAGCACTACATAAAGGTATTTAACAATACTAGCTGCACAGAGAAGGAAGAAGTAACTTAATCTGTAGGATCTGGAGCCAAATTCCCAGTTGAAATGAGTTTTCACGAAGGTCTTGAAGATTAAAGGTGTGGCAGGAGGGTTGTTCTGGATATGCCCATACCCCAAAGAATAAAAGCATGCGCTGTGTTCAGGAAACAGGAGGCAATTTGATGTGAGTGAAGTGCGGGGTGCAAGCAGTGGGAGTGGGAAGCAGATCTGAATTGGGAAAGATCTTGCATGCCAGCTTAAGTTTATATTTAATTTTTAGACAAAATTATATGAAATGGACCTCCGATCAAATGGGATCCCCTTAATTTCACACTTCTTCACATTCCTTGTGTTCTAAGTAGAAGGCCATGAAAGACAAAGTATAGAAAAGGAAAAAACAAACCTAATAAAATATATCCAAACTTGGCCGGGCGCGGTGGCTCACACCTGTAGTCGCAGCGCTTTGGGAGGCCGAGGTGGGCGGATCACGAGGTCAGGAGATCGAGACCGTCCTGGCTAACACAGTGAAACCCTGTCCCTACTAAAAATACAGAAATTAGCTGGGCGAGGTGGAGGGTGCCTGTAGTCCCAGCTACTCGGGAGGCTGAGGCAGGAGAATGGCGTGAACCCGGGAGGTGGAGCAAGAGAGTCGCTTGAACCTGCGGCAGAGGTTGTAGTGAGCCGAGATCGCGCCACTGCACTCAAGCCTGGGTGACAGAGTGAGACTCTGTCTAAAATAGTAATAATAATAGTAAAATACAATACACCCAAACTTGAAACCAAGAAGAAAATGTCTTTATGGATCACTGCAAGCGTGAGTGAGGATAAAGCTGTGGGCTTGCAGGGCTCTGGGCCCCAAACCAGGCAGCAATGGGAAGGAGTGTTGCTCGGCTAGGATAATAGAAACTAAGTGTCTATGCAAGAAACGATAAAAACAGGCTAACTGCTGAAAGCCAGGCGTTCTCAGAAGCTGTGGAACTGGAGAGATCCAAGACCCGGACTTCTAAACAGGAACTGATTAGAAATTTAAAGCTGATATGAAGCCAGCTGATTCCAAGCCAGTTCTGTGACTGGCTCTGTAATATTCTCAATGTCACCGTGGGGCAGGAGCCCCAGAAAACCATCCTGAGACTCAGCTGTGGACCAAGAGTACAGTGTGCTGGGTGAAAGCATCCACAAAACTTCTCAACTGGGTACGAGAGAAAGCAAAACAAATGAGACAAAGCGAAATGCCTTCCATTCAAAATAAGCCTGCAGACTTTCCAAAATATATGTAGAAAATGAGTGCTAAGAAAAACAGAAGAAAGTCAAGAGTTCACTCCAGTTGAAAATAATTTTATGAAACAGTATGTCAAGGATTTAAACGGTAAATTAAACAGTCAGACTTGAACAGTAACACTTAAGGTGACTAAAGACATGGAAAAGGAATTAGATGCCTTAAAAGTGAACAAATATTGGGAAACAAAACAGGGAGAAATTGAACAAGACAGTATATCAATTACCTTTGGCTGCATCGCAAACCACCCCCACAACTTAGTCATTTAAAAAACCAACCTGAATCGTAGTGATTCTGTGAGTTGTCTGGACAGCTCTTCTGAAGCAAGCTGGCTTGGCTGGAGCTCAGTGGTCTAGGATGGCCACACTTGCATGTCTGGGGACTCAGCTCAGATCATTCAGACAGCTAGGGTCTTTCTTTTTGTGGTTCTTTAGGAGGCTAACCTAGGCTTGCTTCCATGGTGAGAGCAGGGTTTCCTGCAGCCAAAAAAGGGCAAACTCCAATGCACAAGAACTTTTCAAGCCTCTGTTGAATTATATTTGCCAATGGCTGCCGCTCAAAACAAGTCACATGGACAAGACCAGATTTGACGATGCAGAGATATATCCCGCTTCTTTTTCTTTTCTTTTTTTTTTTTTTTTGAGACAGAGTCTCGCTCTGTTACCCAGGCTGGAGTGCAGGGGTGCAATCTCAGCTCACTGTAAGCTCCACCTCTGGGGTTCACGCCATTCTCCTGCCTCAGCCTCCCGAGTAGCTGGAACTCTAGGCACCTGCCACCACGCCTGGCTAATTTTTTGTATTTTTAATAGACTCGGGGTTTCACCATGTTAGTCAGGATGGTCTTGATCTCCTGACCTCATGATCTCCACATCTCGGCCTCCCAAAATGCTGGGATTACAGGCGTGAGCCACTGCAGCCGGCCATCCCACTTCTTGATAGTCAGAGCATCAAAGTCACATTGCAAAGGGGCATGGGATGGGGCAAATTTGGGGCAAACCACCACATGTAGATAGGGAAAGCAATCAACTGAAAATGTTTGAACTTAAAAATATATTCTGGAAATAAGAAAGCCAATATTTAGGATAAACTCTGGACTAGGCACAGTTTAAAGATAATTGATAAATTGAAAGAGAATACTGACAAATTCACCCAGATCTGATATAAAGAAACAAAGAAATATAAAATTCAAAAGAGCAGAACAGTTATGAGCTCTGAAGGACAGACTGAGAGGCCCCAACACATCTCTAATTTGAGTATCAGAGAAAGGAAAAGAGACTGGAAGAAATAAGAGAGAAGTCATTATTTGAAAAGATTGTATGTAGCTTAGAATTTTCCAGAGTGAGAGAAAAATATGAGAACTCAGATCAAAAGTGCACTTTGATGCAGGTCCACATCACAATGAAACTGCAGAACATCATTAATAAAATGAAAAACTGCCAGAGGGGAAAAATAGATTACTTACAAAAGATTAACACTTAGATTGAAGTTACATCTTAAAATTTTCTATGAAAAATTTAAGGTGTACTAGAATAGAAACCAAGAAGGTAATCGAACCCAAGAAGATAATGAAGCCATACCTACAAAGTGCTGAGGGAAATTTCTATCTAGCTAATTCTCATTCAAGAATGAGGTGTGGGCCAGGCACAGTGGCTCTTGCCTGTAATCCTAGCACTTTGGGAGGCCGAGGAGGGTGGATCACAAGGTCAGGAGTTCAAAACCAGCCTGGTCAAGATGGTGAAACCCTATCTCTACTAAAAATACAAAAATTAGCCAGGCTTGGTGGCAGGCATCTGTAATTCCAGCCACTTGGGAGGCTGAGGCAGAGAATTGCCTGAACCCGGGAGGTGGAGGCTGCGGTGAGCTGAGATCACGCCACTGCACTCTAGCCTGGGTGACAGAGCCAGACTCCATAAAAAAAAAAAAAAAAAGGAATGAGGTGTGAAGTTAAAATTAAATAAAATAGTAATAAAATAGAGGAGGGAAGACTTTAACAGATACAGAATATGTATGACCAAAAAGAGAATAACGTTACCAAAAAGATTTAGATTTGTTCATACAAATAAGTGTATAACTGTTAAATATTTAAAGATAGAGATAATCATTTAATGAGTACAAGTGCACAATATAGATTTCAATCCAGGCAGAGAAAAAAGTAATTGTAAAAACTTTATCACTCCAAAAGTGCAGAGGAAAACAGGGAGAAAAAAATAGCAAAGAAAAACATAATAAATAGAAAATATAAAAGAAGATAATACAGTCAGCCCTCTATATCCACAGCTTCCACATCTTTGGATTCAACCAACATGAGATTAAAAATATTTTTTAATTAAAAATAAGAATACAACAATAAAATAACACAAATTTAAAACATACAGTATAGTAAATCTTTGCATAGCATTTACATTGTATTAGGCATTGTAAGTAATCTAGAGATGTTTTAAAGTATACAGGAGGATGTGCGTGGATTACATGCAAACACTATGCCATTTTACATAAGGAACTTGAGCATCTGTGGATTTTGGCATCCATACCAAGGGATGACTGTAATAACTCCCAATACTTGCAAGTGGATTAAAGCCAACCACTAAAAGCAGAGATTATGAAAAAGAATGAAAGAGAAAGACCTAACAGTATGCAGTTGAAAAGAAAAACACGCAAAACAATATCGGTCTGAAAGTTTGAAAATGAAGGGTGAGAAAAAAAAGATCATGCAAATTCCAAATGAATGTTGAGCCGCAAGTTTAATATATGACAAAATAAAATCTGTGGCAAAAAGAACAAATAGAGAAAAAGATAGATACTATACCAAAATAAAATGAATCATTCTCCAAGATGATGTAGCAATCATGACCTTGCATGCACCTAACAACATAGTTTCAAGTTATATAAAAGGCCAAAGCAGATCATTTTATACACATAGTAGATTTTTAATATTCTTCTAACAGCAAATGAGAAATCTAACAAAAAAAATTCTGCAAGAATATTTGAAGAAAATATCTGTAAATTTATCTGTTTTATATAGAACCCTGTACCCAATAAAGATTATAACCTTTCTTCTTAGAAAAGTTACAAAATTGGCCACATTGTGAAGACTTTAGCAATTTTCAAAGAATTTATATTATGCGTATTTGTATCAATATGCAATTAAATTAGACATCTACAAGCAAAGAGGAGAGGCTTTTTTGTTTGTTTGTTTCTGTTTTTGTTTTGAGACAGTCTCGCTCTGTCGCCCAGGCAGGATTACAGCTCACTGCAAACTCTGCCTCCTGGGTTCAAGTGATTCTTGTGCCTCAGCCTCCAAATCCCTAGCTTGGATTACAGGCACATGCCACGGTGCCTGGCTGAGAGGTTTTTTTTTAAAGAAGTAAAAAAAAAAAAAAAAAAGAAATAGAAAAACTACATGTTTGGAAATCTAAAACTATCTTTCTAGTTAACTTTTAGATTCAAGAGGAAATAATAATGAAAAATTGAAAATATTTTAAACAAAGTGAAAATAAAATAATCACATAAAAATGTGTGATGCAGTAAGGTGGTATTAAAAGATGTGATTAGAACCTAAAATTTATCTGTAAAACGAAAGAAAGATAAAAAGTAAATGAGTTTGCCATCAATTCAAGAAGGGAGAAAACAAACCAGACGGAACCAAAAAGGGTAGAAAAAAGGAAATAATAAAGGTAAAGTAAAAATCAATAAATTAGAAAAAAAGCACAAAAAGTTAGAATTTAATATAGTTAGAATTTGAGTTTTTGAATGAGAGAAAAATTTCTAGTGAGGCAAATCAAGAAAAAAGGCACAAATAAATAAAATATTAAGAACAAAAAGGGGAACAGAAACAAAACATTAGAATAGAGATTAAACAAATCATAAGAGGAAATGGAAAAATTTATGCAAATAAATTTAAAAATTCAGAATAAAAGATTAAGGCTTCTTTTGCAAGGACACAGGAAGAATAGATACTGGGGTGAAATTAGCAATCTTGGCCACACCTTCTAGTCCTACTTTATTGAGTTTTTTAAAATCATAATTGATAAATTACAAATTGAATGTGCTTTCTTTATCTTTTGAGGAAATTGTATGTTTTCTCACCTAAAGTTAGGATGGTGGAATGACATGATGATAGGATTCTGGATCTCTGAGACTGCAGCACACTAATTGTGTCCTGAACTGACTGCCTCTGGATATCTTAGGCATGAAAAATAAGTTTCCGTCTTGTATAATCTACTGCTATTCAGTCTTTTTATGTTGCCTGCAACCAAGCCTAATCCGAACTGATACATAAACACTTTAATAGAGACTATTTATAAAAAATATATTACAAAACCACTTATAATGTCAAAGTACTATGAATAGTGCCTCTAGAGTTGTGCTATGGAAAGATCCTGAAAGCTGAAACTTGATAATTATTTCTATCAGAGTCAGGAGGAAACAGAGCTGCTTACTATGTCTACTCCTTTTCAATATTGTATCTGAAGTATAAGTTAATGTAATAAAGCAAGAAAAATACATAATAAATATAAGAATTTAAAAGCAAAAAGAAAGCTGTTCTTATTCACAGATGATATAATAGTCTGTAGGACACTTTATAAACTATTAGAATTAATGAGTGATCACTAAGCTGGATATAAGACCAACTAACAAATCAATAACCTACTTAATCACCAGTAATAGATAATTAGAAATGTATCTTAAAAATGTCATATTCACAAAAATGTGTACGATGCCTGTGAAGAAAATAATGAAATTTTATTGAAGGAAATAGATGAAGACATGGTATATTAATTAGCTGTTTTTACATGCAAGTAACATATATCCATCAGGAGGTGTCTTGAAGTAATATTTATTACTTTACATTACATGAAGCCCAGCATGGGCAGGTTCAGGGTTGCTTAATCCTGCAACTCAAGGATGTCATCAAACACTCAGGATCTTTCCATCTTTCTGCTGAAGCATCTCCAACAGGGCATTTATCTCAGGTTTGTCCTCTTCCAGTTTCAGGACTGATGTCACAGTTGGAGTCTGTGTGTAAAGACCTCTTCACATGACTCTATTCCAAAGGAAGTAAAGGAAGTATCTCTTTACACATCTATTTTTTATCAGATTTTTCCCATAAACCTTCATCTCATGTCCCACTGCCAGGATTGAGTCATGAGGCCATGCCTATGAAAGGGTGGGAAAATCTCTCATATTTTCAGTCTCTAATATGGGAAGCATTCTCTGTCGATGAGAAAGGAAGTGGAGTGGACTAGTGCTGATGAGTAGGCAACCAAGAGGTCCTGCCACATCCAAAAAAATGGATGGGACGACTCCATATCATTAGGTTGGCAGCTGTCCTTCAATTTTAGTATATTAATTCCGTGCAATTACAATCAAAATCAAAAATTTTTTTATGGAACTAGAAATGCTCATATTAAAATTAATATAAAAGAACAAAGGTTCAAAACAATTTTGGAGGAAGAGAAATGGAGGCAGCTCTCCGACTAGAGAGCAAAACATTTTATAAAACCATAATGATTATTAGATGGCATGGCTGTGGCACAGAAGCCACAAACTAATAGAAGACAAAAGAGAGTTCAGACACAAGCCCACACATATATGGAAATTTGAGATATGAGAAATGAGATATGAGAAATGGCAATGTTTTCTTTTCTTTTTCTTTTTCTTTTTTTTTTTGAGACGGAGTCTCGCTCTGTCGCCCAGGCTGGAGTACAGTGGGGCAATCTCGGCTCACTGCAAGCTCCATCTCCCGGGTTCACGCCATTCTCCTGCCTCAGCCTCCCGAGTAGCTGGGACTACAGGCGCCTGCCACCATGCCTGGCTAATTTTTTGTATTTTTATTAGAGACGGGGTTTCACCGTGTCAGCCAGGAAGGTCTCAATCTGCTGACCTTGTGATCCACCCGGAGAGACGGCATGTTTTCACTTTTGAGATTGTGGTTCCACAAACAACAACAAAACTTATGGCTTCTTTGATAAAAATGAAAGCCTCATGCACCGTCTAAATAATGTGCTCTCTTAAAATTGTGGAGAATTATAGTATTGCCTATATATAGCTCTAGTAAGCAAAACAAACGTATTGATGAACAAATTGCTTTGATTTTTCTTTTCAAATAATTGTTGTATTGCTTCTAGCTGTTATAAATCGTACTTCACTTCCTCCCAAGATTCTGAAATGGGCACCGCTCTTTGATCCACAGTCCCTCCCAAATGGGTTAGCATCTCTGTGCCAGGCAACAAGAAGCCTAAGGGGAACTCAAAACAAGAGGCTGGCATGATCCGATGTGCATTTTAGAAAGATCACTGGGCGATGAGAGGATGGGATGCAAAAGAAAAATAACCTGCCCTTAAACCCTTGCCCCAAAGGGTTTAAAAGTGTAGCCGAAGAGACAACAAATACACAGAACGTAAAGGACAAAGAACCTTCACGTGGCAGCCCATCAAAGAGTGCACTGGGAACTCATACAGAGAAGAGCAGCATTGCGTCCTGGGAAGTGACAAGGAACTAGAGGTGGATGGCTGGCTTTTGTCAGGTTAGCACTTTGGGCCTCAATTTTCTCACCTTTAACAGTGGGATGATGTCAATATCTACTTCCCAAAGCTGTTACAAGAATTAAACTGTAAGGTCTGTCTGCAAAGTGCTTTGCTGACTGTAAAAACTATCTAGATGTGAGCCAATGCCAAGTACACAGACGTTATGTTCTAGTTCTGAGCGACAGTGCTTAATCTAGCAGTGAAATTAATGTCACTGACTTCTTTGCTCCTTACCTGACTTAGATTCTCCATGTGAGCAAGGTCACAGGAAGGCAGTTTGATAACTCAGAAAGAATCCCCAAATCTTCTGATGGGAAGGCATCTTTGAGGTTATTATTTCAGCCTCCTACTCCATGTAGAAATCCTCTCTACAAATTCCTGACCCAGGCGGTCGTCTTATCTCTGCTTGCACCTTGCTGTGATGGAGATGTTACTCCCTCACAAAGCAGTTCAGCCCATCGGTGGACAGCAGGCATTGTTAGAAATAGAGGTGAAATCAGATTCCCTCCAGCCTCTGTCCACTTGTCTTAGTTCAGCCCTCTGGAACAACACAAAACTAATTCACTCCCTTTCTCATTTGACAGCTTTTCAAGGGTTTGAAGACAGCTATCAGAGCTGTCTATGTCTGGCCTTCTCTAGAATGAACGTTCCCGGTTTTCTGAACTGCCCCTCTCAGGTCGCGGTTTCTAAGATGCTTCACTAGTCCAGTTATCCTCCCTGGATTGATTACTGCTTTGTCAGTATCCCCTTTAAAATCTAGTGCCACCTTCCTGCCACCACGTCTAAGTGGAAACAGCCTACATGTCCAAGAGCGAGTTAATTCAAACAAATTATGGCATTATCTATAGAATAGTGTGTTGTGTAGCTATTAAAAATGGGTTTCAAAGAATATATAAGTTGAGGAAACAATTCAGGACACAATGTTAGTTTTTTCATGTAGAATATAAATGCTACATAACCCACATTTTTAGTACTTCCAACTGCCTCATGGAACACACGTCTCCAGATGAGACTTGAAGGACATATACTAAAATGATAACAGTAGTGATCTCCAAATGATGAGAGCTAATATTTGTTTCCTTCTTCATACATTTCTGTACTTCTAAGTTTTCTACTAGGAATATATTTTGCTTTAAT